>NW_026623277.1:2163835-2175625 GCF_030028575.1 Malurus melanocephalus
TCCTAATCCTAATCCTATCCTATCCTAATCCTATCCCTATCCTACCCTAATCCTATCTCTATCCTATCCTAAATAAATATGGTGATGTTCAACATGATTACCTAAAGAATATATTTATTTTTCATATAGCTCCAAATTAATGGAAGAAAGCCACTATGACACTCTTCAAATAAATTTATTAATGTGGCATCCCAAGGCTCATATAAAAAAAAAAAAAAACTATGACACTCTTCAAATAAATTTATTAATGTGGCATCCCAAGGCTCATAAAAAAAAAAAAAAAAAAAAAAAAAAAAAAAAAAAAAAAAAAAAAAAAAAAAAAAAAAAAAAAAACAAAACAAAACACTTCAATTTGACTTTTCAGATAAAACAGAGACTGACATGGAAACAGAGGTTTTGACTGCTTAGACGATATTCTAGTTTTTCCATGCACGAGCAACTAGTGCTGAAAAACACATTTTGGGTGACTTTTAGACCTAACTAGACATCACAGTATGTTTTCAAAACATATCACAGTATGTTTTCAAAAGTTTCGGGATAAAAATTAAATTCTGTCCTGGAATAAAATCTAGAATATATTAGGAAGGCACAAAGAAGTTATTTGAAGTTTGACACCAAACCTATTGATCTGGAGTAGGGCCTGTGTCAGGAACTTGATGGGTGGTTTAGCAGAAAAAAGTTACAGCTTTCTACACTGGTTCTGGAATATCAAATAATAGAAAACATTTTTTCTGGCTGTTTAGCCATATACTGCGTTCAAAAGAGAAATATGAAACCTTCTCTTAAAACTTTGACAGAAACCTTTTTTTTTTTATTACAGAAAAATGTTCCAAAGAAGGGTTGGAAACCTTTCTTTTAGTACATAATAAGAAAGAAAATACAGATACAGCTTGTATAATCTAATAGCATTTCACAAAGTATAAATGACAGATACATATTTTAATATTTTTGGGAATACAATAATGACACATCCATTAAGCTGTATTTACCAWGTCATTCTGGATTCTTAAATTAAAATGTGCTTTACTTTCCCTTGTATTTCCCACAAATTTGTCCTATGCAAACTACAAGTCAGCAGAATTACCTTTAAGCTACGTTCAGAAGTCTATAGTTTTTGACATATATACGTGCTATTTTGTTTCATTTTTCTTCTTGAGACATTAYTCAGTACAGATGATTTCATGTTAGGAGTTGTCCATACTGGTGAAGACTAAACAAAAACATCCCCGATTATTTAATCATCAGTGTTTTGAATCTCTGATGTGCTCTATTACAGTGACAGTCTCCTAATTTATTTAAATCACTGATGAGATTTGTAATGTACAGAAAATGAAGAATGTGAATTCTGCTTCATCTAAATCACTGTAAAACTGGAACACATTATAACATGATCTCAAAAGTCTTCATAWAACTGACACAAATGCTTACTGAAGTGATTGCCATTTTCTTGCATGAGAGAAAATATAAAAAAGGCTCATTATAATAAACTTTCAACATTTTATGCAAATATGAACGCTTCAATACAAAAGCAATTATAAGGTAGAATAAATTGATTAGATGACTTCTACTTTCGATATTTCAGTACTTCTGATTGAACTAAGTGCAACTCGTGTGACAGGAATAATAATTTTCCATGCTTGAAAGTTGGTGTCCTGAGAAAACCCAGCTGTGATCAGCTAGGGAAAATCTTCATACTCCTAATTTTTTGTTGTTACTGTAGGAGAATAAATGAAAACCAACTTTGTTGGGGGAGGGCAGAAGGTTTCCCAACTGTTTAAAAAACATGTAATTACATTAATTCAGGAAAAAAAAAAAAAAAAAACCCTCACTTTTTCTTGGGTTTTTATAAGATATACCCGATAAATAAAAGAGGATGTTTCTTGAACTCTAATAATACATCATTTCTCCTCTCCGTGGGCCGCAGATTCATTATTCTTCTTTTACATATTTTATTCCACCAAATTACCTTATCAAAGAAAATGTATGTGCAACAGAAATAGAAAATTCAAGAAATACTATCTGCACCTTCTTTTGTATACTCATCACACCATCACCTTCTTGCAAAAATGCTTAAAAGGTACTAAAAAGTCAGGGTATGATTCTGGAGATGTGTTTATTATTGTACAAACTGATGAAGAATCATTCTTTTGGAAAGCTAACTTTAAAATTAACATCTGGAAAACCAAGAACTGATTTAATCAATTTCATGATAGGAAAGTAAAAACATAAAGAAATCAAGCTAAAATCTCTCCAGTCTTCCTGCAAATTTACTAGACCTTAGAAGAATGGAGTAGCTGCACTATTTAACATCGTTTTGGAGGTTTCAGGAAGATGAGGGAAAAAAATTTCAAACACTCTGTACTGTATCTGAGTGATTCAGAAACCTGTTTTGTTTCAGTTGTGAACCAATTCACACATAAAAACAAATCTAATGTCAATGTTTCRTTAATTAATTCAGCATACCGTGTTAATCATACTTACCAAGCGGTACAATTCAGAACTATTGGGTCTATCTCACATCACAATATTTTGTACTAAGAAAAGAACTCTTACAATCTAAAACATTAGGGCACAACATTGCCTAAAATATACATTTAATTATTAATCAAGGTTTTCCCTCATCACAGTCAGATTGGTCTTGTTAGTGAGCTTGCATTCTTTGATATTTGGCCTAGAAGGAATTTAAAGTTGAAAAACATAACAGTGAAGAGAGACAGGGACTGCTGCTCTCATTCCTTAACTAGTWTAAAAAGCTGTACCATCTTCTCAGAGGACACGATGAAAATGGAGTGTGTATTAAAAAAAAATTAAAAATTCATARTATAGCTGTCAATATAAGCCAGATACAGAATTTATTGGCTGTATAAAGACAAGAACTTGGCCTTGCTAGAAAAAGATTGATTCAMTTATGAGTATTACTGTTGTAATATTATGGAAAAACTAGATTTTCATAATTCAGATGTCCTTTTCGCCTCTCAAGTTCAGCTTAACACATTGTTAACAGGCATTTCCTTGTAAGACAGAGTAACTTCTTGTAAGACGCAGTGATTCCACTCCTGCTGAATGTTAAGTATGCGATATGCCTGGTCTGCATTTTCAATGAGAGCAAGTGGAGTGCATAAACCCAGACATTACTGCTGCTCTTGATAAGAAGACTGCCAACCTAAGAGCTACAGTCAACATCTTGCCCTTTACTATCTTTTCTGTAAAGGTTACTGACATCTCTTGGGACTTGTTTCAATGTGAACTGTTCAATGTTTTCTGCAAGCTTGGTCATTTCTCTTCTAGTTACTTACTTTACCATCTGAAGCAATGACAGGACAAAGAAACCAAAGAAACACAGCAGAAATGGTTAAGATGTATTTTTACTTATGCCAATTAAAGAGCTACTCCTGACCAAGAAAATAATACACAGAGCATATATGAGAAAAATAATGGTCTCATTAATAAACTAAAGGTATTAGGAGGCTTTCAAACCCTGTAATTTTTTTAATATCTGCATCCTGCAATGGAAGTACATAATTATCTCTATAGAATCCACATGGTCAATGATACAGGCTGAAAAAAATATGAAGGATTTCTTTTTTTTTTTTTTTTTTTTTTTTTTTTTTTTTTTTTTTTTTTTTTAAGTTACATTAATTACAAAAAATAGTTTGGATCTATGTGTAACAGGAAAATAGCGGTGTTTCCCATGAACTCAGGAAAAAAGTGTACATATCGTTGACAATTCTGGCACATCATTTTTTTTCTGCTGAATTMTGATAATTTATGTGATAAAAATGGTGCAAATTACACAAAACATTAAATACACTTTCTCAAACAGATATTTGAATAAAAAGAGGTACTCAGTTTTTTTTTAGGCTTTTGACTATTCAACTGTTTACCTCCAAGTTTAATGGCTGTTTTACTTCCCCAACCTTTATTAGAATCRGGGATCCAAATTATGGTAAAAGTTTTTGCCCAGGTACAGACATTTCTGTTTATGAGAGACAAATGGGACCAAATTCAACTATCTGTCTTGTCATGCTACCTATGAATTAAACATTACAAAACCCTCTTATTCCTCTCCCTTCTTCCTCTACCAATTATGATGCAAATTTTCATTGAAACTTATGTTGCATTCTTATTGCATTGGTTAATAAATAATTTATCAAAATAATTTTCTCTTCAGATACAAAATTTTCAAAACAGCAAAACATACTTTGAGGTTGTCACTTTTTTCTTTTTTATCCATGTACTTCTAAATAATGTTAGTCACTCCATTTGRTCCCTGGGTATAAGTCTCCAATAAAACCACACTATTTGAGAGAGCTTATGTAAAGCCAGATARAGGCATATTCCCGTATTAAAACACAGAAGTAAAGTTTATATAGCTTGACAAAGGCCACAGAGAAATAGATCCATCYTTAGGCATATCATGCAACTACAAGACAATTCAATCAACTTTCTTTACTGAGCAAAGTATAAGGAAGTAAAAGAAGCCCCCTAATGTTACCCAGATTCAAAAACTATTGTGTGACATTATATACTCATGGGTTTACCTCCCACTGTCTCCAGTAACTACTGGAAACTACATATTTTAATGAAAGGTCTCCAAAAATGGGGGCTTTTGACATGTAAGTAAAATACATAAAATATATTCAGTTGGCTATGAAAGTGTACAAATGCCTAAAGATGTTCTAGAAAGTAAGGCCACAGCTCTATCTTTGTGCAGTCTACTGACAATTGCAAGGCTTTAATCAGAGAATTGAAGGGAACAGCTACAGAAATAAATTATGCAGAAATAACACTACTAAATGATATTCTCACATTTTGACTTTAATAGTTTCCACCAGAGATTTTATCACTGCATTCATTGCTGGATGGACTGCCTGTGTGCACTTTCTGTATACAGAATCTGAGGAGCAAAATTACTTAGTTGAGAATAGATATGGTGCAGAACACAGTATAATATCAGTGGCCAAGGGGTATTCTATTTTCCTGGTTATTTTCTCTTTCAGCACCATTGGTCAAGATGAAAGAAAAACTCCCTCTTTATATTAGTTTAAAAGAAAAGAAAACAACAAAAGAATCACTCATTTATTCACTGCAAAAGTTGAAACATAAGCTGAACTCTCTCTTCAAAGACAGACATCAGCCCAAATACCATTTTCCCAATCCAGGGCACTTCTGGCTACCACAAATGCTGTAGTGTTTGTCAGGAAGAGGAGGAATAAGAGTATTACATGGAAGTGTATGCACTCCTATCTAGAGTGACGACAGTGTACAAAAAGGTTATTTTTGTTATCKCTTTGTTACTACTTCTAATAATAATATAAATTCAGTTACACCTAAAGAAAGAATATTTTTTAATAAAGCAAAAATCTTTCATGAATGATCCCACTGTGTTTTGTTTAAGCTAAAGCAAGGAACCTTCTCTAAGAAGAAATGCTTCCTAGAACCCCGAGTCATTCTTGTTCATTGCCTTTGGATTTTCTCCAGCTGGACTACTCTGTCTGTAACACAGCACTGTGGCTTCACGCACTTCCACTTTCCCATACTTAAAAAGAAAAATTAATGTCTTTACATACTTTTAATGTTCTAACTTAAGAAAATAGTGATAAATTAAATGTATTCCATTTTATTTGTCCTGTAAGTCAGTTTTAATGCCATCTATCACTCTCATTCCGAATATTTTTTGACAACACTGTCCACAAGTCATGATGATCTAAAAATCCATCACCACATATTTCTGCTTCCAAATGAATGCCATTTTCAGAGACATTCTTTTCAATGATAGATTGTGTTTATCCAAAATGTTCCAAGGAAACACCTAAGAAATTTCCTGTAAGAAAATATCCATCTATGCTTTCCAACATTTTAAGTTTAAACACTCATCCAGTCCACCAAGTTTGTGCTGACACTCAGAGAAACTCCTYAATATCTTGTACAATAGTTCACTTAATTTATATAGTTTTTTGTAAATAACACTGTAGTCTGCTTCCACTTGACTGTTGTTTTCATTTATGTAGGCTTGCTTGTACTAAGGTGCTACAAACACTTTTGAATTGTATAGGTAATCAAAAAAAAAAAAAATCTGAATGTGTGTACTTGCAGAACCAGCTAAAAATCAGAGTGGTCATTAAGTATAATTATTTGCTGAAGAGTTTTCAGGTTCATGTGACAACAAAATGCAATTAATCCTGTACTGAAATTGTGGCAGATTCTGCCTATAGATCAGTATTTCATTATCTGCTTTTATGCAAACCAAGGAATGCAATGCTTGGGTTATCTATTGACTGAAGGTGTCACRAAGCAGAAACTCCCGTACTGTATGAAAAGCATTGTTATCTAAAGATCATCAATGTGCAGCCATAATGATGACATGTTTTACAAGAGGTGCTTTCTAGGGAGCTTTATAAAGCTGCTGTCACAGATTCACCTGTCAGATCACAGTCCTCCAACCTGGCTAACCGAGCAGGCTGAAACACCTCTACAGTTTAAATGACAAAAGTGTCACTTCTGCAACAATTTACATTTATGGGTCTTGGAAGGAAAATTCTTTTTCTTCAGTATCAAGTGTAAAAGGATATATGTACATATACTTCAGAGATTTCTGACTGAAACAAGAAATCCTCATCAGRGTTGCTTGAAAAATTTGATTTATTTTTATCTAGGGTAAGGCAGCTTATATTTAAAAGAGATGTGCAAATACTACAATAATATCTACAGGATAAGTAACTATACCAGAGAGTTTACCATGTGCAATAGGCTATGTATGTCTCTGTAACACGCACAAAGGATGTGCTGTGAAAGATTCTGCAGTAAATTCCTATACCCTGTACTACAAATATGTACAAATAAAACAGAAAATAATTATGTGATTACCATGTGCCCTCGTCTTGATTACCTGGCTTTAGCCAGAAGTTTGATCTCATGATCCCTAGCCTGGGTAAAAGACCCACTTTGTCCTTCCATTACCACTCCAGTATGTGCTGACACACTGCTTGACCATAAAAAAGKAAAGAGTAAATCTGTAAAATGTGTATGCATACAGGCTTTAACTYCATATAGAAATTACAGCTTCTCTCTACATTTAATTTGAAACATGGTATGGTTTCAAATGGTTCACAGATAGTACTTTTTATCATGACTATACTAAAATAGATACTACTTATATGACGCCAACATTTATCAAAATTAGAAGAAATTGCACCACTTTATAGGGTCAGCTTGTTATGTTATGTTTCCTTACCTCCTCATCTATTCCTTTTTGCAGTCCAGCAAGAAAGTTTATTCTGCTCAATTGCTAGCCACAAGAACTTTAAGCAACACTGAATATGACATGCACACTGTTCATTAATTTTTCTAGATACTTGATTATCTAGTAAGAAGAAATATTCCAACACAATATTGGAAAATAATCTCTTATTTTCCTAGATGTTGGGGAAAAAAATGCCAGCATAAAGAACTAAATTCTGAATATTCCATTTTGATATTTTCATCCAGMCTAGAAAGTGATGACTACTTATGTTCTGACCTCACAGTAACATACATCGTACAATATAAAAGCATTGAAAGCAACTGATATTGGCAAAAATATGTTCAATGTACTTGTATGCAATTTTATCTTTTTTTAATTATTCTTTTTTAATTATTCTTTTTTAAATCTGAAATATAAAATCCTTCCTCTTCCAGGAACATTTAGGTGAAAATGGATCTAAATTTAATGCAGGCATTATTAAAAGTTATATATGGTGTTGCAAAGAGTTTAATTTTATAGCATGTTTTAATTTTTTATAAAATAAATATGCATAATATAGTAACCTCTTTAGAGATTTTATTGCATTTGCTCTTGCCTTTTACATCATGTTGCTATTCAAATTTTCACCAGGCAAAAATATTTATACAGAGTCTCTGCAAAGACTTTACAATACCCTCAAAAAATACATATTCTTTAAACCATATAATGCAGTATTATTGGTTTTAGGGAAAAAAAAAAATGTAGGGAAAAGTGTGTACAAATATAACCAGCAAGAGTAGGCACCAACAGATCAAGCTTCCATTCCTGTTTCTGTGGAAAAGATGCGAAAAACTCAATTATTTCTCAGTGACACTTTTCCTACTTATATTTATTGCTGATTTTTTTTTTTTTCTGGATATGGATGGACTTCCTCCCAAGTATTTGCATAAAACAAAATCAAAGGCTTCTAATGATGTCCTAAGACTCTTTGTGACACAGCAATTCAATACAGCTACTAAATCTGTGACACACTATAAGCAAATATGAGCCTCAATTATCACATCACTTTCATTTTCCAAAAGACCAGCAATAGCTGTATCCTGAGATAAAAACAACACTGTCAATTAATTGCAACATTTATTCAGAAGATTATGTGGTGTTTCTTAATGATAACCACTATCCAAGTAACTGCACTAAGACACATATATCACAGCATCACATGAAAGACTTGAGTTTTGTTTTGAAAAATACATGTAATTTTTTTTGCTTATGTTGAAAGATCAGTGCAAATATTATTATTACTATTATTTTATCTATATTTTAATTGCTGCATGTTGATAAAAAAGAGCACAAGATGGATTTAAACAGCACCTTGAATGATCCCTGTTATTCTCTTTTTTTAGTTATTGAATAAACTTCTTATATGTTCCTGTTTTCAAAATAACTGCTGCCTAAATGAACTTCTGTCAATAAAAGMAGGCTGGCCTTTTATTTTGCCATTGCTAATGATTTGCTTAGAAGAAACTTGGTGGAATTCTTCATATGATGGAGGAAAGTTTGCCTTAGGACTGCTGAAACCAATCTGAAACAAAGTGAAGATTGCTTTCTCAGTATTAAAAAAAGAAATACATTGGGTAGCGAAAAAAAAAAAAAAAAAAAAGGAATTTTTCTAAGGTTTATTTTTCCACTGACAGTAAAATTTCTGTAAGGATCATTGAAATGACAAATGACACTTGAAAAGTAAACAGATTTAAACAACAGTTGTAGGAGAGTCAAATTTCTTTTATAGTAAGTTAGGAAATAAGGTGAAAATGTGGTTATAAAAGTATCAATTCCTAGATATCTGTGCCATCAAGAAAAATCAGAAAAGAATAACAAATTATGTTTGGTTTGAAAACATTGATMAACCACTAGAGTTTACTGTGAACTCTCAAAATCCTGACACAACTTAGAAATGTATTTGCAGACTAATTCTCTTCTTCTAAAGGGTACACCAAAATATATTACATTAGTATTTCAAACAAAACTTAATCAGAGGAAGTTAATATTGCAGAAAACCRTTCTAGATCATATTTTCAAATATGAAAGATAACTACAGAAGAGTTCCTCATAAGATTTTCAGACTTTCAGAACTCAATAACCTAACAGTATCCTTCAGCTCCAGCTGTCCAGCCACATCTGCCCAAGGGCCTGTGCACACTTCAGGAGATGAATCTTCAGGAGCCATTGTGAAGAAAACCTTTGGGAGTACATCTCYTTTTCCTTTAGCTGCACTTTACTTTCACACACCCTGAGGACATGACAGCCTCAGCTTTCAGGGTAAATATTTTTATAGCAGTAAATATCTAGAGATCAGCATGTTTCAGCTTTCCTCATTTGAAAATTTGGTTCAATTTATTCACTTGAGATCCTCTCATCTTCAGTAAAACCCTGTGTCTGAATTGCTATTTGTAGACAATTATTTGGTTACTTCAGTAACAATCAGGATTGCAGAACAGATCCACACATTTTGGGTGTATGCAAAACTCTAGTTTTCACACTAGAATACAACTCTCAGCATAAAACTCCCATGCRTGTGATGTATCAATGTTGATTTGGTTTAAGTCTTAACAGTTTTTTGCCATCTTAATGTTTAGCAGACTGATTCTGTCCTTTCAGCTATCATGCTACTTTAACAAGCACCACTAGAATATGCCCAAATCTTTATGCAAAATATAAAATAAAATTGCCATCAGTTCCCAAAAGTGCACAGCACTATTGACAAACCACTACCAGCAAACTGTGCCTTCTTTCTGGCAGCAGTAATAAATCTAAGCATCCTGCTGCTTGCAGAGCTTTATATGAATACACAATGCCAGTGCAGGCTGATCTCCTCAGGACTATGACAAGCACCTGGAGAGTTTTGCAATTAATATTATTATGYACTTTCTGCCAGGAATGCCCTTGAAACGATGAAATGCTCCCTACTGTATCTGGGAAGCAGAAAAACACCGAGAGACAAAGAAGAGGAGCTCATTTGATAAACAAGGTTGTCTTAAAATGTTAAACTGTGAAGAAGCAAAACCCTTTTGAAGGTAATTGAGCTAGTCATTAGCAGCATTTTAACTACAGCCATTTTAGAGATGTGTGACTTGTGTAGAAAAAAGCAAACAACCTTGGTACATTCCTCATTCTTCCAAGCCTGTGGGATTAGGAATTTAATTCCTATCAGAATCTTGTGAGCAAAAGTTTGGTACCACTCTATGAACTTGTGAATAGAGAAGCTACATTTTTACATCTTTTGATTCAAGGCAGATCTAAATCCATCTTGAAGAGGACACTCAGTCACCTGGCTCAACTGTACACTTATTTCTGGTGACACTGTGAAAAAGTGCTCCCCTATTTGACTATTTGACATGAAATGCTGGAGATTCTACCATGTGTGCTGCTAATTCAAATCTTCACATGATGTTTCAATTCAAAGTAAAACAAAATAAAACCAAAACCAACYAAACCAAAACATTTCAAGCCACCAAAACATCACAAAATTGCATCACATTTCTAGCTGTCCTTAAAAATTCTTATTTTTATATTGGAGACAAGGTTAAAACTTAAGTTTAGTCTCCTGTATTAAATTAAGTGAAACATAACAAATACATCTAACTGAATATTACATAAAACTTCAGGTTTTATGAATATTCARAATTACTTACCATTGTTAAAAATTCTGAGAACAGAGGTAAAACCAGATGGTTCCATATGAAAGCAGTAATTATTGCATCAGAACAATGGTTCATAGCCTTATTCTGAGAATGGCCAATACCAGCTGCTTTAATGAAAAATACAATAAACCCAACTGTAGGCTGTTACTTCTTTTCTTGAATTGAAAACATCACAGAGCCAAGCAATTATTTTTTTTCATCAGCAAATTCTCTGTAATAAACACATTCCCAAACTATAATAACTATTTTAAATGGCTGTGCATTTGAGCAAGAAAAAGTAATTATTCTTCAATAATATTTCACATTAGGCTTAGAAATACTCTAGTCATTATTAAGTCGCWGAAAAAATGCACATGAATGAACAAGGCGTAGTGCCCATATTTTCCACAGGATGCCACAAATTTCTTGGTTATTCAGTTTTTGTGAGTTTATTTCTTCATGTGTTTTAACACATTTAGGGTCACAAATGAAAGAATAGAAAGATGGGACAATGCCCCCTTTTCTCTATTAACRWCAAAGTTCAGATCACCATTATTTAAAACTAATCATGTTGAGTTAAGATTCTCAATCAGCAGCATGATCTTCCAAGGTGCTGAGCTAGGGAACCCATTAATTATAGATAGAAGATTGTATCAATTAATTCTGCAGTTGAGGCTTTAAAAAAACCCAACAGACAAAGAAATCCATCATCCTTTWGAACAGAAAACAAAATCATCCTTTGTGTCTTTGCATTGTGACCTGAATATGGTCCAATCTCAGATGATCCAAGTCAACTTTTTCCAGCTATTTTTACATTGTTGCATTCTGCTTTGAGGTTGATATCTCTACAGCATCAATGTTTTTCACTAAAAGTTATACAAGAGGCTT
>NW_026623277.1:2176590-2203727 GCF_030028575.1 Malurus melanocephalus
CTAACTGATAAAGCAAGATAGACACCATTTAAAGTGATATCAATGCAAACTATACCCCAAGAATGAAAAGATGCTTACAGACACAGAATGCTTATATGCTGCCCTACAATATCACCCTATTAGAAGGAAACCTGATTTCTCAGAACTTCTGTGAAGAGTTCTTAACCTTTTCTAGAGCTTCTTCCTKATCCAAACATCAGCTATTGTACAAATGACTCCAGGTTAAACAGGTTAAAGATCAAGCTTTGAATTCAATACTGCTTGACTAAACCAACCTTGTAAAACAGTAATGTTACACACAAATAAATACAAATATTTTATGTATTCYAATGAGATCGCTGATCTAGAAATTCAGGAACATTTTCTTGGCCTTAACATAATGTAAAGTGAATTTTCATTAAGCACCTTCAAGCAGAGGTGCATATATTATTCTGTCAAATTATTTAACTCTCCAAATCATGTCCAGGAAGTTTACTAATAAGGGAGGACACATTTTTATTTTCTTTGAGAACTGAAGCTAGGTACTCTAGCTCTCTAACTTCTTACACATTGTTGTCAYGTGGTATCTCCCTTGTCTCTCCACTATAACTGGGATATGCATGCATTGATAATTCCAGGTGATTCACTAGCCTTTACAATTCTGAATATATTAGCTTTGGCACATAGATATTTGATGCATAATTCAATACAGAGTATGTAAAATATTAGGCATGACTACTCAATTGAAGTTCCATAAATATTTCCAGGGAAATACCTCGCTATCAGCCCCTTATAACTTGTACTTCACAGGCTGTCACACAGAGTCTTGGTCTAGGTCTCACGTTGACAATTGAAGCAAAATGAATTTGCTCATTTTGCGTACAAATGCGTACACACACTCAGGCTTCCCTGTCTCTGACCATGTTATGAGAATTGTCAGTGCACAGACCTCCCTCCCTGGCAGGCATTTCCCTGCTATTTTTGAGATATGAACAGCAGCACACAACATTCAGTWTGACAGAAAAAGAAGAGCCTGAGAAAAGTTTACTGAAGGGAACATCCTCAATGCACCCATGTAGAAGCCCTCCCATAATCTGTGCTTTTGCCACACTTCATACATGGGCCATCATCCAGCTACACAGTCTGTAGTCCTGCTGTTGAGGCTGCATGTTTAATAGTGAGTTTGTTGCTCTGGACRTGACTCAGTGTAATTTTGAACACTGGCAGACATATTAAGGAGATAGATCTCAGGAGAACAAAGATTTTGTCCAAAGTTATTGTTTTCTTGTTATCATTTTAGAGTTTGTGTCACTGAACACTTTAAGGACCTCTCTTCACTATCAAGAAAAAGCTTGACATTTGTGTACTCAAGCACAAGGATRGTCTCTTATAAATCAATGATAGATTAAAGCAAGATTAAATGACTGATTGCTTTTTAATTATCATTAATGTAAACATAGTAGGTTTCCCCACKGCATTGCATGCAAATGGATTGGTTCTGTTTAATATCTTTAGCAACAATCAAGCAAATGTGGTGATTGAGTGTAGCCTCAGTCAGTTTGCAGATTGGGCAGGAGTGTCAATCTGCTTGATGCTTCAAAGGCTAAATGAGGTAATAAAAGTGTAAACAACCAGTAATCCACAGATGTATCTTTGTAGAAATCCAAATGATACAAATTGCTTTTTAAAAACTCCCCTTTCATATTGGAGAAGACTGTATATAGTCTTAAGCAGAAACTACTTCATGCCACTTCACAGATCACAATTATTCATCTTATTTTCAGTTTTTAGTTGTCCTTCTTCTTCTCCCCTCTATCTTGTTCTGGTATTTGAAGGAACATTTCATAGAATTCAGCATATTTCCTGATTTTAAAACCTTATTCATTTGCATTTCATCTTACATAATAAATACATACACAATAGCTGCCTCTGTTCTAAACTATGATTAAGTACTGCAGCAGACAAAGCTCTTTTTTTTTTTTTTTTTTTTCTTTTCTGACTGACAGTGCAGTTTCTCATCAAATTCAGCTTTAGGAACATATAAAACTTGCCCCATGCAATTATGTAATCAATCAATTACCCGAAACAATCCTAATGAACTGAATTCTATCATGGGTCGACTGTTCCTCATTCTGCTTTGAAGCATGAATGCACACTCATATGAAGCTAATGCYTGCTTCCTATTTCTTCCCTGTGGCCAGAGCCATTCTACTCTGCCAAGTGATTTTGCCCTTTACTGGGGCTACATAACATGAAAAGTGAGTAATACAAATCCATGTCCTTAAAAAGACACCAGGAGTTTGACAAGAAGAGCTTTTTGTTTTAGTAGTTTGGTTAGAGAAGCTGGAAAAAGAAAGCTTTTCTTAGTGGAAGAGGCCTGTTTTACTACTTACTGGAGAAAAAATTATGTTTTATGCTGTGTGTACTTTATTTAGCTAAACTTTGTTAGGATTTTGAAGTTTAAAATCTCTTTAAGGGTCAAATTTGAATCTAAGTATTTTGATTGAGCTTATTCAACTGTCATTTGTATCATAAATATCAATTTGTAAAAGAATTTACCCKATAATTTTTGGAGTTTTGTTTTACRTTTCAGYRATCTAGAGTTTGTTTAAGGTTTGGAGAAGACATAACGGTTTTTTGCTATCCTGATGGTATAAGTTAAGATACATTTTGTAAAATTTTGGCTCACTGGATACGACACACAGGAAAAATTGCTTTCTCTTCTTGATACCYTATGTGCTTCCTACTGATCTCATTACTAATCTTGCTCACTTTTAATGGGGTGGTGTAGTTCTCATACTAAGAAAGATTATCTCCCCCTTACTGAACCAGAATTTTTTCTCGCAGACTATGCACTATATCATGAAAAAATAATAGAAAGGTACAACAYTTTGTTAAATAACCCTCTCCAGCCACCTGGTACCAGTTTGTTTAAGGGAAAAAAACAAAAAGCACAAAAAATCCCCACCAAAACTGCTTCATTCTCAGGGGTCYAAGATGGACCTTGCTGATACTTCCTGTACATGCTGTTGTTTACAGGCTATTTTTGCAAAGGACTGACCTTCTCCACAGCCAGTTACCTTTGCTTTATTCTCCCTCAGTCTCTTGGGAGGTGGAAGATGCTGCCAGGGCAGTGGCCGAGCAGTGCTCACATGCACACTTCACTGGCCACCCTCTCGATCTAACAGCTACCATTCACCAAAGCAGCAAAAAGTCCAACATGCTGATGCTCTAAGAAGGGTGAGATTGATGACAGCAAATTCAGCACCAGCACAAGAACAGGCACATTGCCTTTAGYAACCTTCACAAGGAGGGCAAACTACTCATTTGAAATTTTCATCTGTGCTCATTCTCTTTTCTTCTCCAAAAATATAAAAATGACTGAAATGTTAATCAAGAAATAAAGTAAGTGTGCCCTGTCTGTACTATGCAGCAGAATCTACCCTTAGAAACCTCGTATTTTGGTTCCTAAAGGGTTCATTGRTTTGAGTCCAGCACAAGGGAAAGACACCTATGGCAGAGCACATAATAACCATCACTGTCTCTAATCACTATCAATTATGTGCAGTCATTTTCAGACTTCCAACAAAACATATGCTGATGAATACAGAAGGATTTTACTCCTCCTCAACTTGCCAGTAATAAATTCATGGTCTAATTATTCATGCTCTTGTTAGGCAATGAAAAAAAAAAAAACAGTAGCTGTCAGTGAGCAAAGCCCCTGGTGTGCCAGAAACCATGTGCCACCTGAGCATGCTGAGGCACCCAGCATAATCTTTGTCATATGGTGTATGAGATAAAACAGAGACCTGCCTGGAAGTTTTCATGTTTCAAGTCCATGTCTGATCTAATAAAATGTTTTGGGGATTCCTGGGCTTGACTGTGCTAGGAGAAGCACTGTGAAGATAGCAAGAGCAGATCACCTTCTCTGAGCTTGCTGCATTGTAAGAAATCACTGACTGGGCACACTGGGTCTGCATGCCATGCTCCACCAGCCACACTGTAGGCCAAACTGAATGTCAGTCATTCTGTCCCACTTCCATAGTGACAAGAAATTAATAGCCATGCATGACGGTTTTGGCTGGGATACATTTGATTTTCTTCAGTACAGTATAGGGATATGTGTTGGACACAGGATTGATAACACAGAGATATTTTCATTATTGCTGAGCAGGGCTTATACAAAGCCAAGGCATTTGTTGCTCCTCACCCAYCCCACCAGTGAGGAGGCTGGCAGTGCACAAAGAGCTGGGAGGGGACACAGCTGGGACAGATGGCCCAARTGACCACTGACCAAGGAGYATCCCAGAGCACATGGTGTTATGCTACACATATGAAGCTGGGAGGAAAAGGAAGGAGTGATAATGATTTGTCTTCCCAAGTAAGTGYTACATGTGATRGAGCCCTGCTTTCCTGGACACCTAAACACCTGTGTGGTGTTTATCTGCTGGCTGGGGTGAAACTACATCACTATCTATATGTAAATGTTAAGTGTCTGGATGAAAAAAATTGGTTAAAATAACATAACTTAATCAAACATGGTGTAGCATATGCATAATACAATATTGTGTGGTGACTTGACCTCTGCTGGATGACAKGTGTCCACCAAGCTGCTCTATCATTCCTCTTGAGATGGACARGAAATAGAATATCAGATGGAAAACAGTTTGTAAGTTGAGATAAGACATTTTACTAAAGCAAAAGCAGTAAGCTGTGCAACCACAAAGAGAAAGAAATTATTTTGTTCTCTACTTCCTATCAGGAGGAAACATCTGGCCACTTCCCAGGAAGCAGGGCTGCAGCACACACAATGGTTGCTCTGGAAGACAAACAGTGTAAAAAACACACGCYTCCTTTTCTCCTCTTTTTCTTAGCTTTTATATCTAAGCAGATGTCATATGATATTGGAACATCCCTTTAGTCAATCTGGGTCCGCTGTCCTAGTTGTGTCACCTCCCARGATCTTGGCCACTCCCAGCCAGCTGAAGGGATGGAAGAATGATAGAGATAATGCTGACACTGCGCCAGTGCTGCCTAGCATTACCCAAAATACTGGTGTATCATCAAYACCTTTCCAGCCACCTGCAGAGAACAGCATTGTGAGAGCTTCTGTGGGAAAATGAACTTCCTCTCAGACAGACCCAATACACATTGCCACTCATATACACCAATTTCTGCCTCTTCTTGTAGACAATGGTTATCATAGAATCCTAAAATTAGGTAGGAAGAGACATTTAAATACCATGTAATTCCAATTCCTCTTGCCATGAGCAAGGATAACTTTCAATGGATGCCACAAGACAGCACAAAGCATGAAGCCAAAATATTTTTCTCTATTATCTCCTAACAACACTCTCACAATAGCATGTGCAAAATGTTATTCAGGCCAGGAGATCTTTATATATTTCCATCTACAAATGCTGTTTGAACATATAGTTAATGTAATCAATAACAAAATACTGATGCTAAGAATGTCTCATGTTGGCTTCCATAATTTAATTTTCTATTCTCCTAATTACCTGGTAATGTCATTAGAAGTAAGGWACCACGACATTACTTGAAAAGAAATCAAATTATATTTAACATTTATTTATTATAATCACAATATATTTCACTTTCCAAAGAAGACAAAATAATTGTTGGCAAGGTTGGAAGTAKTTTGTACTCTCAGTCCAATAAACTATGTGAAGCTATGTGAAATCAAATGTCAAAGCTGAATTTTTCTCCACAGCATTCATCTCCAAACGATAAATTCTCAAAGGCATTATTAATGTTTAATCATCTCCAGAAATAGTGTTCCCCAGCTTACTCTTTAATATGCAAACTAACTTATGATCCTGCTGATATGTCCTATGAAAATACACTGAGTATTTCTGGCAAGACTTCAGAATGGTACCAGTCATCCAGGAAGCAAACCATGGCTGCTCAATGCCCATACAGGACCCAGCAGTTCAGCTTAGTCATAGGACACTCCGGCAAAATTAATTAATTGTACCGCTGTTTAAATAAGATGGAACCCCCATAATTAAGAATTTCAAGAGCTGAAGTGTATGCTTCGTGAGGCTTATGCTGTACATTTACAATTTTAGGAAGTCATCTTGCAAACCTGTCTGAGTAAGAATACTCTTCACTGCTGTGATGAAAATCAATTAAAATTTTTTTATGCTGGCCTAGGAATTAACTCTTCTACCACGTTGTGAAAGTAAAAAACAGAGAAACCATGAAGAAAACTGATCTTTTGAAGCAAAACAGGGGAGGCCATGATAATTTGCTTTCAGGAAAAAAAAAAAAAAAAAAAAAAAAAAAAAAAAANAGCAACTTTTAAAAAAGCTTGGTCTGGGAAAGTATTAATGAAGAATATCATCTGCAATATTTAAACTTTTATTTTACACTGATTTGGAGCAGACAGCTTCCTTGCTATCTTTCCCCTAGATATTTTTGTCTCTACTTCTTTTGACTCTGTTAACAAATTATGTTTGGATAATAAATAGGAGGAGGACAAGACCATCTGAGATTTTTAAGAACAAAAGTTCTGAAAGAAGATACAAAAACAGGATAAGGATGTTATTTTCCACCTAGCATAGTCTAGGCCACCTAGCATAGTTATTTAAAAACTGTTTGTGACAGCTGAAAAACGCTGGGCATCACATTTCCTTATTATTTTCCTTGGTGGCATCTGCAATAACAGAAGGTAAACGAGGACAGTCCAACCCATGGCTTTTGAATCATCTGCAAGAATGTGAGGCTCAGGAAACATGGGTCTCTAGCATATGAAAGACAGAATGAGCTTCTGTGCAGTTTAATCTCAGTATTCAATACCTAATTCCCATGAAAGTAGGGCAAAGATAAAGTCTTTCTGTGTCAACCTATTCTGAACTATTCTGGAAAGGGAGTTCAGGGAACACACTGAAGCTCTTCTAAGTTACAGTAGCAGCTGTGATCTGGCCTGCAATTTTTAACATCCTCTTCTAYATCCAGACCCACTTTCTTCATAAGGATTTATGAAAAAAATTTTGAAAGAAGATGGATCTGTGGAGATTTTTTAGAAAGTACTAGAACCATTCATTTCCTGGGGACACTGAAGATGCCAAAATGTTATTCAGAGGGTTAATCCAGTAACCTTTTTTTTTCCAGATATGTTAGGACTATCCTTGGGAAACTATCTTGTGAGATGTGCTATGAAGATGCAAACCCTACCCAGTATATATTTATATTCTCCTTCATCATTCTTCATCAAAGAGCAGCTTGGGTGCATCTTGGGATGCAGTTATGCAATATGGTGTAGCTGCCATTGTCTAAATATGGCCTGTGGGAACAGAGCTGCCAAACGCGTGGCTCCTCAGAGATGTATGACAATTGGAAAGATGCCACACACAAATCTCAAAGACACTCAGCACTCTTCTAAAATGATGTGCTAATAAACCCTTTATTCACATGGATAACCATCACACACATGGAAAACCATCAGAGTTCTGATGATTTAGCCTGCAGTCCAAGTTAAAAAAACAAAAAGTCAATGCAATCCATGCAGAAAACAATAGCTTCATCACAGATGAAGTCCTGTGTTCTTGCTTCACTTAGAAGGAAAATATCTCTACCTGGTAATAAATAGGAAGATTCAAACCTTCAGGGATATTAAAATATCTTTCTGAACAGCTGAGCTGCAGAGATGATCTCAGGACACAGCTGCTAGTCCTGACATAGTAGCTGCATTGCAGCTTTGGCTTACCTCAAAAGCATCTCCCACTGAGATAAATGATGCTATCTGATGCCAACAATACYACAGAGTATTGCCAGCCAAGACTAAAACACAAGCCAAAGGCAGTACCTCTCACACACCAACAGTCATTCACCACTGTSAGTTACAGCCTTTCTTCCCACTTCCATCTTGTTTGCCTTTGATGCTTTGCCCTCTTCACTGCAGAAAATATAGCTGTGTTATGAAGAATTTATATCACTGCTTTTCATGGAATATCATCGAATGCCAACATGCAATCTGGCAACAGAAAGATGCTCATATAAAAGAACACAGGTCCTTCTGCTTCCTGTTCTCCAATTTTAGGGAGTCAATTATAAAGAGATGGCAGAATTGTAACTGAATCATTGCACCAGAGAGTTAGAAATGCGACACTGAACCCCCCCAATTGGCAGTTAATTTTTTTCAGAAATTCTGAATTCAGACAGTTGAATTTTTGAAGGTCCTCACTAAATTTTCAGAAAAAAAACCAATTAGCCTCACTTCACTTTTTGGTGCTTAGCCTTTGTGCTAACAGTAAGTGTAGTGTGTCTGGCATACTTCAGCCACAGCCCAAGGCAGGCATTCCCTGGCTTGTGTGGACTGCACTTATTTAAAATCTCAGGCAGGAACCTTATGAACATAATAAAGGCTACATGTGAAATAACATATAATTACTATGAACTTATGGTCAGTGTAAGCACAAGAAGGATCATTCATTAGTGTTCCAATAAGCGTAAACTAAGTGYTATGCTCATCAACCAGCAGCTGATTACACCTAATTAGACAATCCACTAAACTGTAATGCTGCTGATGAATGAGCACACAGGAAAACAGAAGCTGAGCTTCTGTGAGGCTATTTGCTGCTGCATGCCTACACCTTTCTTCCTGTTCCAGTTCCTATCCCAATTAATTGCCTCAGACATGGCACCTAAACTAAACACTTTTCTAGAGCCTGCGGCTTCATTAAATTATTTTGCCACACTATGCAGCTCCTGTAAACTATGAAGTATGTAAGATTGCAGGTAAGTGAAGTGCACACTTTTCAATGAGTAAGCTGTTTCTCCTCACATTAGGTAACAAGAATCCACTTCCAGTTTTCGTTTGCTGACTTGACAAAATATGTGGTTCAAGACAATAAGAAAATAGCCCTTCCTATAGGAGACCAGTTCAACAACACATCCACTGAGAGAAAGACACATCAGGATCACATTCTACAGCACTGCTCAACWGTGAAGACTTCCTTTCCTCCTTTGTGGGTTTTAAGACTCATTCTTGCTTCTCTGTAAAAGTAAAAGGCTGAATAAACTAGAACTCATAATGGAGAGAAATCCTACCATTCTACAGCAWTTACCTGAATCCAGTTTAGAGCTCCCCAAATGGATATTGCAATAACATCCCACATAGATGGTGAGAAATGGAAAAAAATCCCAAAGCACAACAGCACTTGCATGAGCCATATCAGTAACTACTGAGACAAAGATAAAGCATTCTGGAAAGAAGATGCTGAGATGGAAGGAAACACTCAAGGAGCTGCAGATGCTCTACATATTACCTGCACAGTAATAAGACTGTAGAAGCTTCCAGTGATGGGACGGGATAAAATCTGCATTTGAGGGCAGGAATATGGAGAAATGCAAGAAACCTGAGCAAAATGTCTACAGGAGACAATGACTGGAAGAGGAGGCAACAACTGCATATGAGAAATGCAAAAGAAAAGTACAGACCAGATAAAATGTCGGCAAAACCCATGGAATTGAAGAGGTAGAAGGAGTAAAGACAAGCCTTGGTGACAGAGCAGACAATATGGACAAAAAAGATGGGTTATGAAGGTGCTGCGGTTGCTGTGAAGATAAAAACCACAGACACGTCATTCCAACTTGGAAGAAGTCATTAAGTTCTCATTTCTTGTGCGAGACACAGCATTGCAAATGTTCGTGGCTGAGACTGCTTGGTTAAAATAACTCTGGGATATACTAAGCAGCAGTTTCTGGCCTAAATTTCCAGAAGAGAYGGGACAATGGAAGAGAGAGCATGCATGAAGGATGCCTGCCTGCCATTACTCTCTCGAAGTAATTGTTCTTACTCAAAAAAAGTAAGCACAACACTGAAACACCAGAGAGGGGTAAACTCAAATGAAAGCAGGCACCAAGAACCATGGGAGGAATTTGTAACCAAATCAGTGGAGGGGAGGGAAGGAAGTACCAAAAGGCTGGAATGTCAAAAATGTCATAGGTGTGACTGGTGAGAATAGTGAAAAAAGTTAAAATGGTGAGAAAGAAAACATGGCAAGGTAGAACACAACCAAAAGGATTTACTTAGGAATGCATATTAAGATAAATGAAAGTGGGGCTTCCCTAAAATGTGTAAGCCAGGGAAGCAGTCTGCTGCCTCATCTAGGTTTGCGATGAAGAAGACAGTTGTCAGATAACAATGTATGAAAAAACAAACAGGAAATGGACAATGGTGGTGAAGTCAACAGAGAAATCTGTTRTCCAGTATATTTGCAGACAATCAGACAGCTTGAATGGCTGTAAAWAATTACAGCAGCATTAATGTCAATGGAACTTCTCCTTTGTGTCATTTTGAATGGAACAGGGACTTGGGAATGCAGTCACAGCTGGCTGGCAGGAAGGCATCCCAAATGATAACTTTCACAATTCACCCAGAAAATCTAGAGAAATGGTGAATAATATAGAAAATCATACTCCAGAAAAGAGTCGATTGTTTGGAGGACTGAAAGTTATACTCCAGGTCTAAATTTAGTTTGGACAGATTTTTACTAGTCATCATCAACTCCCAGAAACTGGAATTTGAAGGTCCTTTTCRACTCAGGAAATTCTATGATTATGTTATAAGAACCATATGCAGATTTATGTAAATAAATATTGCATGGAAACTATTATGAGCATTACTTGTACTCTGTCTCAAATAAAATTACTTATTTCTCCATGAAATTTCCTGCCCTTTAGAGGAATACGTTGCTGAAGGACTGATGACAGAATACATGCACCATCGTGGTTAAAAATGCATTCACCAAATTTACACAAGAGATAAATGGTTTGAGAGCTGAGAAGGATAAGTATGTCAAGAGCCAAAAAGAACATAAACCCAACATCCCTCTGCTTGAAAAGTTATTCTGAGATGGTTTGCTGAAACTGGGCCTAGCTGTCCAGTGTGTAAATAATGATGAAAAAATATTGCAACTCTAATCAGAGTTTTGGACAGATAAATTAAAAACAATTCAAACGACATTTAAGTCAAGGTTTCCAGTGTCATCTAATTTTCATTGAATTAATGGCCTTAATACTTATTAACACTGAAAAAAAAAGTCTTCGATTACTTTCTTATGGGTTGAGGAGATATTCTAATTGAATAAAGAAATTAAGATCTTTGATATGCAGCTCGGAAAACAGTGGAGGTGGCTTGAGCCACATGATGAGAGACTGATTTTGGCAGCAGCAACATGGACGTTGTGCTTATGCTTTTCATCTTTAAAACCAAACAATGCAAATGGCAAGCATTGTAACGCAAAAAAGTCAATCATACGTGTAAAAATATTGCAGCAAATTTCTACAGAAAAATGTTTAACTTCAAGATTAAATACTTGTAGAAAATGAAGTCAAATGAAACATTCTCATTGTAATACAGAGGAAAGGAATTCATACTAAAAACATTTGTGCAAAATTATATGACAAAGTACTCCCTTTGAAATTTCTCACAGCTCTCTAAATACCCTTTCTACAACCATAAAGCTGTTTTGTTTGAGGTTACAAAAAAGTAATTACCTATATGCTTTATTTCTTAAATGAAGAGAACTAATATGCCATAAAATGATTTCAAAGACAATTTCCCCAGATATTCTTCTTTGCATGATGAGTCTATTTCAAATGCATCATCTTTATTTCCACTTTTCCATAAAGTGTTTCTACACAACCTATGTAAACAAACATGCTGATAGTTAACAACAAGTCAATTTTATGCAATTTACTGCAAATTATAGTTATCTTTTGTTGGACTTTTTGTACACAAAAATTGAAAAAAAAAAGAAAATGGCTCAAAAATGCACATTTTTCCATTTTTTTCACATTTTTAGTATATTTCATGATTACTGGAACTCAGTGTCTTGCTTTAAGAAACATACTGCAGTTAAATAAATGACAAAGTAATGATGCCCCAAAATTGCCTATAACATGATGTTGAATCAATTTTTCATCCCTAACKAACATTAGGCTAATAATGCACATATTAAGTTATAGAAATGAACAATAATGCAAGGTAAATGGTCACTTCCTGGCACAACTGCCTATAACAGAGGTAGCTCTAAGGAACTTCCATTATTATTTTTCTCTATTTATATAACTTCTTAGGGGGAGCTTCTCTACTTATTGTTGAACGTATTTTTTTTTTTTTTTTGGCAACCTTTCTTCAAAAAAGCGAAATGTGTAATTCTCTTACAAGATATTTGCCTAAGTTTCTCAAT
This sequence comes from Malurus melanocephalus, assembly GCF_030028575.1. Taxonomy (NCBI): domain Eukaryota; kingdom Metazoa; phylum Chordata; class Aves; order Passeriformes; family Maluridae; genus Malurus; species Malurus melanocephalus. Next base: position 2,188,788 of record NW_026623277.1, read on the forward strand.
CATTTCCCATGTGACACAACAGAGAAAAAACCATGTAGAATAGAAAATGGAACACTGACTTACAAAGAATTGAAGATTTTACGACAGAGAAAAATTCAGGAAAGCAAAATTGACTATTAAAGGAAGAGTTTGAGAAAAAAATGTAGATTGCTGTTGTCCACCCAAATGGAGAGCATGATCAAGAGCTAAAGTCTACTTTAGCACACAGTAGAAGCAAGATATTAAAAAGCTAACCTAGGCTGTRAAAGAGAGGTACTTCCCCCCTAACTTCCCAGCTCAGTGGGAGCTGGAGATCGGAAACATATRCTGTAGCTGGAAATAAATCTTGCCTCTGTTGGAGACAAGAACTTGGGGTCCTGTCTCTTGCTGAGAGAAGATCCAAAACTCCCTACAAACTAGACATRACTGAAGAGCTGYCTATCTTTGCCATCAGCAAACGAGAGGAAAATTGTGCCATGAAGCCATAAGTTATCAGAAATTTAAATAATTAAATAATCAAAAGATGAAAAGTTATTGTATAATTTAAAATAAGGCAAAATAAGTAGTTATGCAATGGTTAAAATGTATGCGTATCTTAAAATTTGAGAATAACAGAAGACTTAAATATATAGTTGTATCCAGTCAGGAGAATTAAAAAAAAAAAAAAAAAAAAAATCAATTTGCTAAAAAAAAAAAAAAAAAAAAAAAAAAAAAAAAAAAAAAAAAAAAAAAAAAAAAAAAAAAAAAAAAAAAAAGGCTGTAGCTGATCATATTACCCAACAAAAAAATAGGCTAGGTAAGAAAAAATGTCTCTAGTACATTCCCCTGTGAAATAAACTTACAATTTGACAGTCATTAGGGAGACATGTTTGTTAATGAAACAGCTTAATTGACAAATACATGAGTTATTTGATGGGAATGTACAAATCCTCATTCTGAAAGTTAATTTGCTTTGTAAGCAATCATGGGAAAAAAAAGGCAATTTTTTCTTGTATTTAAATACTTCCTCTCTAGTAAAATTCTTTTTTAGTAGTTTTTGTAATGAAAGTATCTAGGACAAAGGAAAACTCAGAAGCATGAATTTGAACATGGAAGAGACTGGCCTAATAGACAAAGTATACTCGTAGTATAGATTATCTAGAAAAAWTTTGTCTCTAATTTGTAGTTTCATGAGTTGTAGTACTCCAGGTTTTCCTATTACAATAACTGATCTTTGTTTAACAACACTATATGAGTCCATTTCTGCTCTCTGCCTCTTAGTAGGACAACAGACACCAGCTCCTGCTGAGGCAGCTTCATTCTTCAAAAAAAAGGAAACCAAATTCACTGCAGTGAGTCCAAGAAAATAAAACAATGCCATCCAAATCCAGTAATGAAGAAGGAAGCATGATTTCCCATCTGGGCTTCAGCAATTGTGTCAGTCTTCTCTGTAATACATACGGTAATCTCCAGGGCTGTGACACTCCTAATATTCCTTTGAACATCTTTGGTAATTATACAGCTTCTCACAGAAAGGAGGCTGGGTGAAGAACCAGACCAGGAAATAGGAACATGCTGAACAAGAATACATATCCTAGTGCATGTCTGAGTAAAGCAAAAGGATGGGGATAGTTTTAGACACTTTGACTTCACAAAGTCAGTAGGTGTTTCTTGGTACTTTTTGTAGGCTCTGGGGTGAAATCAGAACCTGAAGTGCATGTGGACATCCACAAAATCTGACGCCATAAGGAAACTTCACCCTGAGAAACTGAGGTGACCATAGAGGTAAAACAAGCCCAAAATTCACTAGCCATTGGACATGAGCTTTGGGGACTGCACTTTGAGACTGAGGTGACTCAAGTGCACACAGGTTTTCCCTTCAAACAAACCTTGCTTTAGACTTAAGGCAAAGCTTTTGGCTTTTAAAAAAATACTGCTGTGAAAGAGACAACAGATATRGCAAAGATAAAGCTAATTCTTCCTTGGGCCAAAACCCCCAAATTTCCTTCTTTTTGTTTTCTTTTAAAATAATAGAATAGAATAGGTAGTACCTTTGGAGCTCATTCATTCTCCTGTGGGATTTTGCTCTGTAGAAAGAATTCTTTAAAAAGCATCAACATGAACTGCATTTAAGACCATCACTCCACTTAATTACTTTTTTTTTTCTCTGGCATTTCAGAGGCTCCATAAAGCTAAGGGCAAAAAAAGGAGTTTCATTAAAAATGTTATAAAAAGTTAAATTGCACAGACCAAAGCATATTCAAGAAAGTCCTTTACAACCAGTTAAAGTTCAGCTGAGGTAATGCTTCTGGCAAAGCCTGCTCAAAGAATTCCATGTACCAACTACAACTGCAGCAAAGAAGAAGGCAGCTCTATCCCATCTTCCCTTTATACTAAGAAACTGGACTCTGGGGGTTCTTCTGATCCAATACCTAGTCCTTTGCTGAGGGACACTCACCTCTAATGTATCTCTTTTTGTTAGGATCAAGTTTCTCCCTAAAGGTAGTCAGGGTTTTCTGTCTGCTTCCTGATGAAATCATAATCCTAATGAAAAGATTGTCAGAGTCACGGRGGCAGTGCTGCACAATCCAGTTGCCACACACAAACGTGCCAGTCATGAAACTCAAAACAAGTTTAAGACTCTCAAAGCACAAATATGTGCTTTGTCCTGGGATAAAAGGGAGTATTTCTGTTTTTGTTGCCTAACTGATGTGTTTGCACTTAAAATCTGCCACATGGCTGCCTCTATATGCTCCCTCCCTGCATGCTTGCCGTGCAGTCTTTTGTCATCTGTTAACATCTCAGTAAGCCTCGAGCAGTTCGGGTTCACCGAGAGACAGAAAAATGAGAAATCCAGCACTAATTATTGACTGTTCCCTGTGCTGTGCTTGAAAAGCCATCAACCATTGTGTGATTCTCCTTATTCATGTTTGAAGCCTTGTGTGCTGCCACAGTCTGATCCTCTGCTTAAGAGAAAAACAACTAGTTGGCATAGCTTTTACTATTTCATGAGGAAAAAATCAAAATCTAAGCTAATTCTGTATAGGTAAAAGTACATTTAATCACAGAAYTGAGTAAAAGTATTCAGTGGGGACAACTTCAAAGGATAGTCTGGGAGGAGAAACAGAAATAGAAAATACCACAAGTAATTGCAAATCCCAGTACGTGAAATTTCTGCAGAATAAACTTCAAAACAGAATCAAGGATGGCAACTCAGCTAACTTAATGAAAACTGAGGGTAATAGCATAACAGTTCTGAAGAAAGTGAGGATTGGATTTTAGGATCCTGCTTAATCTACAGCGCATTGAGGTCTTCCTTCTAAGATAAGTAATTAACACTTGACCATGGCCATGGTGTAAGTTGCACAACTCACATTGGCCCATACTATCCTTTTCATAGTAGAAATGTCTCGTGTTTCTTTGAGGCTCTTTACGCCTGGAAAGCCTGCCTAGATATGTCTCCTTGTGCCTTTCTTTATTTGAAAGATGCTTGCATGTGACCCAACCCTATGATGACACCACTGCCAAAATTAGCACACTTACCTATTAGATGGACATGCAGCAGTAAGTCATGAGATGTGAAGGGGAATTTCACATTGGACGAGAAGCTCTTTCAGATGAAGTATTGAAAAGTCAAAAAACTTTAAGCACAAAATCACAACAATTAAGAGACACAGGAATCAATGGCATGAAAGACATGAACTTCAATGCAAATACTTGGTATTTTACATATTATCCAGAAACTGATTTTCTGTTCACTTCTCTCTTTCAAACTATTCCTTTGTCTCCTCCCACCAAATTCCTACTGACTGAAATAACACCTTAAATTATGGATTAATCTAGACTCTTTTTAATTCAGACTTCAGGTAAAGTTTACTTTTTTTCTTAATCTCCATCACACTGCTGAAAGCATTACCGTGCTGTTTCTAATGCAGTCATTTCTATGTATTTTTTTAATCTAAAATGAATATGGRACATTATTTATGCATAGACTTAGCGTGATTGGTTAAAATGGAAGCCAAACAAGAAGCAATCAAACAAGCAAACAATCAAAGCTTGGTTTTCCTTCCCTTCCTCCTCCTGCTGCTATTTACACAGTACCTTAAGCTCCTAATAATTAAAAATCATGGTTCAGTTACCTTTCTCCCTGCGAATAATTTATAAGCAAGGATAGATTCTTTGCWTCCTAGCTCCCTAAGTTTTATAAAAAGACACAGAACATTATTAAAATTTATTTCTGTACAATGGCTTTTCAATTACCATTTTTGGTTTCTTTGTAAGAAKAATGAGTCTGGGGAAGTCCTTGATAACTGGAAGCTAGCCAGTGTTATTCCAATTTGCATGAAGAATGAGAAAGAAGATCTAGGAAACTACAGACCTGTGAGTTTACTCTCAGCACCTGGAAATTAATGGAGAAGATGATACTGAATCCTATTGAAAGGTGTCTAAACGATAACACAATCATCAGGCATAGTCAACAGGTGTTCACAAAGGGAAAATTTACCTGATATCCTTCTACATACCTGCCTTGGAGATGAAGGGAAGGTGGTGAATGTAGTTTTTCTGGATTTTGGTAAGGCTTTTAACTGTTCCTCACATCAGCTTTCTGGACAATGTTCTTCATGATGCTGGGTGAAGAACTGGCTGAAGGACAGGGCTCAAAGGGTTCTGGTGAAAGGGGGCTGCTAAATTGTAAAGAGGGCTGCTATGAGGTCTTGAGTTTCTCAGAGCTCAAGTCTAGGGCAATTTTTATTCAAGGTTTTTATCAATGATCAAGATTCAGGAGATGGTCCATTAGCAGTTGTGCTGATGATACCTCTCTGGGATATACTGTKGACTCTCTTCAGGAAAAAAAGAATGCCTTGCAGAGTAATCTAGATAGATTGGAGTGCTGGGTAATCATCAGTGACATGAAAATTAACACTGGATTCTGCATCTGTTCATACATTAGTATGAGCAAGGAGAAGGCTGGACATCAGCCCTGCAGAACAGGACCCAGGAATGCTGGTCAGCAGCAGACACAATGTGGGTCAGCAGTGTGCCTGGGCAGCCAAGAGGGCAAACTGCATCCTGGGGTGCATCAAACATTGTAGAATCAGACGGTCAAGAGAGGTGATTAACCTGCGGTGTTCAGCACTGGCGTGGCCGGGCTGGGCTGCACAGTCTGTAAGGGACGTGGAGGTACTCGACTGTGTCCAACAAAACTGTTGCTTCTGTGAGAAGGGGCTCAAAACTCTGGGTTTGTCTGTTTTGCAGAAAAGGAGGCTGAGGGATCACTTCATTTCTCTCCACAGCTTTCTGAGGAGAAGTGGAGAGGGAAGTGCTGGCCTCTTTTCCCTGGGATGCAGTGGCAGGAGACAGAGCAATAGCTCAATACTGCACCAGGGAAGGTTCAGGCCTGACATTAGGAAGCACTTTTTTTTTACAGAGGGCATGTTCAAATGCTGGAATAGGCTTYCTACATGCTCAATGACCCATATCTGTCAGTGCTTATGAGGGTTTTGGACAATGACCTTATTATGAAGCTTTCACTTTTGCTCAGCCTTGAAGAGGTCAGACAGTTGGATGGGATCATCATTTTAGGTCCCTTCTCACCAAATTATTCTTCCCTTCCTTTCCTTTCCCAATACAATTTCCCTTGATCTTGGGATGAAGGAAAAATATCAAATATCTCTGTAAATCACTACTGGTAACAACAAACTGAAAAGAAGATCAAAAAATTSATAGCATTTCTTTCTTAATTTAAGCAATTAGAAAATAATAGTCAAAGTTCAGAACTGCTCTGTAGAAAATCTACTACTTTGAAGGACAACAACCTTTCTCCATAGCCACAGGCCTGATACCAAAGCAGCTGCTACCTTCTTTTTGAGTGCCAAATGGTTAGAAAAGGTCTTTCTTTCATGTCTGAGACCCTCTTTATAACTCTGCACCTCTAAAGACAAAGAAAAAAAAATGATAAAATATTTCAACCTTTTATATGCATTGACACACAGAACCCATTTCTTACCAGAATGCGAAGTGAAGAATTGATATTTACAGCTTATTTAGTCTGGATTTGTTCTATGGAAAAGAGAACTTTAACATATCATTCTGCTCTCTAATGCTCTCAGTAGTAGTACTCTTTTTAAATAATTTTATACTTGAAGTTGTTTCTAATGCATCCCAAACCCAGTAATAATGCCTCATCCCAGCCATTCACCTTCTTCTTACACACCAGCAACAGCATCTAGTGTGATCCCATTTCTCCTGGAAACCTAAATTTGGTTTAGATCAACAACACAACTTTGGCAAGATGGATTAAAAAAGGTGTACACTACACCTATATGGGAACAGCAGAATTACTCTTCTATGAAAGTTTAACTCAAAAACTCTCATCCAGCACAATGGATGACATGTTTTGCAGTAGTTCTGACCACAGTGCAGCAATGCAGGCAAAGRCTGCTGGAAAGAAGAAAACATCCTGCTCATGACTTGCCTTGAGATGTAGAAATGGCTGAGAGAGCAGGAAACAGTGTCGACAGAAGGTTGAATCCAGAGCTATATTATAATAAACATTAATAGAAGCAATAATCAGGCTCATTGACTATCAGATTGAAGGGGAAAAATCATCTCTAACCACCCTTGTCTTTCTCAGTGGCAAAAGACCAGGAGAAAATCAAGCTTGGTGATTATAGATTAATTCTGTCTCTATGTTATGTGCATTAACCTAGAAAAAAGTTCTTTTTCATTAAGCACTGCATTAATATTTCTATGCTTTGCAACATACTGATGGATTGCTCAATTTAAGCAGAACATTTCATAAAACATGGCATTTGTGTTTGCTAAACAGTAATTAATAATCAGTGATATTAGTGAATTGTGTCTAAATGCGTTCCCATTAAATTGTAGTGTGTATGCATCATGCAGTTACTAATTAACTGAAATTACAATTTTAATCTGAACAAACAAACATTGAATCTAAAGAAGTCTTTGTGTGAAATACCTTTAGCTAATACTACAGAATTAACTTAATATGGCTGTGGTGATATCTTACATGAGTAAGACAGTAAAAGCATGTCTACTCCAAGACAGTTCAGGAAAATATAGGAACCAAGACTTCTTTAAAAAACCCTTCCACTATTTGTCCTTTCTATTTTTGCTTTAGAAAGGTCTTGTTAGAAGGTACTGCTAGAAGGTATTACTTCACRAGTTATATGCAAATTTGATGCAAATAACAAATTCCACAAAACATTTTTAGAAAACATTGATTCATTTACTTATTCCAAAATTGTTGCGGAAAATATTTGTGACGTATTTGTCCTATAACACCTTTAAATTCCTAATTACTCAGTACATAGAAACATCTTCCTAAATGCCAACAGTTATTCAGCTGCCCATTGCACAGAAAGATGGTCTTACATCTTTAAATTTACCTGGGATGAAGAATTTAAGGCTGCAGTCCCCTTGTCTTCAAGTGACACAAACATGTGCCATCCAAGGGGGGTTTATTCTAAATATGAGAGTGGCATGAAAAGAGCATTAACATGTGTCTGTCTTGAGAACAGGAATTGGGCCTGGATGGTCAAAATGCCTCCACAGTTAGGGAAAYCTTTTTGATTTTCACTATGAACATGTGATGCAGCTGATGACTACTTCACAAAGCAGGGAAGTGCCAGACACCATTTAAAGAGTACATACGTAATTTCAGCTCTGACACTGGCCAACTAACCATCTGCAAAAATGTACTGCAGCAACTGCATATCTACGGGTTTAATTTTAAGCACTGATTTATTCAGACAGAATGTTAGAAAGTATGTTCAGAGCTTGGCATAAGTAAGCAACACGTTTTTATTTTCTCTCAGTTCAATGTTTAATTGATGCTAAATTTGGAAATATTTAATATTTATGTAACATTGTGAAACAACATAGTTTTCTCAACAGCATCTTTATTGTATAATTTTTTTACCTCATCTTTTGTTTCGTCTTGAAAACACACTTAGCAAAGGGGTAAAGAGTGCAAAAATATTGAAGAACARCAAAACAAAAATAGGCATTTTCCAATAAGTAAGGAATGATACCACATACATAAACACCTGCATTTTGCACAGGCAATTTCTGTGAGCTCATGCAGTCAAAGAAGGCTCTGACATGAGAAAATAAGATTTTAGTGCTATTTAAAGTCCAAAAAGCCCATCAGCATTTTAACAGAATTTTTGAGCTCTGAATTAGTGAAAAGAAAATAACATCAATCCCTACAGAACTGTGAAGGAAGAAAGAGAATGCTTACTTCAAGATCTAAATGCATTGCAGCATCTTCTAACCATTACTTAAGCATGTAGGCACTATATTAAATTTAATATTTTACATAATTTACTTTACTTTGAGAAGTTTAATTGATATTGCATTTTTTTTAAACTTATTTGGCTCAAAACATAATTACTGTATATTTGTTTTATATTCCATCAGATAACATGTCAATGAAATTTTCAGAATAAAGGAAAAAAAATATTCCAGATCCAGTACACTATAACACAATACTGGGAAGAAAATTATATTGACTACTTAAGAAATRAAAAATTCAAGAAGAAATATGGATTTCTGATTGTGATAATAGAATGAGACCACATGCCTTTTGAAGGAGATATCTGCTCAGTTCTAATGGGGCTGCACCTGTGATTGCTGTGTCCAGTTCTGGGCTCCCCAGATCACAAGAAATAAGAAACTTCTGTAGAGAATCCAGAGAAGTACTAAAAAGATGATGAGAGGACTAGAGCATCTCTCTTATGAGGAAAGGCTCGAGGAAATGGGCCTSTTATTCCTGGAGATGTCTGAGAGGAAATCTTAGCAGTGCCAAGAAATACCTAAGTGTGGATGTAAAGAGGATGGAGCCAGATTCTWTTCAGTGATGCACAATCATGGTAGAAGGGGCCATAGTCAGAGTGGACATCCTCCTCTGTGGAGGTTCGTGGGACTCCTATTTTGTGCAGGTGTGTCCAGTGGACATCTTTTGGATATAAATTTCACARTAGTCATCATATTCTTCCTGATATCTTAAGTAATTGAATGCTATAGTTCTATAGTTCTGTAGGTACAGCACCTGAATTCTGACATGTCTCCTCTCTATATCATACAAAGAAATAAAAAAAAAGAGTCAAAGTTTAATTGAATATGCAAAATATTAGTGTCTGGGCTGTGTTCAAAACTACAGCTACACTGTCATTTATGAAAATAAGTTRCTTCTTGTCCAGCTTATAAAGCAGAAAAAAGACAGCTTTCCTCAGGCTCAAGAATAAGGTGACATAGAMTCAACAGCACGCTATAGAAATTTGGAAAAATTTCTATGACATATAGGATGATAAAGGAGTGTTTGAAATTTGTTTTAGTAAAACGACTCTTTCCAGAAGAAGCTAGACTTCTGTTTGAGTGGATTTTTTGGTGGCGTGTTTTGTTGTTTTGTTTCATATCTCAACATAGTGAGCCTTACGCTAAGACCTCTTGTTTCTCATTATGGCAAAACTGAGAAAAATTACTTTCACAGAAAATAACTAAGYTAAAAGCTCTCCTCTGAAATGGAGTTTTTCTTTACTTTAATTTTCAAAACTTAAAAGCAAATGCAAAACCTTTACCACATGGTTGCACAATTAAAAATTAAATGCCTATAGTAATGAATTCCACAAAGTAATGAAATATATGCATATGTGTCAATCGTAACACTGAAGAGAAGTAGTAAAGCTTCATAAGGTTTGAATAGAATTTCTTTGGGTCAACTCTCCAAAAGTTTTTGGGATTTTTTCACATGGAAATATATGTATCCCATATATGTGATATATGTATGTATGTAATTATATGTCCCTGGGAGAAAAAAAAAATCCATATATATGTAAAAGTATATCTATTCTAAACAAACACTACAGTCAAAGATTTTACATGAGTGTTAATAATAGATAGGGATGTTTTCCCCCCTAGCTATTGATATGGGTAAACCTGCTCCTATATTTGTTTTGGAACTCATGCTCTTTTCCAGCAATAAAGTCTTGAGTTCCCCAGGACACTCCTTGGACAGTTATGGTTATAGTTTTCTTCATCATCAAGCCTTACTGACTGCACCCAGCTGAGGATTTAACCCACAATATTGAATCTTACTATAGACTTCAATAGGGTTGGGTTGGCATCCTTCTTTTTCAATATACCTGGGTTCATAATCGAAATAAAGATGTYTTATGAAACAAAAAATCTTGACACTTTCTGAAATCTGCCCAGAATCCTCCCAGAAAAATTGCAAAAAGTAGTATYTTTTTAGTCAACAAAGAGTGATTGCTGCATTTTCAATCACAAACATTTGCATTAAATTACCCCTTGTAGAACTATTCCTATCGGTTCAAGTTATTTACACATGTTACCAAAGTAATGAACTCTATATGAATATAATAAGCCATTGCATTAATCAGTACAGCCACATTACCCAGCAGTTTAAAAACTCCAGGCGTAATTGAAAGAATGCCATACCATCTGTCATTGCTGGAATTCTTGCAGTTAAATATTCTTAGATTCTACAAATTCTGGACACATTTTGATGACTCAAGGSTTCTAGCTTTATTGAAAAGGCAAAGCAATGAACTGCTCTTTCTGTCATTAACAAATTTTATGGTCATTGAGATCTTATAGCAAGTCACATTCCTTTTCAATCCTTGGTTTCAATAAACTTTAGGCATTCTTAAATAGTCTCTAGTAAATAATTGGCTTTGAGCCCTGCTAGTTAAGCAAGACAGCTTAAAAGTCCTTGCCTTACACATATGAGGGTGTCAAATAGTGCAGGACAAGTAACCCTCCCCAAATGAACTTAATATCAATATTAATATTTTGAGAGTATTTTATTGTTTATTTTTTATATTTGTCAGCAGAGTTGTGTGGTTCAYATCTTTAAAAAACCTGGAGACAGTGATACTCAGGTGGACACAACTGCTCTGGCTTAGGGATCAGCATAAGTAGCAGGTCACTGTGCGAAGGCATGCACATGCAAAACCTGCTATGGGAATTGTCACATCAAAATCAAACAAACAAACAAACAAAAAAAAAAAAAAAAAAAAAAAAAAAAAAAAAAAAAAAAAAAACCAAAAAAAACCCACCAAAACAAAACAAAAACCCAAACAAAAAAAAACAGAAAATGAACCCCCCCCAAAAAAAACCTAATTCAAAACAAACAAACAAATAAACAAAAAAACAACAAAACACCAAAATGTATATTCTATTAAAACACCATCTGCCACCCACACCAAAAAAACACCTCTGGCATCTCCCACAAGATCCTCTTACCATACCTTCTTTTGACTGCAAAGATTCAACAGGAACTACGTTGCTTAACTGATCCATGGCTGGTCAGGATTTACCTCTAAAATTATGTCCTTCCAAACAGTTTATGAAATAACAAGAGTACTGCACTAACACTGGTGTCTCAGGTACTATCTTCCAATACTCCCTTTTGTTCATTCTTCCCTCTGTGCTTTTTTTTGCTATAAGGTACTTTTTTTTTTCTTCTTTTTGCTTTTTTTTTTTTTTTTTTTTTTTTTTTTTTTTTTTAAACGCAAAAGTGTCAACACTTTCAATCCCAAGAGTAGGTTTGCAGGATTGGACTATTTTGTTTGCTTTTGAGTTCTGCTTGCTACCTGTAGGCATCTCCCTTGTCTTTAAAAGGAACAGGCACAAATGTGCAGGTTTCAGAGAAGTGGTGCAGGATGCAGTCACCCATAAGGAAACCATTTTATGTGAAGAGCAGCATTTGAAAGACAAACAAAATTACACCTTTCCTGTCCAGCACTACTATAGCACTGTGGCATAAAGCAAACTGAATTTAAATGGAGATAAAAAAGGAATTAAWTTAGAGAGTAAAAGCTGCTACAGTTTTTTGCACTGCCCCATTTTACATGAAAGAATAAACACCAAGCAATAATGGAACCTGAAGAGAGGAATGCGAGCTACATAACAAACCTACTGTGGTCAGGCTTTCATTTCATGAACACAATAAAACTAGCCACAGCAAATGTCTTTTGCAAATGTTTTTCAGTGTTTAAACATAAGAATAGCTAAATAATTTCCTTAACTATATAGAAAACTCTCTCCCTTCCTTCCATCTCCACCCCCCAAAAAAAATTAAAATAGATTTTTGATCCAACAGTAAGGTATAACAACATATCTAATTACCAAAAAAAAAAAAAAAAAAAGTCACAAATATTTATCTCAGTGGACTGATTTAAAAAACTTCTCTCTTTCATATTGTTTTGCAGCAAATAAAAGTTTTATTGATGAATGGGCAGTACCATGTTTTATTGTGCTGACTTATTCTGTGTAATGCAGGAGATTCTTGCTAGAGACAYTACATTCAGGGAACTCAGTGTGTCTGACAAGGATTAGATCACAGAGTCCACTGGGCTAAAGAAACAAATATATACAGTGGGTCAGGATAAATTTTAAATTCCAACTTTTTACCCAGATGTTGCCCAGTCCTTGAACATAGGTAAATTAATAAATACATTTATTTCAGACCCTGAGCTTGCCTTCAAGCTGTAACAGCAGTCAGATTTTTGATTTGCAGTGCACTGTCATGCTTTGTCTCTGCCTTAGAGGATGGCAAATGGCTGGGGCATAACACATGTTACAGGAAAGAAATATAGTTTTAAAATAATTTTTAAAATATCACAATTATATTATTGAGCTGCCATCTTCCTTCAAACAGACATTTACCACCACAGATTCACACCCACAATGGATTCCTTGGTGTCCTCATTACAACTGAGATGAAATCTCCTCCTTCAGTTTCCTTACTACCCATCCACTGGTTCCTGCAGTTGTTGCACCTGGCTCTGGTGGGTAGGACAAAGTTTTCCTAAATTCATGTGGMCGCATGGCAGCAGCACAGCAGAAGTTTAGACATTATACTGCACCAATGGCAGCCACAGTTTTGCTTTATTTATCATGTGTGAAAACAGCACTGGAGGGAGTTTGTTATTTTGAACAATGAGATAGAGTCTCTAGAGCCTGACTTTTAATGACTTGAAAGTAATCAGTGATTTCTATGATCAGTCAGAATTACTTGATGCAGCTCAGTTTTGAAAATAAATTATCCAGTAATTTAGCAATTAACAAAGTTAGTTGCTTTTCTTAAAAAGCAAACTGAGGACAAAGCAACAAAGTTGAGAAAAATAACAATCTGATCAGACAACATCCCACAAATAACTGATTAAATTCTAATGTACAACAAAAAATGGTATCTTCATCTCCTCAGCAAAAAAGAATGACTRGGAGTGTGAATTAAATACTAAGACTTCATGACTATGGGAAAAATAAAATTACATCAAGCCTCAGAGAAGAAGGCTTCAATTTTAAATGTGGTAATTACACATCATGGTTGATGTACTCTGGATCCAAAGACCAAAGGACAAAAGCAGAATGGAATATCTTCTCTATGGCTCCAGGCTCTTCTCCGTGCTGCTAAGCAACAGAGTAACAGGAAATGGCAGAATGTGATGCTCACGAAGTTCCACCTGAAATTGAAGAAGGAACTTCTTTACCATGTATGTGACCATGCACTGGACTGTCCCTCACTGGAGATACTTAAGAGGATCTGGATCAGTCCTGTGCAATGAAAAGGTTTGGTGTGGTAGTTTTTTTTTTTGTTTATTTCTTCAGTTTGGGTATTATTTATATTTGTTTTATTTGTTTTGGGGTTTTTTTTGTTTGTTTCTTTCTTTTTTTTTATTTTTTTTTAATTTTTTTTTTTTTTGCAAAAAATGTCTACCTAGGAACTCCAGGCTTATGGCATATAAATAATTTATGAAAAACAGTGCATTAGCCCTGACAATGAACACAGAACAGCTGTAAGCACCTGGTAGTGTTGGGATATGTTCCAGCATCTGTCAGTTACCAGACACTGAGTAGACATGACGATTACATCACAGAAAGTGCAAGGCAATTGTTCATGATTATATAAAGTTATTATATAAAATGTATTATAATGCACTAGAAAACTGAAATTAAAATAGCTAGGAAAGACTGAGTTAAATATTGGAAATACTTTTAGACTGTATGATATTGTTGGATATCAAGTTCAAAACTACAGATAGGAAGGAGTAAGATCATTTGTTTCCCTGCTTCTTTTTTTTTGTATATAATGCCTTATATAATGCATTTTTCAAAAAAGCGCATTCTAGTGTTCCCAGTGATCACTACATCATGTGATATCCCACTGTTTGTTGTCTCTCCTCTTTCTACTCWTTCTTCCATAAATAGATTTGAAACTGACAGTTTTCAGAAAGAAACAAAACCATACCAAATACATCTGCTAGAATGACTAAATTCTCACTCAAAGGTTTCAAAATGTTATACCAATATTGGTTTATAGTCCCATCACACTCCAGTGGATTTAGATAACCATGTAAAAGCTAKCATCTGGAGACCTTTTCTGCCTTGTGTTTTGGGTTTTCTCCCAGACAAAGTCATTCATTCTGGGTGAAGAAATAGAGATAACTCTAAAAGATGRTGATATATGTGAAATAAACAAAATATCTGTGAAATAAGCCAGAAAAATAAGCAATTTTAAGCTTGAAGTTTATTTTGTTTTCAACTGAGAGACAATGTGCTGCAAGCTACTGTAATAGCTTGAAGAGCAGCTACTGTGTAATCACTCAGGTAAACATTGCACTCCCAAGGAACTGTGCATCACAACCTGGAGTAAGTGAAAGCAAACCAAATAAACAAATACAAAAAACCCAAACCAACAAAAACAYCAAAACCAAACCCAAAATCTCTGCAAGCCCTATGTCCTCCCCAAAAGGATGGTGTAAGAGGTTTATCATACTTGGACRACAGCATATTATCAGTATTGCTTTCAGGGTTTCAGAAGACAGTCTTATCTTCCAACCCATTTCCACTGACAATTTAACATAAAGAATTATGAGTGAACTTTGATGAAACATACATGTTTGTCATGATTTTTTTTTTTTTTTTTTT
>NW_026623277.1:2203859-2207968 GCF_030028575.1 Malurus melanocephalus
CTAAAGAAACATTGTGAGTACAGAAAATGGCTCAATCTGATGCTACAAGTCAATAAAAAATTCAAAGACTTAAAAGTAAGCAAGGGGTAAATAATGAGAGGTGATGACAGAGTCAGTTGTGGAATAGATGACACTGCAAACTTTATAAAGGCACAGCTATTCCTGTACATTTTTATGAAATGTAAAGGGTTCTGAAAATTTCCATTCAGCTTCTGAAAAGGTAGACCTAATCCTTCTGTTAATTCTACACTGATAAGCCAAAATTTGAGTTCATTTGACATAGGAAACTTCCAGGGTTCATAGTGCTATAACTGGAATATCACTGCTTTTTTTCACCACAGCTCAAGACACTGGTTTGTTCAACACTAACTTCTRAAGATCATTTAATCCAAGCCCCAGCTATCAACTGAAGAAAAAACAGTAATCATTCTGAAAAGAACATTAGTGTGCAATCTGCACGACTGTACCAGCTGTCCACCAAGAAAACTGAGGAAGAAGTTCTCTGAAGATAAAAAGAGCTAAATAACGCAACAGCTCATGCTAGGTGTGATAGCAGCAATCTGGTGGCAATTTGTTGCTGTATAATGAATGCCCAGAATATACTGCAGGCAATGAATCAGACACTGAATTTATCAGTTGTTGTTCTAGAAAAGAAAATGAAAAACATATATTTTAATTTAAAAAAATGTAAAAAGAAACATTAAAAATTACAATTATAAGTATATAATTTCCTCTTTAAATAATTCGATCTGTTGATTATCCTAAATCTCAAAACTTRTTTTGCCTTGCCATATGAAAAACGYAAAACTTACAAAAAGYAATGCTGTCAATATGCATCATTTTACTTAAAAGCCAACTTACAAAGTATTTTAACACAATGGGGTCCTTAGAGATCCATAACTTCTTCCAAAAAATATGATAGCTTAGCAGTATTTTTGTTGATTTCTATTTAAATCTTAAACTACCACTTGTATATTTTTATTGTCCTGATGCCAGAAATTATTTTAGTATACTAAGAAGCACTTATTTGTGACAAGAAAGTAATGAAAAAAACAACTCAAACACTAAAGAAAAACACTAAAAAATCACAAACAATTAGCAGTCCCCCTCATTAGTCTCTAGTGCCTTTGAATTCTGTTCAACAAAGTACTTGCAACACCAGTACTTGAACATGAACACCATTCTCAAAATCTTATTTCTTTTTTCTTTGTCACTTCAACAACCTGTTTTAATGAAAGTACATGCAAACAACAGGTGCTACTATTTTTCTCTTGATGATTACCTTTAATTATTCAAAGAATCACTAAAAATCTTTCCAAATGGTCTTGATAGCATGCAAAAAGAGGTCTCTTCAAACTGAGCATAGATATGACTTACCTTTCTAATCACTAGCATTACTTCTCTGATTGTGGAACTCACAGCAATGGGACTTACAGTAAACACTATATATTCTCACGGCAACAAAAATGCAAAAAAACCCCATGAAAGTAGAGAAGAATGATATCCGGTCTCTGTCACTGTTAAGGCAAAAATGTAGCAGCATTATTTTGACAGGAATGATTTTGTTATTTTATCTGAAGAGCAGAATTTAGCCTAATTTGCCAGGRATGAACACTTGTCATTAAATCGTTCTGCATGAACATAGTTCTATTCACTTTAATTTGTCCCTCAAAATATGAAATCCATTTGGCAAGGTTAAGCACCACACCCATAAACATAGCCCTGAGAGTAAGGCAAGACAGATTCCCCTGACAGTGTCAAAAGCAGCATTCACTCTGCCTCTTTCAAAGGAATCCATTTAAATATACACAGAATTCAGTTATGCCCATTATAACCCAGCAGTGCTAAACCCACCTCAATTTCTTCTATAAAAAGCAAGCAGTCAATTTTCAGTTATTGTTTAACATATCAGTTACCCCTCTGCAAAGCAAACCCTAGCAAATTAATAAGCCTGTTCTAAACCAAGAGCATATAATGTCAAGAGGATAAAAATACAATACTCAGTGCTMCTAAATTATTTACACAATGGAAATATGCATTACAATTCTGATTATAATTTTGAGGAGAAACATAAGATGAAACCTGATGGAGAAATAGTGCATGAAATTTGGTCCACAAAATGAAATTGTTACTTTAACAACATTGAGATGACTGGCAAAACTAGGACATTTTAAATACTACTCATGCCTTTTAAAATTAACTGAAACACTTGGTTTGACATATGGTTTGACATTTCCAAACAAATTAACTCTTCACCATCTGAATTCTCAAGCTTAGTTGCCTCATTCACAAATTCAGGCAAATTCTATTATTTATAAAATAAAATCASAGAATCACAGAATTTCCTGGGTTGGAAGGAACCTATCAGGATCATTGAGTTTATCTGTTAGTCCTGCACAGGACATCCCCAAGAATCACTCCATGTGCCTGAGAGCATTACCCAAATGCTTCTTGAGCTCTGTCACTCTTGGTGCTGTGACCACTGCCCCAGAGAGCCTCTTCCAGTGCCCAATCACCCCTGAGTGAGGAACTTTTTCCTGATATCCAACCTAAACCTTCTCAACTTCAGACCAGTTTCTGAAGTCCTACCATGGGTCACAAGAGTGAAGAGATCAGTGCCCTTCCTCTTCCCCTCACCCCTCACAGGAGCTTGTCCCTGCAGTGAGGTCTCCCCTCAGTCTCCTCCAGGCTGAACAGACYGARTGCCCTCAGCSCCTCCTCRCACGGCTTCCCCTCAAGGTTCTCCTCCCTTATTTTCTTTCACCATTCCTTTGGTGATGAGATTTCATGGAATGTATGCCTCAGGCATAGCTACAAAAWTCCTGTGTTCCTTACACTGGGTCATCATCCAGTGTTTCCAAATAAATTTATCCATCTGTATATTTCAATTTAGTATATGGAAGTAAATTTCTTGCTGAAGTTTATACAAGCTACTTTCTCACTATTTCTTAAATTTCCTCAGCAGGATCTTTTTTGGTCAGCTAATATTCTTTGTGACCCTCCTCTGGACTCACTCATGCGAGTGACAGATTCATGTGATTTCTGGTGCTGGGSATCCCAGAGTGGGGACAGCAGAGGGGCACAATCCCCTCTGTCTCCCTGATGGCCACGCTGCTTTGGATGCAGCCCAGGATAGGAYACACAGTGGAAGGGACTTTCCTACTTTTCCTTCCCTGCCCTCATCTCCCAGTCCATCCATTGGAGCCATGTGGGAAGATAGGTTGCTATTGAAGATTCAGACAAAAAAAATTGTCTTCCCTTTTTTTCTCAAATATTAAAGCTGACTATGGACTATTTTATTTTTGCATGCTTGAGTCTGGATCCTGAGTAGGAAGACCATGGATAGATGTGAGTTCACACAAACTTTTTCTTGCTGGGTTATTGTCAGCTCTCACAGAGGAGGGCTTCTGCTGATGAGACCAACTAAGAATATAAGGTATTTGTCAGCTAGTGATAAACACTTTTGTGTTCCTTATGAAAAGATATCTKCGAGGACTAATATTCTTTTTCCCAGATATTATATGCTCAAGAAGATTATGGCAAAATATAAAAGGTCATAAGAAGAAAGTAGAAATCAGGATGAGGGAATTTTAATTCACCACAAAATTGAGCATAAGCAGAGGGTGCTTCAAATGGAAAAAAAAAATAGAATTAGAGGGATGGGCCATCACTTCCTATAAGGAAGGGCTAAGAGAATTGTTCAGTCTGGAAAACAGAAGGCTTCAGAGTGACCTWATTGCAACTTTCTACCACCGGAAGGGAACTACAAGAGAGGTGGAGAGGGACTTTTTACAAGAGCATGGAATGACAGAAAGAGGAGAAACAGCTCCAAAATGAAAGAGGGCAGGTTTAGGAAGAAATGCTTTACTGTGAGGGTGGTGAGATGCTGGAACCAGTTGCCCARAATGGTGGATGCCCCAACCCTGTGAGAGTTCCTGGCCAGGATGGATGGAGCCCTGAATAATCTGCTCAGTGGAAGGTGTCCCTGTACAGGGACAGGGGTACATGATCTTTAAAGCCCCTTCCAGAACTGTCCATTCTGATTCTGTGATTAACTTACTAACCATTATACAAATAGTAATTCTAATTGTCAACCTTGGTTATACAAT
>NW_026623277.1:2208933-2216792 GCF_030028575.1 Malurus melanocephalus
AACAAAAAAAAAACAAACCCTCAAACAAATCCAAAACTGCCCAAAACCCAAACTCACCAAAAACTTAAACCAACCACAAAAATGCACTCCAAAAGCCACAAATCCCCCACAACTAACCAACCAATTAAGCAAAATAAAAAATCAAACTCCAAATCTATTTTATTTGCTACCTATCTGAACACTGCTTCTTCCTGCACACTGAGTAAAATCACAGTTTACTTCAGAGACATTCCAAGGGAATGTTTTCAAGGGTGAACTAATAGCTTCAGATTCTACCCATTCCAAGTATCATTAAGACCCAGGTTCACTGTCACTGTCTAGTAATTTGTCATTTCTTTGATTTTATTCTGCATGGAACTTTTCTTCTCTTGGGAGCTTCTCTGCTCTGTTACTGTGGTGTTTTAATCTGCATGGAACTTCTCTTGACTATACTGGGAGCTCCTCTGCTCTGTTACTGTGGGGCTGCCATGCTGCTAGCATCATCTGACATTGTTTTCTACAATGGGGACAATGAGATAAATTGYGCTGAGGAGCTCCTCTTCTTCCTCTCTGCTTGCAATACTGTACCTGGAATGCTCTCCTAGCATTACATGAGGCATTGAAATTTGGCACACTTCCTTTCCACTCCAAGGGAGTCAAAAACAATGGCATGCAAAGATGCAAGGATGGCTAGGAACAGTGTGAATATTTTCCAGCCTCGAAAGCAGTGAATGTATTGGGCAGCAGCACAGTCAGAGCAGCAGAAGCAACAGGAGATGTGCCAGAAAGCCAAATGAGAATCCAGATGTCACTGCTGGGAAAAAAAAATAAAAACAAACCAAAACTCCACCACCAAAACATTTCCTACATTTCTGAGCTTTGTCTCTGGGTGACAGAGTTGCCAATTTGTCACTTTAGCTGTCAAATTGGTTTGAAATGTCAGATCATTCATAACAGATTGATAAAGCTTGGTTCTCTGATAAACATTAATAAAACATGGCAGAGAACTGCAAGTTAAACTTAAAAAAAAAGACAACATTGATCTACATTATGCAAATCAGACTTTTGTGATTCTCTGTCTGAATACATTAGTATCAGACTAGAATGTTTATAAAGCACAAACACCTCTTCATTCATAGCAACTTTCAAAAGTCAGTGCATTGATGACAGCATTTCTCAAACAATAACTGAACTGGGTTATTTTGGTTTTACTCCACACTGCAATGTGAGCTGCAGACACAATAGGACTGCAGTACTGATGGAACATTCTTTGAAATCTCACTGATTTCCCAAACATTCTGATTATGTCTGAAAACGTAACATACATGCTCACCCTAAATTTTTGACAGTAGTGTTGCAGCATCAAAAAAMCCCTCAAAGATATAAACTGCCCAAATTAACACATCTGTCAGAAAATTATACTTTTTTTCCACATCAAAACTGGCACTCTCAATAACTGGCCTTCAACAACTTAAATAAAAGGTTTTCTTGTTCTAAATCCACTTCAAATAGTGACAAAACTCAGTGGAGACTGACTTTTTAATGCCATATTTTCGAGCCTTCCCTTGAGCCAATGGTAGAGATACTCACATAATCATTGCAATAAACATTTCTCCCTAACACCTTTCTATTATTCCTTGTATATTTTCAAATAAGATTCCATACATTCTGCTAAAAGGCTCAATATTTTCTGCCTTCACTTCAAGGCATTTAAATGTAACCTTAATAAAGTGTCTTTTGCAATACCAAACTGAGACAGCTATATAATCTTAAAAATAAAGAAACAGCAAACTGTGTGCGCGTTATGGGTTTACACATACCTGGATTACTGAAAGGGTCCTTTCATGTAAGACCAGGATGCATTTTTTGTCTAAGGTGATGGCAATCCAACATTTGAGTCATTTGTATAATTGCAACATAGCGCTTTCTAATTTAGAGCTACACAGTGCTAAAAACCACCAGAGATTTTCAGGATTTTCAATTAAAATTTGGTGGGAAAGYCATACTTTTTTTAAGTGATTCAATAAAATTACTAGAAATTTTGCTTCCRTTTCTATCAGTCTCTGTACTGAGATCAAACTTTGTTTAAGCGAATCCATCTCGATTGGAGGGTGGAGGATTAGCAGCTGATCTCAAACAAGCCCTCACATAATGATCCAAGGCTGCTCTGATCCAAGAGGGCTGACCTCCAGTTTCATGTACAACTGYAATCAGGTCAGTTAATTTCCTCAGAAGACCAGGAGTTCATACCTACAGATTAAACTCTAAAAGTCTGTGATGATTCAAAAAACATTCTCTTCATTACAGCCAACAAAATACATCATGAGCACAGCTATTCACAACTACAGATGCCAAAACCCACAGAAAAGGGATGCACCGTACAAGTCAAACCWAAACCTGGTAATTTTCCAGACGTTAACCACATTAATAAATTGCTATGTGTAATATATTCACCAAGAATTCTTCTACTAATAAGCATGTATTTTCAGGGAAAAAACAATCTTAACTTCATAGTGTATGTTCTTGGTTTTTTTTGGTTTTTTTTTTTGTTTTTTTTTTTTTTTTTTTTTTTTTTTTTTTTTTTGTTTGGTAGAGTAATTATTCTCATTTCTAATTGAATTTAGATCTGTAAAACTAATTATATTAACATTATAACATTATGGCATTTCTTGGTAGTGCGGTGTCTGCATCACAAATTTTCATAGTGTTTTTTTCTCTTAATGCAGTATTTTTTGCTTTGAGAGTTACAGTCATTTAGGTTTCATTTTACGTTCATTTAGGTGTGTTCATTTTGATGCCTAACACTATAGTGACCTGTTTGCTCAGAATTAATCACTCCCATTCTTTTAAAAGGGGAGGGGGGGAAAAAATCTGACCTTAATGACACCTTTAAATGTACTTGCATTTAAACTGTCTCAATTAAGCTTCAAAATTTGCACCGCACATTTTAAGTGAATTGAGGAACAAAGGGTTTCCCAGTTCAATTACTGCATGATTAGGTTAAAGTATCACCTGCATGCCAATTAGCTCATAGCAATAACATACTTGAACTTCAGATAAACTAAGGAGAAAGCTGAAACTACCACAGGCTGCATTTACTTGGGAGTTCTGTCTTTTGCTCATACTGGTACATTTATCTTATGGTCATGCATATACATGTATATAAACCTTGTGTTGACATTGAAGTTCTAACTACTGCAATGAAATAAATAAGTTTTGTCTTACATTTTAAATTCTCATTTGGGTTCTAGATGGTTTCGCTATATATGTTTCTGGAGGATCCGAAATTTCTTCCAGAAAATCATACCTGTATTTAGAGGGCTGCAGCTTTCAGTAACATCTAGTTTGGTTTTATTTCCACCCCCACCACATCTATGTCATTCCTGCTGCTTGAAATCACAGGAAGAAATAAATATGAAAGAAAGTTCACTAACTCTAATATCTTCAAGCAATGTATCACCTGTATTCATCATGACAATTTTAAAAGTTCATGAGGGTGCACACCATCTTTTCCTTCATCATTGTCATTCATTCTCTGAAAAGATCTTAAGGGCAGAAAAACTTCAAACTTACTTAAATCAAGCCTTTACTGTATCACCACTTTACAGAGTACACATAACATAAGTGAACTATTGAGGTTTATAGACACATGTAAAGTTTGAGAGAAAACAAAATAATTGTGTCTTAAAAATGTGAAATGTAAATGATCCCACTCAAAACTAAAAAATGTTTAATCAAAATCTCCTGTTGGTTACAGAACACAGTGTATAAGACACTTTATAACTGAACCATTCTTAATGGGATTTCATTTTGGATTTMAAAATGAACTTTTTTTTAGTCATGTGCTTTCTGTGGATCAATTAGTGCTGATTAAATGTCAATAGCAATTTTTTTCCTATTTAACTGCATCCAAAAAATGTTTTTGTCAACAAAAGGGACATAAAGAAACATAAAGGATCTCTGTTGCAAAAAGCTATTACACAGACACTCTATGCCATACAAATACCACTTAAATTACTATTTTTTATTACAAAGTTATTCAAAGTGAAAACAGAATGTTAAAATATTTATGGTATCAGCACAAAAGGCTAGAGTTTCTCCATACTGTCCCCAATATGTTTTAAGCACAGAATTAATTCAGGATATTTTGTCCATTTAATCTACAGAAAAGGGAGTTCTGTGAATTTTAGCTCTAAAGCAATAGACATAAAATTCTGGAAACAGCATAATAATATGCCTAAATTGTTCACTGGAACAAAACAAGTATTTCCACACATGTAATAATCACATTAATGGAAAAATATTAAAATCATAAAGGATCAGGCTAAATTCAGTGTATTCTGCTTTGTTAGTCACACAGAATGAAAATGTGCAAGGAAGGCCATGGGTCTGATTTTAATTTGTCTTCAATTTATTTGGTTAAAGATGTTTATGGGAAGGATCAAATTTAGGAGGGTAAACTTTCAGAAAAACACAGAGGGTCTGATTTTCACATAAATCTTGATTCTGTGGCCAGACCAAACTTTCCCACAGGATTTTACATTTAGATGTTTCATCTACTACTGAATATTATTAAGAGAACAAAAACAAGTTTCTGCAACAGATAAGTTGAATGCCACTCAACAAAAATCACCATATTTGTAATTGTACAAACAAAAGCTGATGATGACACTAATTAACAACTGCCATTAGACAATTAAGTGACTGGGAATATAAAACACTAATGCATTATGTTCTTGATGTTGTGCCTGACAATACATACATCACATTCAACAGCTGGCAAAAAAGTGTAAACAATATCTTTCAGAAACACTATTATTTTATTCACTATCTAACAACACAAGGAATTCTTAGGACCAAATCAAGAGAGAAGCAGGGATTTCATTCAACAGCAAGATACTAAGATATTCTGTATTCAAATGTCACAATGTTTTGAAGGCTTCCTAAAAGTGTATCACACTTGCAATTCAAGCCTAACTGGATAAAATGCATAATGGCACTCCTATCAGTCATTATRCACAAGATTCAGTTGATGCCACCTGTGCACTCAGAATTCTTGTCATAAATATTGAAAGAATAAATTTYAAAATTGCATTCTTTCTCTCAAATTTTAATATGAAATTAAAGGGAGTTCAGTCCAATGTCAAGCACTTCTTAACAAACACCACTGGAATTTACAAGACAGGGATCCACTCTGGAAATGAGTTCCTAATGACTGAAGGAAAAAATATCTTCATTATAATGAAATACTTAAATAAATGTGTAATTGAAAATATGTCAGACTAAATGACTGTCTGAGGAAAAATATATTAGATCAAACCTCTTAGGTTAACACGAGTAGCCATTTTTTGTGACATTACTTTYGCCTCTTTTTTTCCCTTTTTTTGGTAACATAGATTCAGAACAAATAAATAATTCATAGGATTTCACAATTAAAAAAAATATATAAAGTACCCAAATTTGAAAAGCAGCCTAAATCTTCAAATTAATTATATTTCTTTTGTCTATTCCATGAAATAAAGGTACCTAAAACTAGCAGAGCAGAAGTGAAACCTATAAAATAAATCTACAAGTATGATTTTTTTCACCACTCACTCAGATAAATATGAGAATGCTTCACTTCTAATAATTAGTATGCTACTGATCAGCTTATGAAAACCTCTACATTTAATAAAACCTTGAAATACCCTAAAGTACAATCAGACCAGGCCCAAAACACTGACTCAGATTTCAAAGGTTTTTAAAGGGGAAGAGGTACAAAAAAAAGGTGTAAATAAAAGACCTGGCAGGATTTGACAGCTGTATTATCAAAATATAGGCTAAGAAGTGGCATGGTGAATTTTTTAAGTGAGAGTAAGCCACTGAAACACATTATGCAACAGTGAAAATAACAAAGCCTAAACTAAGCATAATCAACATTCAAAAGGTTAGCTTTAATACTCAAAAAGAAGGCATTCATGGCAAAATAAGTGGAAGAATAAAGYAACTTAGATCTCTGAAGCAGAAGAGGAATTTACCCTAATACACTTCAATGTTGCTTTCATTTGAACATTTTTCTATGAATGTGATCATCTACGTGCTATATATCTCTTGGACTTTACTGACATAGGATAATATACAAACGTCATTTTTCCATTTCCTGTTCCTTAACAYCTGAATTTAAGGCTCTGTAAGTAAGCCAGTTAAAAAACTATTTTAAAATAACTGAAGAATGGGTGGCAAAGAATACTTTACTATTAAATGACAGTTGCTACATTGCCTTATACCATTTAAGTACAATTTAATTTTTTTCTGGGTCCTTCTGTATCCTGTTATGAATAATGAGGGAGAAAAAAGAAAAAAATCATGGACTATAATCAATCTTTAAAAATAAAAATCAATGTAATATCTGAAGATAAATATACCATAAAAATTAATCAGAAGGAGTACCCCAATCTTCTAGTAAGTGTCTTTATGACACTTACAATAAGAGCCAATAAGAGCCAATAAGGATTGGCTCTTTGGAATAGAAGAACGGGAATATGTGTTTCACTGTGCAGTAAAGGTTTTAAGTACAGTTTAYGTGCTCTTCTGAGTTTATTTTGTAATTAAAATCTAACCACGGAAGGGGAAAAAGAGTATTTGACTCTGTTCRTGGCCTAGACTGTGTTGGAGCATATTTGAGTGTGCTGATCAGAAATTTCACTGTATTTCWGTTCTGAGTGGAATATATTATACTGATATTATTTTAACTAAAAATGGGCCTTGTAACATCACAGAAACAATCATTACCCTCTAA
Source organism: Malurus melanocephalus (assembly GCF_030028575.1). NCBI lineage: Eukaryota > Metazoa > Chordata > Aves > Passeriformes > Maluridae > Malurus > Malurus melanocephalus. The sequence goes on from NW_026623277.1 coordinate 2,215,691, forward strand.
AATATTTTAAAAATGAATATATAAACAGAAAAYTCATATGAGGCTTTTGCTTTTTCAATGGGGGGAAGAAAGCAAAAGTACCTTTCAGCCTTACCAAAAACTATGTCAACTACCACGAATTCTTATCCACTTTACTGCAAATGCATTTCTGAAAGAGTAGCAGGTGTACAGAACAGCCCATAATCAGTCTACAGAATCCTTGTTTTGGTCAGAACTGGAAATGAATAAGAGTATGATTCATCATTCAATAAATATGAGAACCCACCTGTGTCCGACTCAAAATGCAGTAATCTGTGTGCATCTCAGCAGATTCAATGGGTTTTGCTACACTTAACATGTTCATAATGCTCAAATGGATCACACAGAGATGTTTTGGCATTCAAACTGAAAACAAGACAATGAAATCCCCTGAATTTCCTCATATTCATGAATATGTAATTCAGCYTTCCTAGTGCTTTACTAAAGTTGGCTCAAATTATCCGGGTATTCAATATGTTCAACCCCACGTATCATTGAAGGCTGGAGGAAGAAGCAGAACAGTGGAAAAGGACCTGGGGGTTCACAGCAGCTGAACATGAGCCAGGACTGTGCCCAGGTAGCCAAGAAGGACAGTGGTGTCCTGTCCTGTGTCAGCAATAGTGCAGCCAGCATGATCAGGGCAGGGATTGTCTCCCTGCACTTGGCACTGGTGAGGCCACATCTCAAGCTCTGTGTCCAGTTCTGGGTACCCCAGTTTAGGAAAGACATTGAGGTGCTGGGACGSATCCAGAGAAGGGCTATAAAACTCGTGAAGGGGCCAGAGAATAAGTCCTATGAGGAATAGCTGAGGAGCTGTGGTTTTTCWGCCTGAAGAAAGGGAGATTTGGGGTGGGGTTTTGCTGCTCTTTGCAACTACCCAAGGGGAGGCTATAGCCAGATGGGAGTCAGTCTCTTCTCCCAGGCAACCAGTGACAGAGCAAGAGGAGATGGCCTCAAGTTGCACCAGGGGAGGTTCAGGCTGGACATCTGGAAAGATTTCCTCACTGGGAGAGTGGTCAAGAATCGGAACAGAATGCCCAGTAAAGTGGAGGAGTCACTGTCCCTGGAAGTGTTCCAGAAAGGA
>NW_026623277.1:2216963-2233854 GCF_030028575.1 Malurus melanocephalus
AAAAAAAGAAAAACCCCTTCAAATCTTCACAAGCAACCTTTTAGCTAAAACCATCTATTCCCATATCTGCTTCCAAAACTCACATTGAATGATCAATTTTTATCTTCCTAAAAAGGCAGCTTTGGATTTCTGTRAGAGCTGAATTGAACACAAGCCCGTGACCTAATTTTATGTTAATTTTCTCAGGAGAGAAATGTAGTCTCCACAGCCCACAACTGTAAAGAAAAAGACCAGAATCTGTATGTTCACATTAGCAATAACCTTGTTTCACCTTTTTCAGCRTCTTGCTGGAGCTGATATCAGCAGAGGTAACCACACAGAACAGCTGGCTCTCAGCTATTACTTCTAGTCGTATCCTGGCCCTCAAGGCTCCAGGGATATAAACCTTAGGCAGAATAGACTGCTCCAAAATGTTTCCTTGGTTAATTTCATAGCAGTCTCATTTCAGGAGCATTTTGGGGGTGGGAGAAGGAGTGGCTGGGAGTGAAGAAATGGTAAATATAACTATTGCTGACAGCAAGCTTGGCAAGTATTCAACATGCTAGAGGATGAAGACCACTAGTTAGCACCATTTCCTAGAATGAACCAGTGACTCTAGTGTGCTATGGTCTCTGCAAATTCATAGAATCTTCACAWGCATGGGAGGACTATTCTGGTGTTACCTAAAAAAGAAATAAACCACATAAAAACTTTAAAAAAGAAATTGAGAAAAACATAGCAAAAAACACACTGAGAATCATATGAAAGAGTAAAAGACTGGATATTTTAAAGCTAAGGAGTGACAATAATACACAAAAAGTTAAATAATGAATAAATTATACTGAAATATAAAAGTTAAGAAAAAAATTAAGTTTCCATCTAAATACTTCATTTTCACAATTTTTGCTTGTCTTTGTTAAAAAAAACAAAAACAAAAACAAAAAAAAAACCAAAAACTAACAAACAAAAAAAAACAAAACAAAAACCCCAAACAAAGCAAAAAAAAACCCCAGCCAAACAAAATGGCCTGACTCAAACCAAACAAAAACAACAACAACAACAACAACAAAAAAAACCCCAAAAAACAAAAAAAACCCAAATAAATCAAGAAACAGCAACAACAAAAGCAAACAAGCCCACCAAAGAATCTTAAATATTAAGCAACACAGAAATATTTCAGGACAACTTTAGAYGCTACTGGTACTTCCCAAAAAATGTCTTCTGGCTGTATATATGTAAGAGATCACCTAGTGTTTTGTCTGTCTCCAAGCATAAATATTTTCTGTTAGAAGATGACAGAAGATTATAATTCTGTTCATCTCCGTGAAATACTATTAAAAAATCATTTTATACATCTCCTATATGCATTGCAGAACCTAAATTTATTCTAATAAATATAATRTATCATAAAGATCATTATATTTTTTAATTATAGATGTAGAATAATGAAATAAATGATATATATAGTGGAGAAAGAAATAGCCAAAATCGAATCTGCAGGGTAGACTTTCACATCCATGGTCACAAATGGAACTGCAGGCAAGAAACTACAATTTGTTGTATCCAGCTAGTACACTGAGGACATTAGGAAAGGATCAAAGTACTTCTGGAAATACTTAAGAGATGTTTTCCAAAAAAAAAGGGAGAATTTTCCATACACGCTTCTTAAATGTGGATGCTGATTACATGACTTRATTGCTGTAAGGAAATGTAATGATTACATTCTTTTTTTCAGTTGTCTTATAGAAAAATTTCAATTGCAAAATAGAAAGAAGTGACATTTTAACACACTGCTAATGGTATTCGTTTTCAGTACCCTTGTGTTTTAGAAAGCAAAGAAGTCTTAAACAAAGCAGATTTATTCATCAAAGGTGCTCCTTTGAAAAGAAGGGCTTTCATTTTGGGAATAGTACATGGATAAAATTTTTGTTCTTCCAGTATTTATAATCACTCTTAAACTGCTCAGTTCAGTGTCCAGTTGAATTGCAACAGACCACTATGAAAAGCTCACCTTGAACACCTATTATACCAAAATTTAATGGAATGTAAAAATGTTTTAACCTTCTTTGAACTATGTGTCAAAGTCAATTTGACTCAGCTGAGGTAATGCAATGAATCTTGCTATTTTAGAGAGAGCTAAAGAAGCCCTTCTCAGTATCAAAACATAACCCTTATTGCACATTTCCTTTTTATAGGTGTTTCTTCCAAATAGTGTTCTTACAGAGAAATTATTTCCCTGTATATAGAAAGCTTTAATTTGTAATTCTAGTGGGTTTGTCWTTACCTATTTTTGCCACTATTAATTTTCCATCTTACCCAACCTTCCACACAAAAACATTTCACAGGCTAGCTCAAATGCAGTTCAAGCATGAGCAATTTTGTCAATTCTGAATGACAGTGGTACAAGTACCAAGTACAGCTGAATCACTTGGGTGAAATCAAAGTGTAAATGAAGAAATTTTTGGGCGTAGTTAAAAAAAAAAAAAAGTGGAATCAGTTGCAGAAAGTMTAGCTGTCTTTACTACTAAACTCCAGGGGTGGATTTTGAGGACAATACTATTTAACATTTTCATTAACGGCTTGGATGATGGGCAAAGTTTTCTCTCAGCACATTTGCTGATAACAGAACATTCAGGAGTGATTGATAGGTCAAATGGTTGTGTCACATCTCAGGTGAGCACCAATAGGAAGGTGAAATGGGACATGGCATTAAGAGTGGGAAGGRCAAAGACCTATGCCTGAGGAAGAATGACACCAAGCAGTAGTTAATATACCTGGCTGGAAGCAGGTTTGCCAGGATGAATCTGGAAGCCCTTCTGGACCACAACTTGAATATTAGCTAGCAGTGTGCCCTTAGACAGCCACCTGTGCTGCATTTGAAGTGCTGTCAGCAGGGAGAAGGATGTGATCCTTCCCCTCTAAACAGCCTTGGCGAGGTGCTCCTGGAGTGCTGGCTCCAATCCTGGTCCCTTATCTCCAGGGGAGATATGGTCATACTGAAATGAGTGCTGTGAAGAGCCACAAAGACAATGAACTGACCAAGGAGGAGAAAAGAAGAGAGCTGGGAATGTTCAGCCTGGAGAARTCTCAGTCACATGGGAAAACACTTGATGGGAGGGAATAAAGAAGAGAGAGCTAAAATTGCCCAGTATCTGGCATATTCAGTGTCAGGACAGAATGCAACAGGCACAAACTGAAATGCAGAAGTTCCATGCAAATGYGAGAAAAAACATTTTTTAGTATGAGAATGGTTGAACCCTGAATGGTTCGTTCAGAGTCTGTGGATTCTCCATCCATGGAGGCAGCCAATATTGAACTGGACATAGCCCTGGGCAACTTGCTTTGGTTTAGCATGCTCTGATCCAGGAATTTGGAATAGTTCACTTTCAGAGGAGTCTCTAACARCAGCCATTCTGGGATTCCCTAATTCCATAGTATGCAAGCATTAACAAAGACTCTGCATTCAGCACTAACATATTACAGAGGGGAATGTCACACAATCAGATGTATCAATCCAAATGTACACTTTCCGTCTTAAAATAAATAGGTGTCTAAAGGTCAACTCTACCAACCAATTTATTCTATCTTCTCTTTAAAATGTATTGTGAACTTTGAGAGCTTCACGCAAAACTGTTTTGGAAAACAGACAATGAATAATGAACTAATTATATTAAAGACATTAATATAATTTGTCCATTAGCTGCTACGTATGTCAACAGGTCTCAGAAAAGTCCCAGTGATTGACACAAGATATTTTGACAAATACTAATCCACAATGTCTTACATTAATCACAATGGAAAGAAAGGCACACAGAAAGCAGGTCTAGAGCTGTCATTTGGCAAGGACATACTGAACACAAGCAGCCTCTTTCATATCCATAAAAGGGAGGCTTTAACCATAAAGAGCAGTCTTTGACCTGCTGGAAATAGGAGACTGCTTTAAAGAAGTTACTAAATTTATTTAAATCTCATAATTTGGAAACCATACACCTGAATACTATATCAAAAGTGCASATGTTCTGTTACTAAACACATTCTGCTCCCCAGGAGAATGAGGGAACTCTAGAGATAGAACCATGAAATTTTATTCACTAGAGACAGAATAGGCAGGCATCATTATAGTATCATTTACAAAAGSAATTTCTCCTTACCTCCTGTAAATATATGTGTTGGGTATTAAATCTAGATCAAGTAAAGAAAACAGTGCTAAAAGAACAGCAAAGTTCTGGAAATTCTTCTGTGAAAACTGCCCCAAAGAGATATACATGCTCTTCTGCTCATCTCACAAAATAAATATTTCTAATTTTTTATTTTAATATAGTTAATCAACTTAAAAGATACTCAAAATTTATAAAATAATTTGAGAAATAGAAATTAAATGTCATCAAAAAAGARTTCTCCAATAAACAATTCCTCTTGTTCATAGGCAGAAATCAAAAGCAAATTTTAGTTGCTCAGAGCTCTGAATTGCATTCCCCATACAATTATTAAGAAAATCAATATACAGCTATGAATATCTATATTCTACCAACAAACTGAAACTAAATACTGCAAAATTATTAGCAGCATATAATCAGGAAAGAAATTGTTAGTCCTTCCCTTTTTTATGTCTCTGCAGTCAATTTTGTGCAGAGTTTATGAAAGTCTTCTCACAGCTGTGAGGGTATCCACAAGGTATGGAGCAAAATGATTTTATTTCTGTGTTTCTGCCCCAGAAGTGGATCTCTAAAAAAAAGAGAAGCTTACTCCTAAGTTCAAACTTCAGAGTGCTTTACAAATTTAGGTCCAGGGAACTTGACACAGTAAATAGCCATGGTAGAAGGAAAAGAATTTTTGGAACTACTTTGTGTGTCTTCAACTTCCCTTTCATTCACAAATACATCTGCAGAAAACACACATATGCAAGGGCTAATATGATTATCCTGGTCATATCCTATATGTCACTRTATTTTTTACTTTCACCTTTATTTTGCTTTCCACCCTGTGTAATTCGGCCTATTAAAAAAAGGACTTTTGTACCAAACACAAAATACACTGTGTCCTTCACTATTAAGAACAAATTATTCATTAGGCAGAAAGACATCCTTGATCTTTTGCAGTTAATGAATTTTCTCKGCATATTCATTCAGTTACTCACTGAATAATAGGAGCCATTCAATCACAATAGCAAATCCCAACACCAGAAGGAAATGTAGGTTTTCTGGACTATATTCTGGATATACCTGTGAAAAGCCAACATATGAGATTAAATTGGTAGTGGTGCATATACCTGCAAATACATTTGCTGTGATTTGCACCTGAACATTAATAATTTGTCTGTAATTGAAGACAATAATGCTCATATGCAGTATGATCTGCAATGTCAGCTGCAATAAAAGGATGATTGCAGCACTAGTATTCTGGCTGCTCCTGGTTGCCCTGATCTGTGCACACCAATATTCAGCTTCTAGAAGGTCTTTATCCTCTTTTGACACCTCTGAGAGATTCCTTTAAAGAAATACTTCCACATTTTCCTTTAGTTAAAGCTTTGATTTAAAGCAACACCTTAAACAGAATTTTTAACTTGGGAATTAAATGAAATCACTGGAAATTCTTTTTGCTTTGTTTCTTAATTGCTATAGTGAATTAGAAAACACAACACATATATATTTCAATCACATAGTTATAAGAAAAAAAAAACAACAAAAGCAAGACAAGCACAGGTTCTATTTACTTTGCCTTGGAAAGGAAAGGGGAACGTTGACACAACCAATGTAATTGGAAGAGAGATATGCCACATTCATTGTTTCACAGTACAATGATTCAGTTATTTCATTCTCCCATGCACACTGCTTTTTTTTTTTTTTTTTTTTTTTTTTTTTTTTTTTTTTTTTTTTTTTTTTTTTTTTTTAACTGCCTCCTGAACCTAATATAACTGCGAAAGCTCAGAATGGACCTCAACAAGACACCTCACCATTTCCACTACCTCAGGGCAAAACCAGCTTTGTATGTAATTCTTAATCCATCACAAGCTATTTGTTCAGCCTGTTTTTACAAACTGCAGYGATGGACCAACACAACCTCTGTAAGCAATATTATCTCAACCTTAGCAGATGACTGTATTTTCCAACATAGGGCWTTTAGCAAGAGTTTAAGAAAAGCATTCCAATACAGATGGATACTACAGATTAAAAATCACATATTTTCTTAAATAAAGTGATAAAGTAGTTAACATAAAWTCTTTTTCTCTATGAATGCTATGAAATGCAATTTCTTTGATTATTTCAGTCAGCAGTTCATCCTAGAAGTGACTCTCTCCAATTTATTGATGTGCAGAACCTCACTCCTTTGAGGAAATGAATTACATGAACTACAATATACAGAGGTGTATCTAATGGTATTTCCATACTGTAATTTTCACTTTTTCCTTTAAGTATTTGGTAAGCATGCTCCTCATGCTTAAAGGATGCCAGTTTCCAGATGCCCATTTTCACCCCAGGTTGACTTTTTCAATGGATATGATGTTTTTTTTATGTCATTTTAGGGTGACTTTGAGGATGTTTTTAGCAGTAAATGTAAAGCTAATATTGCCACCATAAAAAATAAAAAAAAAAAATTAAAAAAAWTTWAAAAAAAATTAATCATACCTTTTCAAGCATGTCCAGTTACTGAAGGAGGTGATATTACTACTAATGTGGCATTACTACTAGTGCGGCATTCTATTTGCACTATTATAAAAATTGATGTTGTATGTCTGAAGACAGGTCTATGTTTCTAAAGAGATAAAACATATGTCCCAACAAAGCCTGCGCAATTCTCTCAGAAAAGCCTGGCCATTAGCAGTTGCTGGAGATAGCACTGCTATCAAATTCAAAATCAAATTAAATCTTATATTCTTAAAAGTAAGTTGAAAGGTGACATTTCCTCAGCAAAATCAAAAGCAAACAAGAAGAAAAAAGAAAGAGAAATGTACCTCTTTCAAGGACATTTTGGCAGTTAGCATCCTGTTAAAACTAAAGTTATGATCATTCCAAGTGATGACTAGAAAAAAATTTTGCATGTTCAATGGACTTTTTGGTAATAAAATGCCAGTAATATTTGCCAAGAATCAACTGATTCATCTCCCAGATTAGTACAACTAATCTGCTCTTTGTACAGGAGAGAAAAAAAAAAGACAAGGATGTACTAGGGAAAGCAGATTAAAATGTAAATTTCACTATCTTTTCCATCTGTTTCTTCTAAAATAATTTCTCTCTACTGAGCACGTGTCAGGACTAATGAAGCAAAAAATTTCTAAAGTAGCACACATCATTGCCTTTTTAAGTCGAAGAAAGATTAAGCATTTTGTACAAGCATAAAATTAAATATGATCATGATTCAACATGTTCTTTGAAACAAAGAAGAAGGAATCTCTCTGGGCTCTCGAAACAGAAACCTAAATAGTGCCAAATTGCAATAGAGAAGTATTAGGGATYTGAGAAATCAGAGGTTATGTTGAATTTATCCATTCCAGGAGAAGACAAGAAGGATATTTACTCTGTAGAATTTTAGAAAATACTTTTTACCTTTTCACTGGTACAACTTCAGTTAATTCAGTAGTTTCATTCTGGATGTAAAAGCATTAGCTGAAGTACAGCAACCAACTACAAACTTTTCTCTGCAGGTGAATGTCAATTTACTGTATCTGAGAATGTAACTCTACATTTCAAACTCAACGTTTAGTCATTGATTTTCTTCAACAGCAAATAATTCTCTCTCTCTCTTTTTTTTTTTATCTGAGCAGTAATAAAATAATAATATCATAATAAAAGCAAAATGTTTTGAAACATTTCATTTGCCATCTGGATTGGCAAAAGAAATATTAGTTAAACTTCCATTTCTCCAGTTATTAAAGACTAAGTGTTCATTAAAATGTATTTGGTTTCAGTGCCTGAATATCATTGGTATTTTAATAGTTTACAAAAATGATGGGTTTGCCCCTTTTTGTACAGTCCCTCTCACCATTTTTATTCCTCCTCTGCTTCTCTAATGCCTTTCCCCAGAAATTCTTAACCTCAAAATCACAGAACAAAAAGAACCCAAATAAAATTCCTCCCTCGGAAAACAACCAAACAAACAAAAATTCCAAMAAAGCAAAAAATCTATTGTGTTTACAAAATGGACTGCATGGGAAAAAAACCTCAACTATTATACATAGCACACCTGTCTGCCAGTAATTACAAAGGTTAATGGTGCAATATGACTGCCAAAAAGAATTAAGTTGGATTCTCATTTATTTAAAGGAGTACAGTTAAATGAAAATCCCCCTCTGCTGCTCAGGACATTGGTGGAGAGYCTGCAGAAGATTTGGGAATGAGGGAGTAAAGGCAATCTTGGGAAAAAGGTGTGGAGAAGTGGGATTTTTAAATTTTGTCTTTGCTTCTCACTAGCCAAACATACTTTAATTGGCAATAAATTACATCAATTTCCCCCCAAGTTGAGTCCATTTTGTCCACCACAGTATCAATTAGGGACCTTCTCACCCTTATTTCAGTATACAAGCTTTTACATTTATTTTCTCAACCTGCCTTTGCTGGGTGGTGGTCATAGGAACCCATGCAGATAAATTTAACACTGTCGTACTATGATTTTCAATTGAGTACTGAACAAGTTATAAATGACCAGTTATATATGACCTATTTATCATGAGATAAAAACAACTTTCCTTTTTAAGGAGCAGGATTGTAATTATACTTTTTTCAGAGGTGAGCATTACAACCATTTCGTGACAAAAKCAGTATGGATTGAAGCTGCCATGTTTTGACCTGACACTGTTGTTACTACGTAAATAAACAATGAAAAAAATGGAAACATCTTCAAGGAAAAGATAGTTATCTTTTGAGAGTTATGACAAAAAAAAATTGATTTGGGGTCCATCTATATACAGATAAACACCTATATTTCAAGCAGTAGTGTGATGTGTGTAYGAACATTCTCATACAGGCAAGAGGAGGAGCTGAGAGAGACACTGCAGTTCAGGAGTCAGCTGTTTTGGAAACACTGCTCTAGAAACTGCTCCCAAATGCTCTTGGCTACTTGCTGCTTCCCTTATACATGGTAATTCACCACTGCTGTGTTTCAGGAATCAGGCATGCCTACCGGTATCTGAGGTGAGACGGGTCATGCTATCAAAGCCACACATCCAGCATATGGGAGGSGAAGTGAGAAAGAGAGATCAAGAGAGAAAGCAATGTATTTTGAAATACATTCCAAAGCACAACTATACATGTAAAGATTTCCTGCCTGTGGTTGAGTTTCAAGAAGAAAAAAATTGAAATATATTATTATTTAGTAGCCCATACATGTATGTTTTTATAACATTACTAAAAAGCAGAAATGAAAATTTAATTTAAAAATTTAACCTCAATTTATTGCATAAAGGCTTTTGAAGAACTTCAAAAAAGGTTTGCTTTGAGTAAAAAAATAATAATATAGTGTTTTGGATTATTAGTCTCCTTATGAAGTTGTAATATTGATTTTTAATTAGATTTTTAATGAGATRKATTAAACAACAAGTAACATTCACAYGTGGAAAAATCCTTCCACACTTTATGCTTGTCAGAGAACAGTTTCAGTATGTCAAAGTACCTTATGAGACTTCTTATTCTTTAAGATGTATTCCTTGGTATATTCAAGTAACAGACCTCAACATGAGTCCTCAGGATTATAGTGGACAAATTCTGTGTAGGCCTTTGTTTCAAACCGCTTCAAACCTCAAAACATACAGCTTACTTCCTGATACAAATATTGTCATATTAAATATTATCCTAATTTATGAGGAAATAAAAAATATTTTCATCATTATAATGCACCTATGTTCCTAGTTTGTGTATGAACATAATTTAGACAGAAATTAATGTTGGATAGCACATTAAAAAGTCTTTACCTAGAATCTGATAATTGCAGAAAAACRCTATTAAACTACAACTTTATATTCCAGTTATTGGCTGGATTCCCAAAGCAAAGAAAGGACTTGTTATCATGTCCAGAGAGGGTGGAGGCCACAAATTAGCTGCAGGTTAGCATGTTAGCTTGGTTAAAAATGCAGAATTGACAAATTCTGAGACAGTTTTCTCTACCTATATAAAGTCAACTGAATATCACAACTCCTCAAATAATAACTATGCCAGGTTAGACACAACTGTGCATGTGAGCATGGCTTATCTTATAGAATATACATGTACGTTTTCCCTTGTACCTTGGAATCTTGTTAGTAACACTCCCTGACATCATGTCTTCCATTTAGAAATGTGATTCAGCAATCACTGGCTTACTGACATGACAGCATATAAATCAGAATATAAAATACATATTAGGAGTTCACAACTCTCTTCTTATTCAAACGCATTGTCATGTGTCAAAACATGAATAAGGGAGCTCAGAGGAGGTGCTTCATTTGCTACCACACTCTGAAATGTTTTACTGAGATTAAAAATCTCTTAACCATTTTAGAAATATATCCCATTTTAGATATAGATATTTATTTCCTTTCAGGAGTGATAAGGAAACTATTGCAAGGACTCTGAGATGATTTATTTCTGTCAGGATCTGGCTACTTGCCACCATCCCCAGGATTACACGCACTCCCCAGGGCTGGAGCTGCTCAGCCGCTGTCCTGCTCCCTGGGGAGGTGGTTGGACAGTCCTGGCTWACAGGTCCTTCCCTGCCACTGCGATGGGGACAAGATTTTTAAAGTACAGCACATGTGTCCTTTACCTACGCTATGACCAAAGTCAAGTCAGCTGACTCTGATCAAAATGRCAATTTTAGGTGTTGCAGACCAGTCAGCAGAAATTAATTTTGTGCATTCTTCAGATGCAGGAAACCCCTCTGAGGGGAAAGAAGGGAGAGTCTTCTGTCTAAGAGGGAAGAACAATTCATGATGAGCTGCAGGTAGTCTTGGAAGTGTCCCATCAGAAAGGAACCCAAATTCCCTCATGCATTAAATGAAAGTTCCAAACACAAAGGAGGATTCYAGGGTTCCCTGTCTTCAGGATTTGTTGAAGAATAATACCCACCTCTTTCAAACACTCSTTTGAACTGTACAAATGGTAAAGAGGTTGGGAAGGCCAGCTTTGTAACAAATGATCAACAGTGCTAACTTAATGTTAAATCCTTCATCAAACTTCCCCATCGCTAACACTCYCCATCTCATTTTGGTTTTGTTTTTCTTTAATCTAAAGTCTGTTATATATATAGTRTGGCTATGTGATATACTGATTAGTAAGAAAAATGATAAGCCATTGTAAATATAAATTTAAATCCTGTAGATGTTATTCCTCTTACTAAATACAATGATGCAGTAATGTTTTGAAATGACTGTGTTCAATTTAATACTCCAAAAGTATAAATGACTGCTTGCAAAGCCTAGGACAGGCAACACTTCAACACTGACATCCATGATGTACAATACAGCTACATAAATTTCAGGTTTTTACACTCATAATAGCACTGATTATAATTCTAGGGAGGATATAAGTTACTACTGTAACATTGTGCTTTACTGCAGAAGATGTCTAACACCTACACACATTTTACCATTCCCTTGGTAACAGAAAGTTAAGAGCAATATACACCCTCTGTAAAATGTGGCCTATACAGTACAAAATTAACAATACAGTTTTATGAACTAGGAAATTATTTTTAAGATTTTCATCAATAACTCAAATGTACAGATTTTCGGGAGTGAAATAATTTCTTGATGTAAAATGTACACAGAGGAATATAACAGTGTACTCTCTTTAAACCAAAAAAAGAAAAAAAAAAAAAAATCTTCCTTATTGCCAACCCTAGAATCATCATTTGCTGTTTTACCTTCAGAACAGGTAATTACCTTCAGAATCATGTACTGTACATGATTGATTCATTTAGATTGTAGTGTGACTATTAAAACAAAATATGAGATTGGCCTTAAGAGACACMTTACAACAAGCATGCTAAACATTTGCCTTAAAAGATAACAGAAAAAAGATGCCAGTTATACTTCCTACAAAAGGTATATTTCTGATTTCTCTCTTTCTGTCCCTTACATCCTGGCAGAATTCTGCTTTACCAGCTGGTACTAACATAAGCACCCAGGGCAAACAATTTTCCAAAGCTAACCTGGCAGAACGCTGCTCATCTTGACTGCAGAGAGAGCAGGGTCAATCTCTGTCTAATTCACTGCCCTGACTGTGCCACTCAAAGATAAGGTTCTGGGCAGCTGCCCTGCAAATTGCTGAGGTATGTCACCCTGCCACATCCACAATCACTGAGATGCAGGAGGACAGTTTTACACCTGACAGGAAAAGTAATAAATGAGTGAAGAGAAAACCACAGGAAATGAGATTGGGTCAAATAAAGGGAATTTTATACTCCCATAAAAGTGCAGTAATACCTATTATGGAGAATGGACAGAGTGTCTCCAAGATCAAAAAGGTAAATTTACTTAAGAGAAAAAGACACTATCCAGAACATCTAGAGGTCTCAAAGGAAGACTGGAGATAAAATCTAAAAATGGTGCCCTGAGAACGGGTAATGTCTGACACCCTGGAGCATGCAAGTACATGAAGGCTCCCAAACAGCAACTACAGCACATCAGCTGAATAGACAGGGAAGATTTTTTCCAGCTCAAGCTTTACACTTAACTATTCCCGTGAAAGCTGCACTAATTGAAGTTCACAGGGGATATGCACTGTGACCTCTAATGCATTTAAAAGAGACAATACTATGYCTATCAAACATCAGTTGTACATCTTTGACTTGCAACTCATTACACCTTTCTAATAGTATATTTTGGTGTATCTCTAATACAGAATTAAATTGTTTTCCTTATTAAGCTTACCAATTTCAATATTCTTTYAAAATGTCTTAACAAGAAATTTCCTTTCAGAGTTCCAGCAAACTTCTGCTTGTGTTGTTCTTGATAAGTTTCCCTATTTCCAAAGGCAAATAATAGTTATTGAGAATGAACCTTTCAAAGTCCTTGAAAGTGAGTTTAAATAATTTTTGCCTGCTTTATCTGTTACTTAGAAAAATTGGGGCATTTAGCATTAGATAAGCAGCTAAATTCTAAAGGTGTTCCATTATAGTATCTTAGATCTTGGGGTGCTGTTTTCAATTTTAGGTGCAAGTTTTTCAAGGATAGTGGCATATTTTCTTTCTGTGACCCTAATTTCAAAAACTGAATCCTTCCTAATTTAAAAACAAAACAAAACAAACAAAAACAAAAAACACAAACAAAAACACAACAAAAGCAAAAACAACAACAAAAAACAACAAATAAACAAACAAACACACAAAGACACACACACACACAAAAACAAACCTAAAACCAAAACAAAACCACAAGCTTACCTTTATTGGTGAAAGATTCAGACCAAAGAGGCAAAAATTGTGAAATGTAAACAGTAGATAGAAAAGTAGATGAAAAAGCTATATTGTACTACAAGGAGGCAGGAAATAGTAAAAGCATCATCTCYTTTACAGCAACAGTGATATTTGTTCAAGGTAATAAGAAACTTCTCACAGTGCAGACAGATGTTGGAGATGATTGCTTAAGGGAGCTCTGCTGTTCCCATCACTGAATGCTAAATACTTTCCAAGAATGACTGAGATTCAGATGGCAGAGAACATAAMCTGCTTAGGTCCCCTTTGCCATATTTTTTATCATTCCATAAAGATCTTAATCTATTGCTTTAATCATTATATTTCTGACTATTCAAACATTTTAAATTAATCAACTTTTCTAGTTTCATCAGCTAGCAGGAAAGTCAAGTATCTATAGCATTTTTGCTTTTTATCCATAACTTTTTGTGTTATAATCAGCACTCCATTAGTGTTAGCAGGCTCTCGTTTTACCTCAAAGGGTAAGCAGTTGATTCCTATCAGCTTCAGGAAGGGTGCAKATTCTTAACTTTCATGGAAATAATTATACTAAGTGCTTCAATGTAAATCTAAAGAATTAGAAATATTTCAGAGAGCAGATCTTTGTAATAAGTTTCTTTAGGACAAAGCTCTATTTGTGTTGAATTTGTAACACACATAACAAAGAAGAGCAAGTTTATATAGTAGGCATTTGGACATTCAGAGTTTTGTTTGTATTAATCAGTAAGAATAGAAATTGGATTTAGATCATTCAAAAAAAGCAGAGTAGAAAAGTTTCCATTAACTTCTTTTACCGAGCATGAAGGAGATGCACCGCATAATGAATAGCATATTTTAAAAGTGACAGGACAGAATTTGAGTCCAGTACTCATACAGGAAATCAAAACTAATTTTAAATATGGAGACATCCATTCATTAAAAAAAAAAAAAAAAAAAAAAAAAAAAAGGTCTTCTTAAAAACTCCTTCACTTTTCAGTAGTAACATTGTAACATTGTCTTTACAGGTAGCCCTTGAACTTTCACTACAAATATGTAATATGATGAAGAGGCATTATTGATGTTTAAATACAAGTATCATGAAAATGATACTAAAAGGTTGAGGYTTGAACTGCAAATTGAGATATGAAAGTGGATGGGAAGGGATCACTATTATCTATCAGAGTTGAAAATGGAAAAGGACTSTAATGATATCTGTGAAGGTTTTGAAAAAAAAAAATGTTATTTTTCCTACCATATGGATGACGGATTGTCTGTGAAAAAGGTTAACAATTACAATTGACAATCACAATGAGTAATACTGGCAGCCGAGATAACTTCAGCTTTGGGTCCTGTCAGATTACTTTTTCCCACAAGTATGTGTCAAAGAAGAGTTTTGGCCAAGGATTTGAAAGAATTTGAGTGTATGAACACAAGTGTTTCCAAACAAAAAAAAGTATCATGACAGCAAACGTATGGCATTTGCCTCAAGAAAGAATAGGCAGGCATAGAACCTGGCAGCAGTGTAAATCTTCTTGCACATCTAAACTTCTTTTGGAAGTTTCTTATCAGTTGAGCAAATTAAGTGCTTGAAGGAAGGTACGATTACAGTAACTAAAATTGACTTAGTTCTAGCACTTTTTTCCATCTCAGTATTTAGCTGACAAATTGCCACAACCATTCATATAAAAGCATCAACACTTCCTCTAAATACCTTAAAGGTCACACAGCTATAGACCAACTGCCACTGTTCTGCATATATAGAATTTCTCTGATCTTAATAAGACCATAAATCTCCTTTTTAAATTGTGAAGTCCCTTACCTTACTCTAAGATTTCGCCTTTAGATCAAGGGCTTTGAACACCATGATTATCCTGAAAAACAATCTGAATTCCAGGCAGCCTATTTTCTTTATCTTGAGAGCCAACAGCCTTTTTTACTGGTGAATCTTCCTCCTAAAAGAACCCTAACATATAATTTTACCTCTTCAGAAAAACTCTTGGAAGAAGTCCTCAGGAAAATAAAATCATCTGAAACTCTGCAAATTTGTATTTTGCTCATCTTAGAATCTATTTTCACTTCAGGAAACAAGCTTGTTTTTYAGTCCACAACAGAAAGAACTTAATCACATCTCAATCCACAAAGCAGACCCTCCACCACCGGTAAGGTTCCTAATCTTTTTCTTCCTAACTGTGACCCATTGTTCTATATGTCAGTATATACCTTGTAGAAGTAGGGTAGGGTCATCCATACTACATTTAAACAAAAGATCTCTCAATATTATGATGTGCTACTTCCATCTTCCCTTATGAACTTTTATACCATTWTGTGTGGGATTTGAAAACCCATCTTGGTCATGTAACCAGACACACTTAACAGCTTCAGTAGGAATGCTGTCTTTAAAACAATTTTAGCACAAACATAACGTTAGGAGAAAAGAAGGAATTGTTTTTAAACATTAAAAAAAAAGATGAAAAAAAAAAAAAAAAAAAAAAAAAAAAAAAAAAAACAAAAAACCCAAAACCAGACCTGTTGGTAAGGATATGGTATGAACTGATTCCAAGATTACAGAAAACATGTTTCCAAAGATGATAGGATTGGCACATGAAAATTTTAGACTGGAAAAAAAAAAACAAAAACAACAACTTTCAAGCAATATTGCTCTTTCCCTTCCCTACAAGAAAGATCAGCTATGCTCAAATCAAGTACCAAAAATATTATGACCCTCCCTGGCAAACTATTACAGTGCTTCCTTAAATATCTATTCCTTAATATGTATTTCCCAAAACCAGCATATCACATCCCAAAAACATTAGTTATGTTGAGGAAAGCAGGATTACTTATATAACTAGTGGATTATTTCTATGCTCATTTATCAGAATAGATATTTTATTCATTAATCTTGTTCAARTTTATGATCCACTATGGCTGCTTTCTAAAGAACTGGCCATTATTTGCATTGGTATAGTTGGCTGTTCATGATTAAGTGCAATAATCTGCAGTAATCTCCATCAAAATTCCTTTGTACTACTTTCAAGCAATTTCTTGAAGAACAGGTGGAAATCTAGTCCCAGCACACCTGGAGTATTTCTTGTCATCTACAGATTCAGAAAGTACTGATTTCATAATTTGAAAATGTTAAAAAATATTACTTGAGAAAGGCTGCAATATTACTGCCCTAAACTTAAATGAGAACAGCTATTTACATTTAACATACAGTAGCACCAGGACATGTCTTATACCCAGATTAAAGACCCAAATTGCCATGTTGATACTTTGATGATTTCTCATAGATTTCTTATGTGTGATATTTTCTTCAGGAAAAAAAAAAAAAGAAATTTGTCCTTTTTCACCATACATAATACCCTCACTATTGAGCTGGGCAAACCTAGTGAAAATGCAATACTAACTCAAATTCAAGTTGTATACTGTTTGGTGTAAGAAATGAAAGAGCATGCTTTATAAAGAAAAGAGAACCATCAAAGTCCAGAGAATAGTTTAAAAATTAGTCCAGTAAAATAATTTCAAGGAGTAAGCAAGTGAAAAGTCTAAA
>NW_026623277.1:2233949-2240478 GCF_030028575.1 Malurus melanocephalus
GGGCAGGAATCCAAAGAAAGAGAAAATGCAGCATTAATCAGTTGTGCTTCTTTCTCCTGCCTCTAAAATCAACTGCATTTCACAGATAAAATTGTAACAGATTTTTATTATTTATTCTCTACTGACCAGGCTGTATTAAGAACAATACTGTGAAAGAACTCATACTGCCTAATCAAACATTCCTCAAAGTCCCACTTTACCTGAGTTCATACCCAGGATAATTTTACTTATCGTGATATTCAGTTTATATCACATCTTTGAAATGAGCAAAGTTTGAGGAAAAACACCTAGTTTTTTTCTACTGATTAGTACTGCAGGAAAGCAGAAAAAGTATAGCAGTGAAATTAATAATAACTAAAATTTTAATTTTAGTCTTTACAGTTGAATTATTCTTAAAACACAAGGAACGAGAATATAATTCTTTTGTAAGTGTCATATGTTTAGTCCCAGACAAAAAAAAAAAAAAAAAAACCACAAAAAAACCCAAAAAAAACACCTCTTGGTTGCAATCTTGAATTTTATTCTATCTCTTTAATTCTACTCAGAGACTAAAGAGACATTTCTTTATATCCTTGTGGAGAACTTCACTCATGTGAATTCCCTTCAAATCCAAGCAAATAATAAGAAACATAAAATCTGTAAGTACCCCAAAAGGAAGGCAGTGYTATAATTTCCATTCAAGCTCAGAAAATCCATCTCTTTTCACTAGTTTCTTTAAACTGGATTCCTTAAAAATCATACACTGTGTAAAGTGAGAAAAATGAAGAAAAAATAGTCTAAAAAATTAATACAGAGCAGACTTTCAAAGATTCCTGAAAAGTATTCATTTTCAAATTTGTATTTTTATATTGTCCAACTCTACATATGTGACAACTTCATGAGTTCCTTGAGAATATCAACTTTGTGGATATCAGTAAAAAACAGAAGATCCCAAAAGAAGGCATATAAAAAGCACATTGATTGATACAATATTGCTTGCAATATCAATTAATATAAACAATGTTTAAAGATAATTCAAAACTTTTTCTTTTTTTTCCTCTGGGGCACAATGGGGTTTTTACATTTTCTGTGATAAAGGTGGTTTCTACCAGAAGCCATCACATTTTTTTCTTGAAATTCATACCTGTTTTCTATATATCATTGCCATTTTCAACAACATAGTCTCATGACATTTCTTCTCAGTTCAGGAGAGAATTTTAGCAGGAAAGTACAAGATAACTTTTCTTGAACTCTCAGTGTTCAATGGAGATGACAAATCAGTACATATTAATCTTGGCATCAACTTGGTATTGCAAAGAAGAATGGAAATATGATATTCTTCTTTTCTCAAAATTTGGATCAATATTTCAAATGTTACACCAATAGGGAAAAAAAGAAGAAATATCGTGAAAGGCTCAAAAGCATGAAAGATTTCATAAGTGGCTTAGATATACTGCAACGCCATCAATGTTTCAAAGCTGTGCTTCCAGATACATAAAAATTCTCTGTCGTCCTTCTACTTCTTTACACAGGACGAGTAAGAGGTATAGYAAATAAAAATGAAAGATGATTTTAAAGCTTTTCCCTCTGCATTCCATGGCATATACTATAATTGTCCAAAATTTAAAGGCAAAATGAAAAATGTTTTCYGAAACAGTATAACAGAAATCCAGGGTTAGATGAAAGATTGAAAGTTTTATGTTTTGGGTCATAAGAAATCTTAAGCTTTTTAAAAAATTGCTCTTAACATTTAGAAAGGTGTATTAGGAGTCAGAAATACTAAAGAGCTACTGTAAAGACCATCACAAGCTATGTTGCAAAATGAAGTAACTGGGTCTTGTTCACCATAAAACGAAACAGATTGGTTAGAAACAGAAAAGTCAAGTTATATTTCAACAAATGGTAGAACTTCTGAGAGTGCATTAAATGAAAGATAAGTGTGCTTGGAGCTGTTTTTTCGGGGTGGGTGGATTTTTTCCTTTTTGTTTGTTCATTTCTTTTTGTTTGTTGGTTGGTTGKCTTTTCTTTGCTTGTTTTGTTTTGGTGTTTGGTTTTATTTCTGGTTCGTTGGGGTTTGGGGGTTTTGTTTTGTTTGGTTTTATTTTGCTTTGKTTTTTTTTTAAAGAAGTAGGGGTTTGTAATTCTGGTTGGAAGCTCTGAACGATTGCAGCTCAAAAGTGTCCTCTTATAGGCCTTTGCAGTCACTGGGAAATWAATTTGTCTCAACAAAACAGGAAGATAATTTACTTTCAACACTGAAGTACTTTTTTACAGAATAACTGTCAGCCATGACTAATTTTGTTTGGTTTTTTTTATTTTTAGAGGATAAAAAATATATATTTAGGAAGATTTCTAGATTACTAATCAGATCTTTGATCTAATACATCAAAGCATGATCCTTTCATTTTGTGCATATATATATGTTCATCCTATATATTTTTTTTTAAATTTTGTTAACTAATTTTTTCCATTCTGCTTCAACCTTTGTTTAACAGCCATCTCCATTGGAGACTGCCTAGGCTGATGGTACAACATATATATTATATGAGAAAGTAGAAAAATAATGAATTATCTCTAAATATGAGCAAATTAGAYCTGTCTAGCAGATTTCAGGGATGTAAATTCTTTGGGACAGGGAACATCTTACCTTCTCAATGTATGGGGTAAGTATATCTAACTATGGTTCCAGCACTCAAAAAAATACAGCTTCCCCAAATAAACAAAAAAAAAAAAAAAAAAAAAAAAAAAAAAAAAACCCACAAAAAAAAAAAAAAAAAATCTAAACAAACCCCAATAATTAAAAAAAAAAAAAGTTTAAGAAAAAAAAATGAACAGAACAGAATTCTTGTGCTAGAAAACAGAACCATTGTAACCCCGTGCTTTACTCCTGAATTAAATTCTAAGAAAGGAGTTTGGTTCTAGATGAGCTTCCAAGCCAAACCATTCTATGATTCAAGTTTTCCAWTTTACTTTAATATATTTGAAGTTTCACTATTTCCATGCAAATTCATTTGGCAATAAAAAATGCAGAATAGTAAAGAACAATTCAAATTTAATCTTCTGTCTCACAACTTTCATATTGTACAGTTTATCCATTCTATGATTTTTAAATAATGTTTTTAGGAAACAGATTGGCGACAAATTCTAAGCTTTGAAACGCTGTTTTGTTTTTGTTTTTTTAACTATTCAGATTCCATTTTAAAATTAAGCCACTACAACTCCTCTGTAGTTCTTTGTGACACCARTGGAGGTGCAAAGAAAATCCAAGACACCACTTCAATCTTCTTCAAGCACTTTGCACCACTCTTCCAGCACAATTTTTAAATTTAATCCAGCTGTTTCCCCATGAAAGATTTTAATCAGGAAATACTGAACCTGGCGTGCATTTAAAACACATGCTTTCAGTCCTCCTTACCCATCCCCATTCACTCTCTCCACACTTGTTATCTAAATTATGTATTTAGATTTGATTTGTGTCTGTTCAATTCTATCAATTCTCAGAGCCTATTAGAAGATGGAAATAAATAAGGGAGACAGATATCAGAAAATCCATGCAAAGATCTGTAAGAAAACACATGAAGAATCTGGGGGAAATTGCTCATCTTGTTCAGTACATATCCAAAGAAAGAAATCATAGTTTATTGAACATTTCTACCATGTACATAATTTGCAGCAATTGGTGAGAAAATAGAGTTTCTGAGGGAAATAAAACAATATGGGATTGCATTTCCTCATTTTTCTTTTTGTAAAACTCGTTTATTTGTAAATGTTTATAATTTAAATTGTACAATCATATAACTTCCAAGTAGAAAACCTGAGAGTCAAGCAGCTGTAACACATGGCAGTAAATCATTCTAAGAAAATCTTACAGATAATTTTTCCTTCAGATTTTTCCAACATTATCCATCCCTTAGTGTTGAATAACAACTAYTCCATCTCTACTTAGTGATCCTGCTGGAAAACTGGAATGTGCATCTGGCAGCTTTGTCTCCTTGGCAGATGAATTTATTTCAACTCTTATCTAAATTTGCATCAGAAATGTTTCAAAACAAACAAAGCTATATGACACCTTTATAATTTTACAACATAAATTAGTTTAATACATTATTTTAGGAGGTTGTATTCAAAGTTGACATTTTTGACATTGTTTGTTTGAATGGGATTCTAAAAAAAAAAAAAAAAAAAAAAAAAAAAAAAAAAAAAAAAAAAAAAATAGCCTAGTCTTGAAGTTTTGCAATAACATGATTCAGGATTAAAATAAAATACTGACCAAAACTAAAGAGAAAGGATAGCAGAAAGAACAAATTATAACATAAAAAGGAGAATCCAATGGAAATTAATGTTGATAGGTTTGACTGGAATCATAATTGTTCATTTTCACAAAAAGATAATGTAACATTTTCCCTTTCTTATTGCTTTATTCAGACAGCTCTACCACTATTATAAGAAATAATTAAAACCTTATTGTTTCATGAAATGCCTAAATCTCAAGACACAGTTTCTCAACACTGCCACAATTTCCTCATATATTTGAATCTTCTTCCACTTGAGAAGGAATCACTGATTGCTTGCACTGACATCTGAAGGATGTAAAGTATAATAAGCAATTTTTTCTTTGTTTATTTCAGTCACTGTCTTATCAAATACCTATTCAATGTCCAATTAAGAATATAATAAGTGGGCAGCAAGGTACAAATATAATCTTAAAGGTTAATTTATCTGACACTTATTTCAGTGCTTCTTTTAAAAAACTTAATTGAATGTCACCGTTTAGAAACCACATATTTAAGTGTAGTTTCACCAGCTTAATAGTTCTTTAAATTGTTTTTGTAAACAGAAAATACAATGAGATTTTATGCCATGAACCCATTTTGAAATACAGCTCCACAATGCTAGACCTCACCTTACAGGTTAATTATCAAAACATTCTAAGAGATTAAGAATTAGCCAGTTGTCCTTGGTGGAATGCCAAGAGAGAATAAGTCTTATATACATCAGAATACATCAGAATACATCAGAATTAATTAAAAAACAGTGTTTGAGTTTTATTTTAATCAATGACCACACAAATTCCATTTTCTTTTTACATGTCCTTTGTTCCATGTAACTGTCAGTCTTAAAGAGATCTAAGTAAAAAAGACATAATGCAAATGACTTTCATTTTCTCCTGAAATGAAAGCTTTCAGCTTTCTCCATTTGAAGCAAGAGGTAAAATGTAGATTGAACACTGAACTCATCCTTGATAATAGCCAAGAATGGAGATCTTCCTACACTCATTTGTGTCCTTGGTTAAGTAGTATATCTACAACAAACTGACAGCTAGTAAGAGCTATCTTATTTTTTCAGTTTGTTGGCAACCTAATAATAATTTTTTTTAGAAGAGGAAATACTAAAGGTGTTAGATTATAGGAGTATATAAATTAAATACCAGTTTTACTAGACCTAATGTCCATTTCACCAGTCACTAGCTATATACCGAAGGCCCTGGAGTAAATATGAATCCTCAAAATAATTTTAGATATCTTTTATTTTATTTGCATTATTAGTCAAGTCAGTTTAGCCAAACAAAAAGTGTTTAAAATTCATGATTTGTGTCATGGGCCAAGCACACAGAAGAAATTCTGAAAAGTTTCATTAGATTTATGGGGTTTTTAATTGAATTTAGATTTTTATGTCCTTTAAATGAACACAGTATATAATTCAGTTCTACAGGCTTATTTTTGCCCATGACTATTTTTCATCTGAAAGAATGCTGAATCATGTAGCCCTTAACAGTTGTTTTATATATTTATGAGGTTCTGTGTAGGATGAGCTTTGCTGTTCATGGATGAATCATGACTTGCAGTTGAAGGTGGGCAGAGCCCATCTGTCTAACTTAGAGAAAGAAGCCCCTACAAGAGGAAGTGTTATTTCAGCTATATACCTTGCTTGTTTCCTTAAGAGAAATACTTTTAACCCTTATCTTTTAAGATCTACRGCTAGATGCCACAGCAGGAAAAAGCAGGCGGCAACAAAAGTAATTTTGATGCATTTGCACAACTATTTGCCATGTTTTGGCAAAACRAAAAACAAAAAAATTGCAGGTAATTTTGAAAATGAATGAGTTGAAGATGAATTTATGAATTCTTTGAAGGCAGAAGAACTGAACTGCAACACTGCAGATGCACGTGGTATGTATATTGAACCAAAACACAATGATATTTGGTAGAACCTGTCTTGATAAGTTTACCTTTTGAATGAAATATTCCTATAAATATAATTTTCTGAGACTGTCAGTGTCAGGAGCATCCATAAGCTTTCTCTGACTTCATTAGTCTGAGGCTGTACACACTGCTAGTTCTACTTTGAAAGTAGTTCAATGACTAGGTACAACAAAATAATCCACGCCCTATATTTCAGGAAATTACATTTCAGTCTTGGTTTTACGTAGCCTAAGAATATGACTGTCCAGAATTCCTGATCAGATCACTTATCCTGAGACTGCTCTGCACAGCTGGTCTGAAGCAAAAATGGCAACTAGAAACACTTATGAGGTTTGCTTTAAAAAAAC
>NW_026623277.1:2240506-2244949 GCF_030028575.1 Malurus melanocephalus
AAAAAAAAAAAAAAATCACACTTTAGATCCAAACAACTGGATCAGGGAAGACACAACCCATGACAGCAAAAGGCAAAATTAAGTAATGACCGTAGTCCAAAGAAAATTCTTATATAAAAAAAATAACATTTTAAGTATTTTAAGATCAAGTCCTGTGCAATAATCATAAAATGTTTTGTATTGGAAGAAAACTTACAATTCATCCAGTTCTAACCTCCCCACAATGGGCAGGAACATGAAGATGCATTATCCATAGAAACTAGTATCTAACACATATGAGTTTATGAACTRTCACATGTCACATGGTTTTGAGAAGACTGGCCGTAAACTCATTTCTGAAAAATACAGAATTTTGCACTTGAAGACTAGCTATTAAATTTGAAGACAAGCTATTGCACAGGCCAAATTTATCCAGAGCTTATGAAATATTGGGCATCCTATTAACTACCTATTACAGCTTCTCTCAAATGGCAAGCTCATGTAAAGATCACATTCCTCAAGAAGAGGAAAAAAGCTGCCAAAAAACTGATATAGCTTCTGTGCATGATGTGCATTGGTTAGAGTGCTCCATTTCCTCAGAATCTGTGGCAGGTAAAAATACAACATTCATGCAATTTGGGCTCTCTTCTAGCTCTTTTTGAATGACTTGTAGAAGAAACGTTATTCAGTATTTTAAGAGAAGSTAGGCACTCTGTTTCCATATAAACTACAGACAGGCAATGTGTGTTTTTATGCCTTCTGTCATGCTGCACAGAGACAGAACGTATTAGCTTCCCAAAAGCCATAGTGTCAAAGTATAAATTAGAAAATACAGTACCATTTATAACAGACACACTGACATCCTAGATTTTAACTAGACCACTTGAGTAAGAATTCTATAGTAAATATTTAGAAAATTGTTACTCTAGGGCAGGCCAGAAACAGCATTATTTATATCTTACTTAATTTTATTTCTTTATTCTAGTGTTTTCAAAAAAAATTAATATTTTTTACAGTGCTAGAAATGTAGAATAACAAAAATATATTAACCTTCTTGATG
This sequence comes from Malurus melanocephalus, assembly GCF_030028575.1. Lineage (NCBI taxonomy): Eukaryota > Metazoa > Chordata > Aves > Passeriformes > Maluridae > Malurus > Malurus melanocephalus. The sequence goes on from NW_026623277.1 coordinate 2,241,546, forward strand.
CGTTATATAAGGACTCATATGGATTTGAACAGAAAAAAAACCAGAGTATTCCTCCTTTAAAATTTGTTTTGATGAGTATATACATGAATGCCTGTGCAGTACCTGACATATTTTTATCTTGATCCTGCATAGAAAGCACATAGATAATAGATATATAATAACAAACTTTTTCAAGGCATTTGCATTATCTTGACTTAAAAACTAACTTTGAAAAATTGTGTTCATTATCTGTAATTTCAATCTAATGGAAACAAAAAACATCACAGAAAATGAAAAAAAAACAAAAAACAAATACAACAAAATGTTACATTAAATCAACCTAAGGAAGTATTGTATCATCAAGATAAAATAAGGAAACTTATATTAATGATGATAGGAAATAAACTGTAATAATATTCTTGATTTCCGTGCCCAAGTACTTGCAGTTAGGTTAGTAAGAGATGATTATTAACAGTGAAAATTGGCAGATAAAGGACTTGAACAGGGCTAAAAATGGAGGAGAACCAAATCTCATCTTTTGTATTTCAAGGTTCCAGGTAAAATCACTAAATGAGTCTACCTTTCAAGAAACAAAATTTTCATCTTGTACAATATATGCAGTAAAATGACTATTTCTTCATTGCAGGAAGTGGAAGAAAGAGGATAAATTGCTGTAGAAAAACTGCTAGAGACCATATATTTTACTTTTTTTCTGATTTAGCTCTAATTTCATATTCAACTCAAAACACAATGATGCTGATTAATGACCTGTATCACAGCAGGTGAGTGCATAAATTGAAAGAGTTCTAAGTYAGTTTTAGGTCAAAAMCACTGAAATATTTTTTTATGCTTACTGATGCTTGTATCATCCCAGGATAACATATTTCTCTAGGGTAAAGCTAAAAGATCAGAAAAAGAATGACAGTAGCTCTCCTTAAAGATCACTGTCAGTCACTAAAACATACTCCTTCAGTCAGTTAAGTATGTCCTTCTTTTGACACATAGGATGGCAATTTTATTTGCCTCAATATAGTTTAGATTAATGCAATTACACTAAAAGTTAATGTTTTGTTACAGAAATCTTTCACCAGAATGTCATTTCAATAACAGAGGAAAAAGTTAGCACTTTTATGTGTGGGTCTAAAATTATCAGTGAGACTACATCTAAGAGAAATGCTCAGCAGGGTTTGTCATTGCTTCCATAATACTCCTTTAAATTGCTATTGCATGCAAATCGTCCTTAAAACATTTTRAAATACTATTCATTTATACAGAGAACAACATTTGAACAGTCAAGAAATGTTGTCAAGAAATGTTTTCTTCTATGGAAAAGAAAAACACTAAAGAAAATTATTAGCTGTGTGCAGAATTTTAACCACGTTTACCAAGTCTCAAAACAATAATAAGAAAAATTTTCCAGCTTTTTWATGCATTTTTTTCCAAAAGAGTAGAATTTCACATGTAAGAAAAAAAGCAAACAAACAAAATAAAACAAGCAAAAACCAAAACCAAACAAAGATAAACAAAAAAAGGTACAAGGACTAGCTATGAGTTGAACACCCTACTTGCTTCATTTTGTTGGTTTATTGGGGTAAACCTTGCCAGTCCCACATTAAAAGATTGCAYGTGAGGCAGAGGGACCGCAGAACAATGCAAAGCACACTATAATTTCTGTACCAAAGAGGCACATTCTATAGAAAGGTTAAACCACATGACATAAAAAGCATATCCAGATGTTCGTTGTCTTTTTAACCTTTCAAGTTTTAATAACTCACATACTTAAATGTACAGCCATGGTTAGTTTAGCTTTAAAGCTAGCTTGATTGATGGGTAACCTACCTGCTAGCTGCTCTTGAATTTTTTTGTAACATTGAAAAGTGGGAGCCAGAATATATGCTAAGTTCAAATATTTCACACCATAAAATTACCTAAAACTATTGTAACTCATCTAAACAAAAACTATGCAAGTTTATAGACTATGAGCTGTTGTGTCACATCACAAACTGTGGTGATGGGGTCACAACCTTACAGTTCCCAAGTCATCCCTCTCAGACCCACCTAATTTGTTTCCAAAGAACTTACAAATTAGGTAGTAAATGTTCCTCATTTTTCTCAATTGTGTGTAGGGAATGACTAATGCAGAATTTACTACATCACATACATTATTTTTTAACTGATCTGCTCATTGCAGAGAAGGTTTATTCTTGTACAAAAATATCCACATACAAAATTAAGAAACACGTTTCAATTCAGCTATCGCTGACTGAACAATATAATACATCATATTAAGACATATTAATTACTAAGAAATTATTAAAGTTTTGAATGTTTTCKCCATCACTCCCTGCATACACATTTTAAATGGGTAAATTTCTGCCTAAGGGTACATTGCTATTTTTTAATTTGTATTTTGTATTCATTTATACCAACTCTGTACAGTCAGATTCTGACTAGGTCTATGTACATTTTATGGGAATACAATTTAGCACAGCAGGCACACAAATTTACAGAAAGAAAAGCACTGAAGTTTTAGTTGCATATATTTCCCAATGGTGTTTATTTTTTGAAAAGTGAAAAAAGCAATTTTTATGATGTGTGCAGGGTTTTATGTCTATTGAAATMATAAATTATTAAAATTGTCAAAATTTCTCTGTCCATTTTGGAAGTTTAAAATGGCTTAAATGTTCACAATATTAGGACAATATATGTTAGTAATGAATATAGGTTCAGTCCGAAAGGAAATCATGGTCTTCATGATTTCAAGTTTCATTTAATATTTTGAATGTTATTTTTGGCCAGATGCTTAGTGTTCACACTCTGAGTTAGAATTCACTGTTTTAGACTCARGTCACATCCTAAGCCTGTATATTTCTAGAGTTTTAAAAAAAAATTGTTTTTTTAAAAAATTGAGCACTGAACAAAGTTTTGAATGAATTGGCTTGAATTCTATAAATATAGGAAGTTCGTATCTAGTTTGGTATTACAGGCATAATAATAGTAGTAGACATAAATTTAGATTGAGTTGTGTCTTTAATTATGGTTTATTTTTAGCAGAGAACTGATGGAGACTTTGATCATAATTGGAGAAATGCATGCAAAATCTGGCGGGTAGCACTGGTGATGGGTTTGGATGGGCGAGAGAGGCAGGTGAGACTGGTGACTTTTTCTCAAACATATACAAAAAGCCAGTGGAAATAATTTTGTGACAAAGAACATGAGAGAGAAGCAAAACTCAGCATCAGATTCATCAATGTATTGATTAGAAACTGCCTTCATAAAGATATAATGAAGGTGTCTCAACAGTACTAGCAAAACATCTGTTTTGAGAAGTCTTTCTTTCTTTCTTTCTTTCTTTCTTTCTTTCTTTCTTTCTTTCTTTCTTTCTTTCTTTCTTTCTTTCTTTCTTTCTTTCTTTCTTTCTTTCT
>NW_026623277.1:2245014-2255213 GCF_030028575.1 Malurus melanocephalus
TCTCTCTCTCTCTCCCTCTCTCTCTCTTTCTTTCTCTCTCCCTTCCTCTCTCTTTCTGTCTTCTTTCCTTTTTTGAAAGTTCTGCCTAAAGAAATTATTAACTTCCCTGTGTAAATTATCTGATGATGCTGAGAAACCACATTTCCCTTGACAAGGTCCCCAGGCAAAACATAGCTTCTGATCAGGCAACTGTTGAATAAAACCTCAGCTAGAGGTTAATTAATACTGCAAGAGGAGAGCAAACAACTGTAATTTATAATACAAATTGGGATATGTCTATTCTGTTTTTCAAGAGAGGGGACATGCCATTTGCTATATTCCAGTGAAACAAGAGACAATATCTATGAAGTCTCTGAAATGAGAGCCACTCCTTCAAAATTAGAAGACTCATMTGTGAGTTCTCATAGTAAAAAATGTCTCTGCTGAAACAGCATGTCCTTACTAAATACATTAGCTGTCCAAACTTTTACTGATAACAAAATGAAGGTTTAAATAATTTATTTGGCAAAGAGGACTCAAAGAAAGGCCCTGAAATCCTTTGTGTATATGAGCACCACTCTTGGAAATTAAAATCTCCAGCAGATAATATAATAGAACCATAACTTTCTTTCTCTATTTGTGATTCCCTTCTTTTTTCACTAAATATTCATGTTTAATACAAGTCCTTTGTTAAAGTGAGTCCATGACCAGTTTCATATACGGTCATATCAGAGCATAAAGAKAATTTCAGAACATTTTTCATTGAATTATGGTGGTCCTTTAGTTAGAAACAGCAGTTTCTCAATATTTTTCCTAGATGTACAGAAAAAAACAAAAAAAAAAAAAAAAAAAAAGGGAGAAATGACCACAAATGAAACACCAGTGCAGTTTGATGTAAACTATTGACTTCCATTTGTGCTGAAATTATTTGAAAGCTATTCAGTTCTGCTTCCCTCAAGTAAACCATTCATTAATGAAKATAGATTTAAATTTTTCTCCTCAAATATCTGAGGTTGTGTGGTTTTGAAATCACAGGTTGTCTCTGATCATGTGCCATTGAACGGGTCCTAACATTTCACTTTGAGCCATAATTTAATTGTCAAAAGTGTTGACTTTTGACCTGGTCTTTTTTCCAGAGCTACCTAATGCTTCTGCCTGGATATACCAATTAGCAGTAGGAGGAGGAGGAGTACTTGTAGTAGAGAAARCACTGAAATAAAGAGAACTGCTGGACTGAGTACTTAGTAAGAGACTTGCATGTATTTAACCAGCAGTCTACTCATTACTGGGCAGTAATGGAACAGGACAACATCGAGCCCCCCATTGCCACAAGGATGACCACTCCACTGTGCAGTGCAGCAAGTCGAAGACTACACCAGGTATTGTTTCATTCCTGCTAACAGAATTTGACAAATGAATTCTCATCATTCTCAGTTGGTAGCTTACTTCCAGGGAAGCAGGATGCTTGATGTTTCAATCAGCAGACAGTGAACTAATACCCCTGAGCTCTGCCAAGCAATGATCCAATACAGGGACAATGACTGCTGAAAACTCTGCTCTTTTTAAGCTGTGCCATTTTCTAGCTCCTTCATTTCTTGCTGTGCCTTGCAGACCATGGCACTGATAGACAGGCTGTGAAGGAAATTCTAACAGCAGGAAAAGTAATACAAGATGTGGACATTGGAAATTTATCTGATAAGATATGAAGAAGTGATTTAGGAAACAAGTAACTGTAACAGGAAAGCACTGAATAATATTTATGTGATTATCTAAAATACTGTCTCACTCGAATCCAGAATAAATTTTCTCCTTTATGGGTCATCTTTCTGCACAGATATTTAGTATAGAGACTGAAGAAAGGCAAAGCAGGATTGATACTGTATGTTATTACTTGTGCAGTAATCTAGATTGGTCAGTAAAATATTTGATCAGAATATGTAGAAACTGTTCTAGGAATTTAATGTGCTTAAGCATTTTACTACTTCAACCTAGAGCATAAAAGTTTTCTATTAGCTAGAATGTGTTCTAATGATATGAAAAGATAATCCAAAAACCAAGACATTTCATTTTTGCTCCACATAACTTTAAACACAAATCTTCCCTTCTGTGTTCATGTTCTTTTTGACCTTTTTCTGTCCAGGTCAAAAGCCTTCAATTGCTGCCCTAAATTTTGTTAGATACAGATATGCCATATTTCTGTTGAGAGCTCTAAAGCACTAGCACACAGGGATATTCATGGATCTTGGATGAAAAAGCCCCCCACAGTTTCTCTTTCACTAAACCTCCTGTAATTTTTCAAGCTGCTATAGAAATGGATTCTGTGCCTCCAAGCAGGCCAAGTATAGATGACTGGTTTTTGCAGTGCATGATCCAGAAAACTTTTACAAATGTGTCAATTGACTCTTTAAGATTAAAAACAAGATGTTTAAAATACAGTTGTTAATCATGCCTAAAGTTCTCTTTTTGTTTTATTAAATAACAAAAATATTCCAATGTTCTGAATAGGTAGCATAGAAACAAATTTTAGTAATCAGTAAGTTATTTTAGTTTGTTCTGCTGTAAGATCTCATGCATCTTGTGAAATAAAACTTTTGCCCCAAAAGGTAAATTTTATTCATGYGATTTACTCTTTTTTTCTTGGAGGGAGGAGCAGATAGTTAGCTGCTTGTTCACCTCATTTATTTTAGTAATGCTTCCATGTTCTTTATAATGATTCAGCTACAGTGTCTGAAGTAGGTGAGCTCAGTGAGCCAGAGGTAATGCTGACCAAGCAACACAGAAGCTAATCAGTTTGTAGAAAAAAACCAGTAAAAATTCAAAAACAGGTGAGTCCCAAAACCCAATGAAAAAAAGCTGTATATGAAATAAAGAAAACTATAGCCTGAGAAAACAAAAAGATAAACTTAAACAGGGAATAATCAGTTATCCTTTGTCAAGACAGGTGTACTGGTTTGGACTGGCACAGAGATAATTTTCTCCATAGAAGCTCAAAGGGTGCCATGTTTTGGATTTGTGACAAAAAAAAAAAAAAAACAATGCTGATAACACACCTATGATGTAGCTATTGCTAAAAAGTATATAATATATGCATGACATCAAAACTCTTTCTGTTTMTCCCACTGTCCTTAGACCAGGTTGGGCTGGGGATGCAAAGCACAAGCTGGGAGGAGACACAGCTGACCTCAACTGACCCCCAAGATATCCCCTGACACATGGCATCATGCTCAATAAAAGCTAGGAAGAAGGAGGAAGAAGGAACATTTGGACTTTCAGTATTTTTCTTCCCAAGTAAACACAAGATGTGGTGGAGCCCARCTTACCTGGAGAAGGTGGAACACCAGTTTCATGGARGCTGTGAATKAATTCTTTGTTTTGCTTTGATTGTGGGCATGACTTTGCTTTGCCTAGTAACTGTCTTGAACTTATAACACAAGTCTTTCCACTCTTACCCTCCCCATTCTCTCTCCCATCCCACTAGTGGGAACTGAGAACTGAGAACTGAGTAGCTGTGTGGGGCTTAGTTGCTAACTGGAGTTAAACCACAACATTACGAACCATGATACTTTTAACAGAGCAAATTACATAAACTCATGATGAAAAGATGCAACTAGAAACAACTTATCCTAACTAAGTCAGAGAACAAGACTTTTATTTTCAAAAGAGTAAACATTTCATAGTCATCAAAAGTGGAATTTTGTTATCTAGCAAKTGATTACTACAGACCAGAGGGGGACAATGGTTCAGAGGGGGATCAAATGAAAAGGAACTTACAATGAAATAAATAAATAAATTGGGTAAGCAGGAATCCTGATGGAACTTTACCTAAAATGGAGTGGTATTACTAACAAAGAAGATACAAAATCAACCTCCGGTAGTTCATACTCTATGACTGTTAGAGAACATGGTAGAGAAACTGGAAAGACTGATGACTACAGGGGTCCCTGCCAGAAGATTTCAAGTAACTATGGCACTTTTCTAAGCAAAACTTGGAAAGAAGAGAAGCCAAGCAGTGAAAGAGACAGGCACAGGCATCTTCTAACTCAAATTATTCTTTGGTAGCCAACCATTCACACATCTGTCATCAAAAACATACACAATAGAGGAATTGTAACAAGGACAAARTTATAGATGCACCGACCTTTGAAAAAGAAATGCTTCAGGATGATAGACTTACAGAGAGAAGTCAATATGGACATGGTCAGTAACTCATGTTCAGAACCTAAGTGGACTATAACTAAGAAGATTTTTAAATGATGAAATGAACCAATGGCTGTACAAAGAAACATAAAAAACATGAAATTGTTTTATCRCAGTAACTGCTTAAGAACAGGCAAAGCAGTAGACCTCTGCATGAAGGCACTGTGATTCAGAAATAGCAAAAAAGCTAAGGGTGCATAAAGTAATTAATCTATTGTAGCTAGAAGTGAATGGGAGAATTTGTGGAGCTGTATTCCTAAATCAGTAACAATATGCTACAATTTCACTTTAAAAAATGAATATGTAACATTTCAAAATGTCACTTTCCATATAGCTTTCACAAAAGCAGTATWGTCAGGTAGACTAGTATGTTTTTCAGTATACTTCTGAAAAGTCACTGCCTAGAAATGATAATTTTAACAGTGGGACAAGTAAGGAGGTGATGGTCTGCTATCAGAGTATTGATTTTATCCTAATGCCAGGAAAAAGAAGGATGACCAACTTCCCAATTTTGTGTTCTTGCTACCTCTAAGGCAACTACTTCTAAATGAAAATACAAATTGTTTYATTTCCCTGCTAAAGAAATGAATGCTGTACAAATTAAAGCAAGTACTAAAAAGTGAGGCCCCTAAAACACCCTAAATTGCCAATTTAAAGATTCTACTAAAACTACTGCTAATAGCATGACAATAATGAAGAGAAAATTACCACATTGTGTAGCAGAAATTGGAGCTGCATAGTGCACACCCATTCAAAGGTGAACATCGCTTATAATTTAAGGTAATAATGGAAAAGTAGAGTAGCTAACACAATAATTCCTCTAGCAATGTCTTCATACTTAGCTCACTAAATTAAGTTTTTTATCAGAATTTTTAAGAAATTTATGCAGGACAGAAAGGAAAACAATTTTTTTTCAGATCTTCTAGCTTAATTTGCCCTGTTTTTTCACCTCAAAGGTCAATTGCTGAAGTAAGTCAAGCCCTTATTTCTTGTCACAGATATGGGTATGCAAATTTTGGCCTTCTGAACCCATTTCAGGACTTATTCGAACAGCTGAAATAACATACTCCACTCATAAGTAGTAACATGCTCAGAGACATGACTTTTATTTATTAATATGATAGAAAAATGAATGCTCATCTCAAGATATCCCTCATCTGCTGTCCACGTTCTTTTCCCCATATCATATATAAACAATCGTAATATGCAGAAACCTCCAGAACAGTAACTTACCTTCTGATGAAGACGRTCTGCACATTTACATGTTCAGATTTATCCCTCAAAATCAGTCTGTGTGCAAAATTAGTCATGCAGCATATTTGTTTTACTTACTTTTAAGTGTCTCAGACCATTCCCATAAGATTCCGTGACCCAAGAACAGATATACAAGGTGTTATAATCATAACCTGCTTCGCTGGTCTCTGCCTCATTTGACACAGKCAAGCTACGTAACTGTGCAAATTTCAAAGTATTAAAAGGAGCTCTTCTTACTTTTAGAACCTGAGGCCCAAACCTGTTCACAGAGTCAACTGATAATTCAGTATAGAAAATGCTTCAAATTAGTAATTTTATTTTCTCTATACCAAAAGAACACTATGTTACAGCAGCCTAAAAGTCTTCATCTCAAAGAAAGAATATCAGCATTCTTTAAGGAGCAACTTATACACAAACAAATTTCTTAACTGAAAATAAGAAAATCAACTAAAATAAGTACTATATAAAGCAAAAGTGCTCACAAAGCAACTTCCCTGACTGGCATAATTACTATTATACACTTTTAAGACACTCCAAAATCTCCCAGTGCAAAATACTCTACACGAACACTGAACCTTCAGATTAAAATGATCACTGAAGTCTCATTTATGTACTACATGATGTCCATGACAATAGATTTTTGTTGCATGTTGGATCTCAAGGATTTTCTGTTTTCCCTCATTTACTATTACATAATTTTTCAAAAAATTCCCCCTCCCCTCCATTGTATTGCTGTTGTTTTCAAATGTTCTGGACATTTTTACACACCCCTGACATCAAATATGACAGACATGAAGCAGAAAATAAAAGCAACTAGAAAAAAAAATATTGAGCTACAACTACATTCCATCATAAGATACATTTGTCAGAATCCAGTTTTCAGTTGGGAGGTTCACTTTGGAGACAAAAAGAAAATATGTTCTGACAATGTCAAAATTATTCTACTTCCAGATTAGTTCTCCTTTCAAAATCTGTTTATATTAATATATATTTTAATGACACGTGAAAACATGAAGATGAAATAGAAACCAATGACAACTCAAAATATTTTGCATCCACTGTTATTGGTTCATTGTTAGTTGTCCCCTGGAAAATAACAAGTTGAGGAAAAATGGGTTTATCTGGAAGGAAACCAAATCTCTAAATTTAAAATCATTAAAAAGAAAATAAAATTTTGGAGTGTAATTTGATGACTCAGATGAATCCAAAAGCAAAGTGTGAGCATTACATCTCATAGAGAACAATCATTCACTCAGCGCAAAGAAACTCAAGTCTAGCAAGAAGCAACAACAGATCGCACTTTCCAAACCTCTGTGCAAACTCAGATTTAAATCTTTGACTTTGTTTTGATGTCCTTTTCTTAATGAAAGAAGCCCTGAAACTCTTTTTCTAGAAGTCTTTAAAACAAATACCAATGCCTTCCTCTTCCACTGCATGCACCTTCCTGTAAAYCATATTTTAGAATCTGGTCTTCAGTTTCACATACCTGACACAAATTACAAAATAACCTAAGTGATTTTAATTGCAAAAATGAATGACTGTCTGTTTTCCATTATTAAACAACAAAGATATGTCAGCTTATTTCAGAAACTGGCACAGTGTACCTCCTCTATCATTTCCTTAGTCTGTGTATATGGACAATAACAAACATTGCTACAGATGGCGATTTATTTTAACTCTCAAGTGAAAGTCTCACACGTCTGGTTTTTAAACAATTACAAATTATTTTCTGATTTCTTTATTTTCTAAGTCAGGTTCCCTCTGCTTTTTGGCTTTTTTTTTTTTGTTTGTTTGTTTTGTTTTTTGTTTTTTGTTTTGTTTTGTTTTGTTTTGTTTCTTTTTTAACAGGTCATCTAGAGGAAACATTCATGTTATGTCCATTCATCATGGATTTTGGGTTTCCACTTCAACAATGCAGTAGAAATCCTCAGAAGAAACACTGAATACTGACAAACATAGTGAAATGCAAAAGAAATTTAATTTCAGAATTTGTGAAAACTGAAGAGTTTAAGATACAGGCTTTTACACCTTTCAGAAACAAAGGTMACCTAATACCTGTGAAACTGCATTATGTTCTTGGAAATGGTGTATCTTGAAGCCAGTCACAAGTGTATTTATAGTGCACKCTCCTTTAAGAATCTGAGATTGTTTCCTCTCTGAGCAGACAATGTGCACTCACCATTAACTCCCTGTCAATGACTCCCACCCTGCACAGAGTGGAATAATCACACCATTCTAATTTGCTTCCCCTGCAAAAAAGCTTTAGGGCATAGTTTTATGTTGATTTGTTCATCTTTAATTGTGCAAATAAATCTTTGTATTATCTTGGTAATATCCAGTTGTCTCATCTGCCACAAATCTAAACAAAATTTATGGTCAGACCTTTCATCCTCTTGTCTTCAAAGGCTCTTCCTACCTAGCAGTCTATCTTTTCCACCTTTTCAACTTTGACATTGTCCACTAAATATATTAGGCTTTCCAAGGCTGACTGCTCCATCACAGATGATAAAAAAAAAATTAAATATATTATAAACTATAGTTGATTACCGATATTTAGCAATTTTGACTTGCTGCTATTGAAGTTCTAAGTGGTGACCAGTACTTAAAATATCTTAGGGTTACTGGGGTTTTGGTGTTTTGGTTTTGATGGGTTTTTGTCTATGTTTTTTTCATAACTATCAGGTTCAATCAAGATTTGCTGTCTGTATGGGGTGATGAAGCATAGGAATATTATGAGCTTCATTTAGCTGAATTCTGGAAAGAAAAAACAGAAAATGGAAAAAACACAAAACCAAACTAAAACAAAAAAAATAAAAACTACAACAAAACAAAAATCGCTGAAGCTTTACAAAGATAAAACATGTAGTTCAAGACACACAGAACACCACTAACAAATATCAGTTCTGAACGCCAAGACTTTGTCCACTCCTTTAATGCTCCAAGATCATCTGTCCCAGTTTGGTTTAAGTCAGTCCAGCTTTGTAATGTTACATGAATGATATGTCACATCACTTGCACCGAAAATAATGCTCACACAGCCTCATGATCAATAAGACCATATACTTGGCCTGCTTGCAAACTAAATCAATTTAAAGAAAAATATTTTTCTTTTTCATTCAGATCAATCCAGCTTGGGTTGATCAGAAAACTATGTCCTGAGGACTATTTACAGGAGAAGTGAATTAGAATATTTATTTAACACTGGGTCAATTCACCCAAGTTAAATGTGATCAGAGCACATTTACCTGTTAGTTTTAAAATTTCTTGTCTCATTTCAGAACAAACTATTTAGTTGCTGGAARCAGCATGGTTGTTCTAAGGAAATGGATGCTTACTACAAATCTGTGTATATTTGACAGCCAAGTAAAGTCTTTGAGATTTGGGACTGGAACGAAATGTCTCAGGAAAATCCTCTTAAAAGAGCAGATGTGTCATAATCTTAGTTTCCTTTCTGGTCTCTTGAATAAGGAATCTTATTTCTGTCACTACACATCACACAAATGAAGGAACAAGGACAGGGAGGTAGGTACCATATGGAGTGACAGGTCAGATATTTCAGGAATCACAGTCAAATAAAGAACAGTACTTCAAAAGTTTCAACTTAAAAGAAGGAAAATATTTTTGGCCTCTTGTCTCAATAAAAGGGTAATTATTCAAATATTGTTCAAACATCTCTTTTGGAGGAAATGGCCTCATAAAGCCCCAGGTAAGGTTTAGATGAGATATGAGGAAAAATTCTTCACAGAAAGGGTTTTGTGGACAACGCTGCTCATGGAAGTGATGGARTCACCRTCCCTGGGGGGATTTAAAAGCCATGTAGATGTGGTACTTATGGACAAGGTTTAGTGGTGGACTTGGTAGTGCTCAGTTAATAGTTGGACTTGATGATCTTAAGAGTTTTTTCCCCAGTAAAAGATTCTATGTCTCTTCTACAGTCTGTACTTCTGCAGACACATCAAAGTAACATGCTCTTATCTAACACTAAAAAGTCCTGSTATCCATCTCTGATTTGACAATAGGATTATTTCATTTCTTCTTAGGATAGTTTATGGCAGTCTTCAGTAACCAAATACCTATAAACTAGGTATTTATCTGCCTTCTATACAACTCAGACTCGCGATTTGTGACTTAGAAATCTCTGCATGCAAATACTGACAGTCTTTGTGACTGCTTAATTTATCCATGCAGCAGAAGATGGAAACAAGTTGAAACAGCAGATTACATGTAAATAGAAGAAAGAAGGTAACTGTGAGAGAAAGACTGTTGAGAGTAAGCTTTTCTATTAAGAGTACTGTCCAGGCTATACCATGTGGGGGGAAAAAAAACAAACAAAAAACAAAAAAAACAAAAAAAACCAACAAAAAAAAAACCCCAACAAAACCCTACAGAAATTTTCCTTCAAATATCTGTCATTCTGATATGAGCCTGTTGGATCTGTCATGCAGAGTAAGAGCTTAAGAACAAAGTGATCAACACAGTGTCACTGATAATCTTTGATTGTCAGCTTGAAGAGAATGATTTGTCAAAATATGTCCATGTTTACTTGGCTTTTCATGAATTCAACTACATCCATTATTGATTACAAGTGCACTTATCTGGCAGCCACACCTCTTCCTCGATATCCAGAATCTAATGATGACATTATTACTCAGCATCCCTTAAGACATTTAAATCATCCACCAGCATCACAGAGATGCTGCCTCAATGGCAAAGAGGAGATAGCAGCTGAACTCAGCTCAACTTGTGTTTGGGGCAAATAACTTATTTTT
>NW_026623277.1:2255527-2266275 GCF_030028575.1 Malurus melanocephalus
GGTGGGGTGGGGAGGTTTACCTCATAGAAATCACAACATCTTCACTTTCAGCAGAGTTCTAAACAAAGATAAATCATTTCCCCCTAGGAATGTGTAGGTTCTAGCCCTACACCATTTTTTCTTTGTTTGTTTTAACCTCAAACACATTTTGCTCCCTTGGGCAGAAGTAACAGTGACTCAGTCACTTTCACCAGATGGCATGCTTCTTCCTGAATTGAAAACTATGCTGAAGAAAGAATATAATCTTACTGGCATGACAGTTTTCAAACCCATCCCTGTTGCAGAGATCTACAGAAAGGAAAGACATGTCTTTCAAAATCAGCATTTTGTGGTAAAAGAAATGTTACAAAGCCTCCTGCTCAGTAACTGTATTGAAAAATAGAAATGTGAAAAAGTTCAAACAACACATTGGAAAAAAAATGCTGTGAAACAAGTAGCCGAGCAGATATATTTTCATTTTGTTTAATAGTAATAAGAACCAACTTTTAAATTTGGTTTGTATTAGCTTTGCTTCTTGYATGAATACCTACATTCTTCCTGAAAAAGAACAGCACTGTTATATGAAAACACACCAAAGAAAAGTCTGTAACCATTACATAACTCGGGTAACATCAGGACAAAAAGGAGAATCTCAAAGTAAAAAGATGGCTTAAAAGAAAACAAAAGACAAACTCAAAAGTTCATCAGAGACTTAAAGTTTGGAAGAGAACTGAAAAGCATGTGCAGTGTCTTTTTCTAATGATTGCACATTTTCTAATATTCAGTATTTCATGGCTTTCCCTGAAACAAGATGAACAWGCCTCCATGTCAAAACAAAGCAAAAATGCTATTAAACAATTGAGTAAATCTTGAACTAGTTTACACGATCATTTTAATACAATAGTTTGTACCATCTGAATGACTACAAAAGTGAACTTAATTACAGTGGCATTTTAATACATAGCCCGTTTAACTGTAGTAAAATAAAAACTTGGCAGCACTACTTACAAAGTAAGTATTCCTTCTTAAAACTTTTTGAGGACAGGGAGGAGACTTCATTCAACCACTATTTGGAAATTTCAATACTAGTTATTTACACTTTTATTTATGTATTTATCCACCAATCTAACATATCCTTCTATCTGTTTCTGAGGCCTTCCTTCAGCCAACATTAGACAACAGGTATCTTACAGCTGGGAATGGTTTGTGGAATTCTTTTTATTGTGCTATTTAGAAAATCTGCAAAAATATTTTTCAGTCCAATATATTGTGACATTAATTGCTAAAAGGCAAATAAGTAAAAGATAACCATTTTTTAATTATTTTTCAATAAAACTTTTTATTTCCATATAAGGAATATCCATTTTTTTCTTTCTTAGCAAAAGAAACTACAAAGAATTTGTTTTGACAATAGTAAAAAATTCTTTATGTTCCTGAAATAAAAATCAAACTTCTCCAAAGAATCTTAAATCTCTTAACAAAAATAAGATAATATTCTCTATGAATATATGTACATATACTTGTCAAAAACTCTAAACTTCTGTTGTACCATATTCAAGTAGTGTTTAAAGAAGGGAGARTTTATTCACTTGTAATCAAGAAAATGTGGCCCTATTGTAATTTTGAAAAGAAAGAAAATCGTACCCTATTTAGAGCCCTCTACTTGTTTTTCTTGTAAGTGTTGAGTTTACATACCCACTATTCCACTGTTATTTTACACATGTTAAATCAGAAAAGAAGACCCACAGATGGATAATCCTGTGCAATCTGGCTGTTCCCTTAGAAGAATCTTCTTTTCCTAAAATATCTGTAGAGAGACAACTTTAGTCTGATTTTCACCTGTTTTCTGAGGTCTTTCAATATATTGGAACTTGGAAAAGAACTGCTGTACTRTTACCTCTTATTGTTTAAAAAAATACTCAGAAAAAGCAATCCTGTAGCACAGGCATTTTCATAAATGGTTACTGTAAATACTCCTCCTCTCAAATTTACTGTCCAGACTTTTGCTGATTCTACTGATTTTACTGTAAAAGATTCAGCATTGACAAAGCACATGTGGAGATAAGTTCACTAAATTATTACTACCACAAAAAAACAACCATGTTGTACAACACAAAACCAATGTGCTTGTTCTGTACAATTTAGACCACTCATTTGAGACAATTCAGTTAAGCCCCTGAGACATATGCAAAGGACAGCTTCATTAGATGGACTAACTGATGTGATATTGTAAGCATAAATTAATTATGTTTGAAATTCTAGGTTTTTGTGCAGTGTGCTAAACCCAACTTGCTCATCAGCTATCTCTAAGACTTCTCTAAGTGTTCTTGTAGTGTACAAARCTATATTTCATTCCATATACTTCACCATTAGAAACATTTATATTTAGCATTTATAACAAAGCTGCAGTGTTTTCTATGACTTCTTTATTCTGTAAAGCAGTAACTGCCCATGTAACTTAAAAGATTGGACAAGTGCATTTATAAAGTTATCCAGCTGCAATCACTGTGCATACAAAGTTGTAAGATATTTTCAGACTCACGGTAGTCATGGAATGCCGTGTGGCAGAATGCTCTGTCTCAGTAGGGGTAAAAGGTCAAACAGCYCACACTTTACCCTATTTTGCAAAAATTATCAGTGAGGGAGAGAGGAAGGAGGGTCACACTGCTTTTGGTACTGAAGAATGTTGAGRACACACTGACTCTTCAATCTCAAAGCCAGATATTCTGAGGATGGGTAGAACAATACCTTTCCTGAAGGAAAATGGCACCAGTGTGGTGAAGTTTCTAATGAAACAGCCAATAAGTGATAGCAGTTATGACTCACATGAAGCTGCTGAGCTGACATAGGTAGTCTGGAGACATGACTGACAGTCCATCCCTTTATACCAGAGAAGACCCAACCTATTTTTTAAGGGCAGGGTTTCCTAACACACATCCCCTTTTTGGAATGTGTGTGGAGATTTCTTCCTTGGTCAGAAGGAAAGGTTATCCCTAAAGGTTATTTCTCAAGGCTGAGTGAAAATATCCCTAAAGGTTATTTCTCAAGGCTGAGTGAAAAAAAATGACTATTTGAAAAAACTAGGTATGTGTGAGTAACATCAATCTTTACCTAATTATTTTAGCTGTACTATCATTGTTTCAATATTGTTTCAAAAACATTGCAATACACTAGTGGTTATGACAACCTTAAAAAAAGTCTTAATCCTTTTAGCCAAATCATGGACATGATCATCATATATTTAAATAAATTATTTATTTTACCCTTATAAATATACTTGGGTTGCCTTCCTTAATCTTTCAAAGGACAAAGTCATATAAAGGCTCAGTTACACTTACATAATCCTTTAGACCTAAATCATTGACCAAGTGTGACCAGGATTGGGTCCAGATGCACTTAGATGCCTCTCTGAGAAGGTGTTAAATAATAAGAGGTCCTTTCTGAACCTCATGGCTCAGTGGCAGGGTCTATGTGAGAAATGTTGTTTGAAGCTCCCTTTCTGCCCACAACACCTATAAAGGAGCTGTTTATATATAATATATAAAATAAATAAAAATTATATTTATAATTATACATATAATATATAATATAAATATATAATATTAAAAGAAAATCAGTATTCTGTAGAYAAATACATTCTAATCTCATAAATAGAAATTATTGTTTGCTACTTGCACTTCAAAGTAATGGTTTCATAACTGYGCATATGTTCAGAAGTGAAATAGGCTGCTTTATATTTTTCATTTTAAAATCCTAATACCAATTATGAAGCAAAGTGACCAATTTTCTGTAACTTTAAAGCAAAAACTAGGAAATATCTTTAATTTCCACAATCTTCTAAGACATTGTAAATAGGACACTACTGAATGTTTTCTAAGTAATTGACTAGTACTTCATCAAAGAGCAACCAAGGGTTCATTTTCAAAAAAAAAAGTTTTCTATGTTTTTATGGTAGACACTCTTTTCCCTTGATTTTTTACTAGAAGAATGTCCTCATCATTAGGTTTTCTACAAGAAAATTAAGACAAAATGTGGCAGCCTCATTCTCCTGCCAAGCAGAGTATAAAATGTGTGTCTGTTTTTTTATAGCTATAACTGAAARCAAGGCAGTGAGGGGAGCAAGGGAAGAAGATTTTAGCTTGACTCGAGTCAAGTAGAAACAGAACAGCCTTAGGCATAGCAATGCTATCCTGTGTTACTAAAATCGCTTTCCTAGCAGTATAAGAAAGTGACTCATTTTAAGACATTTTTGTTGTTTCGGTGCAGTCTGTATGACATTTCTTGTATAATTCAGTCACACTTCGTTCAGTCTCTCTTATGATATTCAGCAATTCAGTGAACTGTACTCAGAAATTAATACAGAATGAGATTCAGATTCCAGCCACTGGTGAGACATACTCCTAAACAGCACTGCTTACTCATGTGCTGGTGAAGAGATGGGCTCTCTACTAGAGCATCAGCAAAGGCCACAAATGTAATTCTTTCAAACAAAACAGCAAACTTGGAAATCAGACATGAGCGCATTATTATAAAAACCAGCAGGTGGTAAAATACAGTAAAATCCCTGTATGGATATGCCTATATCAAACACTTGGTTGCAGCATGGAGRTATCAACTACATCTACAGCAAATAATTCTTCAGCCTAGATTCTTCTGATTCAAAGCTAGCATCACTACAACCTCATCCTGTATTCTACTTTAATCCAAAAATGTTAATTAAAATCATATGTAAACTGACACCCTCTTGAGCAAGTATTACCATGCCAACACCAAACACAGGCCTCCAGAATATTCACATGAAAAATGGTGGATTATGAAATAAACTAGATTTTTATGGATTTATTTGGTAACCCTTCATGAAGTTCAAAAATTATTAATGGATAACTTTTGCAAAATTTATTTTYATCTAGTGCTCTCTAAGGCAAATTACCATCACAGAAAAATAAATATGCAGATTRTTTAACATTATAATTTCACAAAAGTAACCAGATTAAGTAAATGCATAATTAAATTTATGTTTTCATTTTTTGAAGTAATTTAAGAAAAACAATTTCATTTCATTTTTGTTTAAAAATTCAATGATTGAAAAGCAATTAATGCAATAACATCAACATTTTCTGCCAAAATCTRTAGTTTTGTCTTTGAAAAATATTTTTGGAAAGTCTCAGGCTAACTACTGYTGCTTTTTTGTGAATGCATTTTTGAAAGAATAGCCACTACATTTTAAGCACTTAAAATTACCAAGCTGTAAAAAGTCTTTCATTTAAAGCTTCACAATCATTATGCTACACAGTACAAACACATGGGAGTGTAAATTTAATTTTCATCAAAAGCTAGACTGGTAAATCCTGTCTCTGGAAATAGACCCCAAAATCACATGCACAGGTCCAACTACCATCATAATTCCAAAGGGTAGAATCGTTTGTAAATGACAAGCTCAAAAATAACCGTCTGACTCTTTAATCATTCAAATTTAGAGAACAGAGAGTGCCTACTGGCTGTCATTGCTGACAGTATTGGCACCTACTCTTGAAAGAATCCCACAGTGAGTTTGATATTAAGACAATCTCAGTCAACTTCTGGTTAAAAAATGCCTCACAGTTCTTCCAGCCAAAAGAACAGAAAACACTACTGGGACAGCTTTACTGGAGATCAAAAGAAGTTCCATTTATGAGCAGCCATTAGACACATGCACTTTTTTGTACTGTTCTTCAAATAAGTAAGGAACCGCACAAGCCTGGAGCTCCAGTGTAACAGAGAGCGATATAATAAAATAAAATCCAGGATAAAACAGACCAATGCATAAGGACTTTTAAGGCACTATGCTCTACAGAAGCCCTACAAAACTTGTTATCACTTTATATTTAACTTAAGAAATAGACTCAGTGATAGTACTYTTAAATTTTGAAAAGATGTCACACACGAACAACAGCTCCTTCTTCCTTTTTTTTTGGCAGGGATTTTGACTTCGGATTGTATTAGATCTTCTAGGCCCTACAATTTTGTAGTTCCTTTCCAGTAACAGTGTTGCAGTGATGATATTCTAAGTACATTTTTGATCTGTGGGTAGAGTTGCTTGAGCAGTCTATTCAGAGGAGAGTTGAATTAACCACATACATCGAGCCTGCACTCCAGTGACAGAAGGGATTAAGTTGTCTCCCACCTTCTTGCTCATTATGCACTTGGCTAAAGGCTGCATTGACTGCATTGACAACTGAGCAATTGAAGATCAGAAAAGCTAGAATTGCCAGCTAGCAAGTTCAGGATTACACAAACACTTTCCTGCCAAGAAGTAAAACACTCACATTTAACATTTACAACTGGAGTAGATATCAACAACAGAAATTGAAGAACATTCTTATTATGGCTTTTTTTCTGCCATTTTCTATTTACTAGTCCTATAAGACAGACTRTAAAACAGCATGATTCTCCTCATGTCAAACACTTAATCAAAACATCATGTTCAGGGATTTAACCTTCCTGAAAAATTAATTTAATCAATTGTTTTGTCATTTGCCCCAAATCCCAGATAAATAATATCACAAAACCAGTAAAAATTCATTATGCCATATATCAGAGAGGAGAATGATTATTTTAAAACAARGAAAATGTAACATCTTAAAAAGACCATAGAGCAGTGCCATCTAGTGATTGCCACCATAAATAAAAAAAGTTTATATTAATATGTGATGCAAACAGAGTGAGTATTATCAATAACTGAGCCTGATTTCTTTCCCAGGGAAAACATTTGTGGAACAAGCTGCAACGGTAATAATATCAGAGATATATCAAAGGTAATACACTTTCCACTTCAAGAGAGCTCAGCATTTGCATTTCAAAGTAAAAATGTTATTGGTAGCAGATTCACAGGAAGAATCTACCATCACCCCTAACTATACAGTGTTAGGAAAGGAGTTAATATTTTCAGTACTCTGTAAATAAGGCAGAAAAAGTATTAGAGAGCAGCATCTCTGTTGTTACCTTTGAAGGATGTACTGGTAATTATTAACTGGAATTAAACTACAGGAGAAAGAGGAAGATACACAGTTCATACACAGATTTAAATTATTCTCCTGATAGCTGCAGAAAATGATCCTATTGTACTCTGAATGAACCCTTACCATAAATATTCTTAAGTGTTGGATTGCTTGTATAAAAATATAAGAATCCAAGCACACAAGATAGTGAAAAAAAAAGCAGAAATATTGATAATTTTTCAGCTTGTGGAGTATTTCATAATTAACCACTGTTCTTCAAATATTTTTGGTTTGCTTTATCCTAGGGTATATATGTAACAACTGAAATGTTATTTTTGAACTCAGATTTCAATATTGTATAAAAATGCATGCCAAAAATATGCACTAAACTCCTTTTAAATGGACATCAGCTTGTATTATGAGAAGCATAACAGGTCTTTTCTGCATGTGTGAACATAGAATCATAGAGCAGAAGTTTCAAAAGAACTTAAAGTTATGCTCTATCTGCTTACTGTGAGTTTCAGTGAGTCTTAGTAGTCTAAATCCTTCTGGTGAGTTTAAAATGTAATTGCCTTAATTTAAATCAACAGAAACCACCACAGTAGTGTGTACTTATTACAGGGCTACTTTCTGCAGTTTTCTGCTTTACTCAGAAGGACAGAATAAAAAGTAAATCATAACGCTTTGTTAGCTGCTTAGCCTATTTGAAACAGAATGTACTGGTAATTTGTCGTGAGCCCAAAGCCATTACCTAAATTTCAGAGTTACGCAAAATTTCAAACCAGAGATTCAATCATATTGCCTTCAAAGAAATTTTACAGAAGAACATGTTCTATTTTGACAGCTGCTAAAGAAAGAATATCCATTAAATACTTCAAACTGACTTTGTATATCTGACACCAGATTTGAAGAGGTTTTAAGAGTTTCTAGCTATGTCAGCTTTCAGTATCTTCTTGTTCTCTCTTTCTACCTCTGTGCTGATCCAAGGACATATCCAGAGTGAAAGTACTTGACGATAATAATAATTATATTTCTTTCAATCAAAAGAAGAATATTTTAAAATACACCAGTTGTCTGCCAGTCCTCCTCATTACCATTCTGGCATACATTGATTTTTCACGTGTCCAGAAAGCACGCAACATATTACTAGTACCAACAGGAACACCACACAGTTAGGATGGATAAAATTAAAGCAGAAATGTAARTTCTTGATATATTACAGGTAGCTATTTTGTGTCCTTCCATATATCAATAATACCATGTGTATAAAGTAAGAAGGTGACCTTGATTACCTATATAAGTGTAAACTCCAGCAGCCATGACATGATACAAATTCCTCATACAGAACACCTACAATGATGAAGGTAGATTTTGCTCTGTGAAACATCTCCTTATGTCCAGTAAAACTCCATTTTCCACCTAACAACAGTGTCTGTCAACTGCAAACTAAGCAATAGCTTCATTCCTCCATAAAAGGCAACAGTGAAAAAGATCCATTATCTTTAGATGCACCAAATATTTAGTAATGTTACCCTAAACTGAATGAGCAATTAAGTCTATTTGAGTCTAGTCACCATTAAATCCAACCATAATTTCTTTTCCCCARCTCTCACCTGACATACTTTCAAATGAAACAGGAAACCTCAAATAGTTATAASAAGCGGCTTTATATTAAGGTCAAGCAATATTAAAAAGAAGTAAAATTCTCAAATATTGTTGTTTTACAATCATATATCAAGATGGTGTATTGCAGTAGCACACTGCATGATTGTAACCAGGTGTTGATGTAAGTATTTGAAGGCTACTGTCTACCCACACTGCAAAGTACACTCTGAAATGTTTTTAAGCAGGACTATGAAGAGTAGCATGTACTGTCATGTGAATCAAGCTGGTTAGTGATGTAGTTACCAATGGAGCAACAATTAAATTGACAGTTCCTACTGTATGGTACCCTTCCTTTTGAGCAATGTAAATAGCTTCAGCAGAGCAGTCAAAGCCCCACAGGAAAAGCCAAACCTCCCAAACACAAGGAAACAATTCTGTAATAAGAGGTAGTGCAAAAGATTTTTTTATGACATTCAGAGCATGCACTCTTTTTATATTTTATAATCTTCTTCTGTTCTTCTATTGCTATTTAAAGGAAAAATTGCCTGGATATAATATGGCTGTAGTTTTGGGGAAAAAACTCTTATTTCATAACTGTTTGGTTAATGGATTATTAATTTTAAAATATTTAGTAATTCATATTTCTTTACCCATCACATGACTTTTYATTTCTCTAATGGAAGAAAAAAGAACATAGAAATCAGAATATTTATTATTAAACATCCTCATCATATCCCTACTTTTGCATTTCAAAGCTTTAGCATGTTAATCTTAATGTACATGTAGCATTTTAATTATCCACCCATCACAGGGATTTTTCTTTTCTGCCGTTATCTGTTTTCAAAACTACAAAAACTGTTCACAAAGGGAAAATACAAAATAATAACTGAATAGATCTAAGCAAGATTTTTGTATCCTTCTTAATATTTTTTTTTTTTTTTAATTTGAATGTACTAGACTTTTAAACTTGTCTTCCCATGATAATTGTTTGACAGGAGTAATTTGATGACTTATTTTGCAGTCCCCAATGCATAAGGCTGCCCACTACTTAATTACTTCTATGTCAAAGTAGAAAYTATATCTATTTCTTACATGAAATAGTTTCTTCAATGTCCCAAAAGACTCCKGTTCTGAAAACTCTGTTCCTAAAAGAATAAGAAAAACTTAATGGCTCAACACAACTTCCATTTTCAGAATATGGTCTAAGAAAAACAGAGAGGTGTTTGTTGTAAGGAATAATCAAGTTAAATTATTTACAATCTTTTTCTTTTCCTTTTTAAAGAATACAMATGCAATTTTGTTCCTTTAATCAAGCTTTTAATAACAATATATGAACAGCCTGAAGAAATATGTTATCAGTTAGAAAAGTGTGTGACAGTGAGACTGTAACTGTACATTCACTCGAAGTCATGCTGGCAGGGAGAACAAAGTCAGACAGGATTGTTTTCACAGCAGATTTACATATATCTCCCCTTAAAGTGGGCAGCAGTCATATCCTCCTGATATATTTATCTAGATGTTTTGGGATGTTGACTTCGTCATTGACTTTTCCTCAATTACTTCCTCGGGGTTTGAGTACTACTTAGCAATTCCTGACATAATTTTTCTTCCTAATAGTGGCTATCATCCAGGTCAGACACAGCATTTAAAAATAAATTACAGATTCACAAGTCAGTCAGATGCTCAGCTATGCATTTCCTTCAGAAATCTTGGAAGCAAGCTATTGCAAGCTTATGATTTACTGCAGTTTAATTTCTACCATTGTTCCACTGCCTTTTATCTTGATGCGCCTTTTCACTACCTTTGTAATAAGTCTAAGATAATTACTTCCTCCTCTTTGTCTATGGAGACAACAGAAACAAGAATTTCTTGAGGTTTAAGCTTACATGAATCGACTTATCTACTTTATAACCTATTGCAGCACACTCAATCCGTTCCCAATTGGAAGGATTTATTGTTTACACTAGGGTCTGTTTATGTTGTGAGCACAGAGAAACTTTTATCTCAAATTAAACTGATCTGCTCATTCTTTGAAGGTTTTCACTACCCAGATTGCAACAAATGAATATACTCTGTTTTCACATGTTTCCTATAGCCCAAAGTGTTTCTTTTTCGCTGCAATGCATGCCAGCTTACATTGGGAAAGGAACAATCAAAAGCTGGCACAAGATAGGTATTTTCTCAACA
>NW_026623277.1:2266283-2271716 GCF_030028575.1 Malurus melanocephalus
AAAAAAAAAAAAAAAAAAAAAAAAAAAAAAAAAAAAAAAAAAAAAGACAATCAAAAGGACCATAAAGCCATAAGCTAATGTAAAATTCTGCATACTCTTCCAGACTACTTCATGTACTGATATAAACAAAATCCATTTTGCAATGGTTCCTCCCCACATACATTATWAACATTAGGTTTTTCCTGGCTTTCAAATCAGAAATCGATTTCTGTTACTAACAGTCAAAGTAATATTTTCTATTTAATAGAATGGTAAGTCTCATCTTCAGTGTAATTGTCCCGGTTTCAATAGATACGTACAACACTGGAGGCATTCAAAGAAACAYCTAAAGCAAGTCTTTTAATCAAACATGGCCATTGAAGATGAGTGGTTAGTTTTCTGAATCACAAAGTTTTCTAACATCCATGAYACAAGTAATAACACAATCCCTTCTTTCAGGACAATTATTGCTATGCCTGAATCACAGTGCTCAAGTACAAGTGTAGTTGATTACTTCTGAGAACAGCCACATTGATGCTGAGAGGCCACAGGCTTGACTGGCTCTCTCACTCCCATTACACCACACACCACCATTACAAGTTCAGCCATCCCTATTCCTTTTCACTTCAGGAACGAGGTTTTGTCACAAGCAGCCACAAAMTCTACCTCCTCTTTACTGGGGCTGACAGCTTTTATCTGTCCCAACTAACGGTCTGTAGAGTTGTAAAGTCTCACAATCTTGAAATCTCTCCYTTCTTTTTTCCTCTAAGACCTATAGGGAAGCAGAATTTCTTCTTCCCAAGGAGTTTGTTTCTCCTCTTGTGCCTCTCTTGACATTATCTGCAGTCTTCGTAGCCGTGACAAAACATAGTTGGATCTTGAGCATGTCCTCCCCACACATATTTCCTGCCTGYGTAACTGATGCAATCCAGAGATGGGGGAGTTGTGATGACTTCAAATGACTTTGGAACATGTTGGCCTGCAAAAAGTGCAGGGCAGCCATGGGAAAATATCAGTGTTGAGGCTCATATATGCTGTGAATGGGAATCTATTTGATGATGTGTCACAGAAGAATATAAACCTTTCTGCTTTAAAGGAAACATAATCCTGAAAATGCCAAACAGCTTTTCCTCAAAAAATCCTCTCTTATGAAACTCTTCCAGCCAGCATCTACTGCTATTCCACAAATACTTCACCAAAACACAAGTTGAAATGCAGTATATGAATTGCAGCAATCAAGAGATAAATACCATTTGAAGAATACTTTGTGTTTTCTGAGAAATAAGATAAAGTGAAGGAAATAATATGAGGAAAGACTAATCTGCAAGTTGGAAAGTGAACAGAGGATGACRGTCTAAATAGCTGTCCCGGTGTAAGGACAGCCTGTTTGATTTCTCTAGTGATGTGACTCTCCATAATACTCTCAGTTACAGAAAAAAATCAGAATAGGAAATGCTGTGAAATCCCACTCTTCCCTTAGAGATGGAGTCCTGCATTTGTACAGATTAAAGATGGCCTTTGTCCTGCCTCAGTAAATGCCACCCCTTGGCTCTTACAAGTATTCAACACTGAAGACAGGTGTCCTTAAAATTATTGGGGGTTGGGGGGCGAGGAGAAGTGAGGGGTATCAAGTTGTATTAAGTTTCTGTAATCTTAACTAGTGACAACAGGTTGATCCGAGGCATTAACTATGAATATCAAAACAAATGCAATTTTATAAAGTATAACTTCAAAATTAAAAAAAAAAAAAAAAAAAAAAAAAAAGTAAGAGTTAATAAATCTTACCTATAGTTTTACAGGATATATCTGATTTTTTTAAAAGAATCTGCCTTCATGAGAAGAATGAAGACTTTAAGAAGACATGGAAATTTGACTTTAAAAAAAAAAAGAAGTAGAAATAGAACATACATTTAGTAAAAGTTGTAAATATTAATCATAGTTACTGTGGTATAAATCCTAGCTTAACAAAAAGAAATAGGTCTGTAGAATTATTCTTCCTTATTCTGACCAACTGATTTGCAGTCAATCAAAATCCACAGCAGAGTTTTTACAGACAAATGTTTCTACTGAAGGTAACACTGTTTACTCCATTCAAATTCATTATAGTTTTGTTTCCAACAATGAAAAAAAGTTTGCAAATACTTTACTTTTTTTTTTTTTCTTTCATTGAAGTTTAATTTTGAGATTCATAGATAATAAACTGTGTCTCTTTTTTTGTCCAACTAAAACCCAATTTTTTCAGTTTTCTTTCTTTTTAGGAAATGTAATTGGCCCATTAAATGGAAATCCAGATGTCCATTTACTCCAGACTCAATTTGTCTTCTAATTTTTTATTTTTTTTGTTTTTTTAATCACCTGCTTTGACTTTGCCATTTAAAATAAACTCAGGTATGATTTTGGTGTTTCCTTGCAACCCTTGCCTACTATGAAAGGAAAAAAGAAATTATTAGCAGAAATACTGATCAATAGTAAGAAACAGTTTAAAGTATTTCCACTTTCAATAAAATACTAATTTCATTGCACCCTTATTTCTATTTGCATGTAATTAGGAGTATTTCTAGAAGATCTGTTAGATTTCTTCTAACAGGACTTTTGTAATAATAATCAAGCTGAACACACTAACATGTATCAATATACAAGACTTGCCTACAATCTGCTGATACAAATATCTGCTTCCAGTTTCAAAGGGAATGAGAGATTACACTTTAATCAAATAACAACTCTGATCGGAATGTTTATAAATAATCTCATGAACTACTGCTTCACAGGATAGTTGCTGAGAGAAAATAAAAACCCCCACAAGATTTGCATTTTATCAACAGAAAATGGGCCACCAAAATGTCATTATACAACACTGATGACAGTTTATCTTCTCTGTTTCCTCCCTCCAGATTTTCATCATTAAGAAATGGAATTGTCCTCAGGAATCAAAAGGCTTATGAGATGGCAAGCAGCTCCAATATGAATTCTACTCAGCATATCTCATGGGAATAATATTGATATCTCAGCACAGAAAACATTGATTGCTACATTGCATGTCTTGAAGACCAAYGCCTATAAATTTCAGATATTTCAATTCCATTCTTTACAGAGTTGTCTCATTTATTTGATTTTTTTAATGTAACAGAGAGGCCATCCTCTCCAGAAAAGAAGAAAAAAAATCTTAATTTTATGCTTTCAAAATAGGTGGGGGAAAAAGAAAAAAGCACCTGTCTGAAAAGACATGAGCTGAAAACATTCCAGAAAATAAACAGTTAAACTAGTCACTGTACTAATTAGAAATTAGCAATAATTCATAGATTCATAATTAGACACAGTTTAGCCAAATAATTCTTATGACAGAGGCATGTCAATCAGTGACTTATAAGAAATACAGTTTCCTGAAATTTTCTGAAAATCTGTACAAAAAAAAAAAAATAGAAGAGAAAGCAGAGAGAATTAGAATGTACTCAGCATAATGTATAGTACTAGTAGCCAAATAAGGTCCTTTGCAGTAGGAGAATGCAGCAATACACATAACTAGTATCATTCAAATTTACTGAAATTACTCCACTTGTCTATCATCTGGATTTCTAATTACCAGCAACAGCAATAAGGAAATCCACCTTCTCACAAAGAATGAGCCAAYGAACCAACAAACAGCTACATAGAGAGCCTTCAGAACTCCTTAACCTGTTTTCCTCTGCTTGATTCACTGGGGTTTAGACAGTCAAAAGGTATACGAACAAATAAACAAACAAAAAAACCCCAAAACCTCTAAAACCAAGAAAAAATCATATCAGCATGACTTACAAAAAACAGCACAAGAATTCTCCAAGAAACCTTATTGATGCCCTCTCCACTAACCCCACCCACCCTGTGTTTATGTTGTTTGAATGGTCTTAATACAAGGTATGAAAAAGGCACTAACATAGACTTATATTGTTGAACTCAGCACAGAGCCACTAAAACTCCAATCTTCAGACTTACTTAACTGTCTGTATTGGAGAAAAATGATACTGCTTCAAAACTACAAAGAGCAAGTTACTTTGGTCTTTTTTTTGTTAACTGCAGGATACCCAAATCCTGGTATTAGTTCACAGTGGCATGCCAATATAGYATTAATCACAGTGCTTGTGGACAGCTGCTAAAGCTAACAAGCTTCTCTGATACTTTGTATTTTTTCACCTCTTGCTGCTACTGCGCAGGATAACATTTCCTCCTAGAGCCCTTTCACAGAAAGCCTGGATTCTGGAACAGTAACAAAAGATCTGATACCTGTTATGCTACCAAACCACGCTTCTTCTGTGTAGCTGATCACACCTTGYGTTGTTCAGTCTATGTAGGTGTTATTCCTACTCTCTGAAGAGGGAATTCAGAGCAGTAAAAACAATTTTCAGGGATATTCTGTTTACCTAAAAGGAATAGTATCGCTTTTCTGATGCACGTATATTAGCTACTGTCAAAATCACTACTTTTCAAGAAAAATGAGAAGGTGGCACAGTAGCTGAGGAATCAATCATTGTAAGTGCTGATCTGAAGAAAAAAAAAAAAAATCCCAGATTCCATTCTGACTGGGATATTTACATGAATATATATATAGTAGGAGTAGGAACATACTGCACTCTTCTGTGTGGCCCATTATGTAGCAAAGTAGACCACACAGCACCAACTCTACAATGAAGCACTTCCTGGAAAGGGTGTAGCCTCTAATGGAACTGCTGGTGCCTTGATTGCATACTGCAGGAACGGAGACCATCTCTTTTAATTTTGGGCTTTTTACTGGAWGGTAGAAGCTCAGGAAAGGATATCCTTTTAGCTCCTAGCGGATTTTTTTTTTTTTTTTCCATGTGGAGGCAGCTGTTGCAGTTCCGAAYGATAAGTGAAATGTTATATGATTGTTTTAGGGCACATACATTGGTTTGAGGTGAAATCTTATGCATATTTTACATTGTAGATCTGTCCGTTCCAGATGTGTCACTGTAAAAAGTGGGRTAAGGCTTCAGAACTATTGTGTTCATGCTTTACACGTTATGGTTTACCTCTCTGAACATTATGCTAAAAAATTTTCACTTCCATTCCCTTAGTGCTATAGTTTTGACTGAAATAAAGACTGCATGGCTCATTTTCATGACAAAGRCACAGAAAAGCTGTGTGCTTCTCTCTGCCCCCACCACCACCACCCAGTACTTGGCAAGCAATGCAAGTTCAGATATGATTTATTTTTGAAGTGTTCAGTGTTCAGACGTTTTCCTTTTTTATGAGACGCTTTTCTTTTAAAATGAGAAAGTCTCCTGAAAGAACAGTATTTTGAAGCRGCAGCATGTAATAAAACCATACTGCAGCTCTTTCCTCGGCAAGGAAAGATAGAGGGGAAAATGCTTAAGAACATTTGACGTTTACTCTGGCAGCTATAGAACGGGACTTGCAAAACCTTGTAATTCAGACTCAGGAGACTGGACAAGTGATGAAATG
>NW_026623277.1:2271743-2292142 GCF_030028575.1 Malurus melanocephalus
TTTTTTTTTTTTTTTTTTTTTTTTTTTCTCCAGGTATGTTCAGAAACACCTGCATGTACTTCGAGCTGCTCCCTTAAAGGGGGGGCTATTCTGAATTTGCTGTGCAGAAGGCAGAACAGTGCCTTCACCGTACAGCACCACCATCACCCCCAAGACCCACTTTACTGATGCACGTACTCCAGCAAGCACATCCACCACGGCAGCGGACACAGGTGTGGAAGCATCTCTTCGCTGGCGACAAAGGACTATTGTGCTTGTGTCACGTCTCTCGGAGCCCCGGAGGACTCCTGCTCCCATCGCACGGTCCCCCGCCCGGCGGGGAAAGCTCTTCCCCAGGGAAGGTGTGATGCTGGCACTGCGTCCCGCCCCCCCCAGCCCGCGAGTGGGGCAGCCCGACACCCACCCCTCCACCACCCCCCGCTGCCGGGCGGGCAGCACTGTCCKCCGCTCGCCCGAGAGTCCTCGGGGGGCCGGGGACGAGGCCGGCCGGGGCGTGCGGCGGTGGAGGGCTCCGCTGCGGCGCGTCCCACCGCCTCTCGCTCCCCGCAGCCCCCACATCGGGGGGCGCAGATCCCCACGCCGCCGTCTCCGCTTYCCCTTCAGAGGTGTCCCCCCCCACCCCCCGAAAGTTATTCTGCCCTCACGGGCGGGCTCCCCGCGGCCGCCACCCCCGACGGCACCGGGAGGGTGCCCGTCGCTTACCTGGCGGCTGCCGGGGCGCTCCCTCACGGCGAGCGGCGGCGGGGGGCGCCGCAGCCGGGGCTGCCTCTGCCGCCACCTTCACAGCCCCCTCCCGAGGTGAGCGATGCGCGGGGCGGCGGCGGGGAGCGGACGGGGAGCCGTGACATTTAACCGGGGTGCCTCTCCTCCCTGGCGGGCTGGGCGGACGATCACCGCCCTCCTCTCCGCGGGCAGGCTGAGGCTGTGCAGCAGGACGAAGCCCAGTCCATCCCCGGAGACCCAGACGCAGCGCGCTGCCCGAGCCGCCGATGGCTCCACTCCTCTCCTGTCCTTTCCTCCCGCTCGGCAATCGCCGCTGCCACTTTCCTGCGGCGGGGGGCGAGACACGCTGCAGCCGCAGMCGGGGAGAGGGCTGGGCTGGCCACCTGCCCCTCGGCGGGGCCAGGCGCCAGGGGGACAGCAGCGGGGCGCAGCGGCGAGCGGGCGAGGCGGCGGCGGCAGCGCGGGGAGGCAGCGCCAGCTCGAGGTGAGGGCGGGCGGGCGGCGGGGAGGGGAGAAGGGGGCGCGTCTCTGTCAGAGGCGGAGCGGCTCCTTCCGCGCGGCGGCTCACACGCCGGCGAGTCCCGCCGAGGCAGCGSCGGCACCTCGGGGAGGCAGAGCGGTTCGCCGAGTGGCGGGCGAGCCGTCCCCAGCCCGGTCGCCGCTGGGTTCGCGGAGAGATTCCCGGGCCGCGGGCAGGCGGCCGCCGGCCTTTATTAACCCTCCCCGCCGTGAGGGAGCGCGTGCGGCGCCCCCGCAGCCCCGCWAGGCGCGGTGCCCCCGCCTCCCCGGCGCGGGCGGCGGCGCGGCTGATCCCCTTCTTCCACCCTTGCTCCCGCCTCGCCGCTTTCCGGGGAGCGCGGGGCGGCTCCGCGGCGCGGAGGTCGGAGCGCCCCCGGCTCCGCGGGGTGCCGCGGCTCGGGGGTGTGTCTCCCCCGGGAGCGGGGGGGCGCGGAGCAGGGGGAGACCCGCTGGGCTGGGCGGCCATTTCAGGGGCGGCGCGGTGCGGGGGGCGCGGGTTGGCGGCCGAGGGGACCCCACGGCTCGGGACCGTCCCGCTCCSCGCCCGACGGCGCCGCTCGGGGCCGCTCCGGTCTCGCTCCGGGAGAGGCGGCGGAAGAGAGGAGGACACTGTCCGTCGGGGCGAGGGGGCGATGCGGGGAGATGCCGCTGGCTGGGGTCTGGCGCGGCTCGGGGCCGGGCACGGGCCCGACAGGACGGGGGTGGGGGGKCGGCTGCGGCGCTGTGACCGTCGCCGTCGGTCGGCCTTGTGTTCTGCAGGCGGCCGCGTCCGAGGCTTCCCGGGACCGAGCTGCGGAGAGGACGCTGACCGCGCCGCTGGTGTGAGGGCGTCTCCAGGCTCTTCGCCGCTTGCTTGGCTCGTGCTTGCTGCTTGAGGATCTGTTGCCGACCCTGTTTCTCCCTGCACTCGCAGAAGTCAGTGGGGTTTGGAGCTCGGTACCCCAGTCTCTGTTTTTTGTACTCTTACGTAGCTGGATTTAACACATTTTTTGATGGAGAATGTGGAGTGTAAGGTTTACATTGAGCAATTCAGGAGTAGCAATTCCACGTCCCTAAGATGATTCTAAGAATGATCTGTTACTTCTTTTTAATTTTTTTTTTTTTTCCCCTGGCAGCAAATCGTATCCCTGTCCGTAGAATGCTGTCTGGAGTCTGCAATCCTTAGAAACCTGCATGCTCTAAGTCTGATGAAAACTGATACGTTTAAGGAATTTCTCTTGCCGGTAGGAGCAGTGACATGAAAGTTACAAAGAATGAAATGGTAACTGTGAGTTGCGCAGTATTTTGCATTCTCTCTTAGCTTTCACAAATGTACAAATGTGTGCATATATGTGGTTTGCACGGCTTTCTGCTAACGTAGCAGGGAGGGAGGTAAATGAAAACACATAACCCAGACATGCTATGTTGGAAGTGGAAGACTTAGAATAAAGGAATTTAACACAAATGAAAYATAGTCCTTTATTCTTTTAACGCCAATATTTCGTCCAAGGTTATGTGTTTGGGTTTTTCTTTTTTTTTTTTTCAAGAAGCATCACAAGTAGGCCAGGTAACCATACTTCAGAGATAAGAAAATCGTTTTCTTTACAGCAGAAGCTTTTTCATTTAGTCAGCTTCAGGATTTATTTTTGTTTTCAAGACTTCTTGTTTCCTCTTGACTCCTCCTCTGTCATAAGCTACCCAAACTGGGAGACAAACCAAAGGCCATCCAGTAACCTTTTACCACTGATAAATGCAAAGTTTAAGAGCATTTAAAGTTTAAGAGCAACATCAGTACCTTGATGTTGGTCCAACATCTGATAATGCTGTAATATACCTAATGCACTCATCAATGACATGAAGCTCTGTTAATCCAGAGTCACGATAAACATCAACACAAGAGAACTATGGTTTATACTACAATGTAAGGACAAGCAGAAGGAAGGAATAATCCATAATAAAATGTTTGAGAGTTTCTGCAATGCTGGGAGAATAACCAGTAAGACAGTACCTGTTTTTTGGTTTGGGTTGGGTTTTTTGTTTTTTTTTTTTTTTTTTTTTTTTTTTTTTTTTTTTTTTTTTTTTTTTTTTTTTTTTTTTTTTTTTNTTGTTGTTGTTGGTTTGTTTTTGTTTTAGGTTTTTTTTTTCATAAAATATACTCCCTGTTATCTGGATTCAAAAGCAATTGACTCATTGACTTTTTCAAATTAACCCATTTTTATAAAACACTGACCACATAATGCAATGCTCCTTGAAGTGGTCTCAGATTCAGGGCCCAAAGATGTTAATTAATACTGAGTCCCAGCTCTTGAACTGTAGGTAGCTAAGGAAAAAAAAAAATCCAGAAAACATTGCTGTGATTTCTGTGGAATGCTAGTAAGAGAAAGAAAATRCTATCCTGAGGAAATTGCACTGATATTTTCATACCCAGTGGAAATTTTATATTGCATATAGAAGCCTCTAAAACTTGCTAGCTAAGTGTAATTTTTCTGAGGGTATATTAACAGCAAGATAAAGTAGTACATCTACTCCAAGTAGGGTACTGACAAGAAGAGAGTCTCTTCTGAATACTGCCACCTATATGACTGTTACTGTAAGTGGAAGAAAAAGCAGGATAGCTGTACATAAAGACTGAATTACTACAGACTAAAAATAGTAACAGGAAAATACTGACTTTATCACTGTGGCACTTGGAGTTGTTCCTGAAGGAAGGAGATGCTATAAGTGAAATCTGAAAATAATTGGAGGCGGAAACTTAAGCAGCATGGGTCACCAAAGGGAACTTCATTAAACAATGAAGTGATAGAAGCTTTAAGAACTCTCCTGCTTCTCTTCAGTCAAATCTCAGTTGTGATGAGCAGCGCAATGTATTGTGTATATTTTGCGAATCACAAAAGGTGCTTTTGCAGTAACATGCCCAACCTTAGAGCAGCTTGAGAGCCCTGCATTTTCTTTCAGTATAGGGACTTGGCTTTCAGAAGAGATGAAACAACATTGCACAACAAGGAATCAAATGTTTCCGTACTGCTGACCATTCAGTCATGTCTCCACATAAAAATCGAAGCAGATGAGACCTTTTCTTTCCTCTCGGGAAGTATGTGTATAATGCAATCTAAAAGCATTTTCAAAAGAGCCCATTAGCTCTTTAATTGGCAAAGGCCTTTGAAAGGGTTTTGTACTTCTATTTTACTATCAGGTCTTGCATAKGAAGGAAAAAGAAGAGTGCAACCATACTTTCTTTGTAATTAACTCGGAAAAAGCAGTTCCTATAGAAACAAGAATGATTATGCATTTACTTTCAACTGTATTATAAGTAAAGATTATCTTGCCTCTTCAAATGAAATTAAATAATCTTTGAATCACTGATAATTTAACATGAAATATTAAATGTATCAATTTTTTTCAGCTGTTTTTAGTTGTCTTACAAAGATTTCCTTCTGTCACTGCACTGGTACTTACAGGTGTACTGGTACTCATAGGCAAGAATTCATACAGTACTGTTCCTCTTGGGTTTGGTATCTAAAATAAGATTTTTCAGACTTATAGAAATGCTTAGCCTTATGAATCTCTGAAGAGCTGGGCTCGCAATGGTGTTTTCATGCATGTTTTTGCCCCAGTATCAGCAAATTATTTGGCATCTAGGTAGGATGATATTATGGGTGTTATCATGGTTTGGACCTTATCATTATGACTATCTCTATCTACAAAGAGAAATAAATACACTAAAGAAAACTAAAAATAAGGAAAAAATTGTTTGGCAACCACATATGCATGCAAATATATGGTTTAAAGATTTCAAAAAATGCTTTAAATGATCAATGAAGTCAAAACTTCAAATTTTAAACATTTTCAAAATATATGTATTTTAAAAATACTTCTCACATACTAATTTATAATGTCTTGTGCAAACACATTTTGGAAAATTAATATTTCTTTCATAATATAAAATTATTCTTAACCTTGAAAGACAAGTCAGAAAAGAAACTGGAAATCAAAGATTGWTTTTCCATGACACACTTCTTACACTGCCACTAGCTTCATTCAAGATCTAGCATCTTCTTAGTTCAGCTGCTTTTACAAAYACGCTTCCTCTATTTGACTGAGAAATGGCTTGTGTATAACTTAACAAATGTTCTGTTGAATTAAAGGTAGTCAGTGGGCTACAAGGAGAACCTGCTTCATTCATTTAAAGCCTGTAGCTGCAGTGTCTCTGGATGTAGGGTGAAACCTGTGAACAATGGCTAAATCTCCACACCTGGCAGGTGGGTACCTCGTGCTGTGTATCTCCTTCAGCTGTGAGCAGGGTGTGCTGCCTAGCAGGTGGCACGGTGCCATCSGTGCCAAAGGCAACATTGTTCATTTTCTGAATGAGTAAAGACCTGTGCTGGAAGCACAATTGCTGCRTCGACCTGACCTACATTTTGTGCCAAAAGAGATGCAAATTCAGAATTTGGTGGCATGAGATKTGCTGTGTGAGAAACATCACAGTCACATATCTGTGAGTTCAAATCATGATGTTTACCAAAATAATGCTGCTCTGCAGTTCTGCATGRCTTCTGTACATGCTACAGTAGCTCCCCAGTGGGAATCCCTGAGTTCTTCCTAGCCATACAAGTTTTCACTGCAATAGACCACCCACATGCCCCAAGCATCACTCGCTGGGGAAGGAGGTTTCATAAAATATATGTCTGCATGTCACTACCCATAARTTCAGACCCAATAAATAGTCTGCTTTTTTGTATTATAGAGGTGAATATTTCACTATCTTATGCTTCTAATAACCTATAAGGTGTCTCCATTATGTTAAAAAATATTCAGCAGGTCTGAATCATGACTTTAGGAACTACAARTCAGAAACTTAATTTTCAAAGGACACGAAAAATTCTGGATGAGAAACAATTCCTCATAAATACCAGCAGGAAGATAACAATATAACTCCAATGCTTATTTGCTATGCAGTCAGTTCCCAAAAGATGGAAGATAAGTTTTTCTTTTCCTTTCTTAAAAGTTGGAAAGGCCAAAATTAGATGCATGTCTGAATGCACAGAAATTATGCATTATCTTCTGTGTTTAATTAYCCACCTTTTCTTTCTTTCTTTGTTCAGAAGCAGGGCTATAGTAAACGTAAACTCCAACAAAAGTAAAGTTATAATACGTTCAAATTCACCTGCTCTAGATTACAGAAGATGGACATAGAGGGCCATTATGTACTTCCATTTTATCTGAGGATTTTATGAACACTAGAGATAGAAAGACTGAGAGAAAAGCACTGAACTGTTCTTAAATCACAATCATATGAAATCTAGCTGAAAGAAAACTAGCTTACCATTTTCTTAAATTGTTTTTTGGATCATATTCACTGTTACTTTGCTCCAATTTCTATGAAAAGTATGATGTCAATAGCATTAAGAGGATGTAATTTACCAGTGTAAAATAGGAGTATCTCACAGGTGAAGCCAACCTGAATTTTCAAAATTAACATTTTCTCTCAGCAATTTCTCTCAGCTACAGAACATTCGTACTCTTCTAAAGAACAGGATGTATCTATTGTTGCTGTTAAAAAGCTGCTCTAAATCATAAAATGTTATTTAGTGCTAATTTGACCAAAGTTCTAGTATTTGTCATATACGTAAAGCAGAAAGAGCAATAGTTTTGTTGACAGATAAGGAATAAAAAAATTTGTGATATCATTTGTCATTTCTTGAGGACAATTTGAGGGCCCAACCTAAGGCCAGTAGTATATACCATTACTTCCAACTTTTATTTAACATCTTGTGTTAACTTCTTTTTAAACCTTAACATAATTGTTAGTTA
Organism: Malurus melanocephalus; assembly: GCF_030028575.1. Taxonomy (NCBI): domain Eukaryota; kingdom Metazoa; phylum Chordata; class Aves; order Passeriformes; family Maluridae; genus Malurus; species Malurus melanocephalus. The sequence goes on from NW_026623277.1 coordinate 2,278,776, forward strand.
CCCTATCAGTACCTTTAATTAAAATACACATATACAATTTGAATAACATGAGGTACATGGAAGAAAACACGTTATGAACAAAAGCTAATGGAACATGCCTTATTACCTGCATGAAAGTCACAAGTATGATGATAGTTGATAAATAACTGAGTCTGTTTCTAGTGTTGAAGAAACAAGGGCTTGTGGCAAGAATTTAGAAATGCTGTAATGAATAAATGCAATTAATTTTCAGTGAGCTGTGATTTAACCTAAACCAGCCAACTAAGTACCACACAGCCATTCATTCACTACCCCAGAGTCAGTCTGGAGAGAGAACTGGAAGAGTAGAATTGAGAAAAATTGTGGGTTGAGATAAGGACAGTTTAATAGGTAAAGCAAAAGTCTTGTGCACAAGCAAAGCAAAACAAGGCATTCGTTCACTGCTTCCCMTCCTCAGGCATGTGTTTATCCACCTCCAGGAAAGCSAGGCTCCATTGTAARTAACGGTGACTTGGGGAGACCAATATCTTCCCTGTGAGCTTCTGTCACTTCCTCCTTCTTCCCCCATCTTCATATGCTGAGCATGATGTCATATGCTCTGGGATCTCGTTTGGGTCATTTGGGATCGGCTGTCCCAGCTGTGTCCCAGCCAGGTCCTTGTGCACCCCTTGCCCCTCCCCGATGCAGTGCRTGAGGAGCAGCAAAGGCCTTGGCTCTGTGTAAGCCCTGCTTAGCAGCAACAAAAACACTCACTATTTCCAGCACAAATATGAACATAACCTCATAGCAGCTATTGTGGAGAAAATTAACTCTATCACAGCCAAAAAACATGACATTGTTACACCTGAAATAATTGACATTTAACCAAGCATCCATTTTTTGGCATCATTTCACTGAACAGTATTGAAGCTAATAATTTTAACAAAATTTTCATCCATTCAGAACAGTTTCCCTAACACAGAGCCATTTCTGGATCATCAAGATTCTTCACACAGAGATAGAAGTATTTGAAAAACATCAATGCATTACATAACAACCCCATGCTAGCAACTGCAAGATTTCGGTCACTTGGTAAACAAAAGCACAATCTGGTGTCTTYTCATCACATTTTGGATGGGTGTGAACAATAGCATCACTTTTTCAAAGCAGTAGTGCTCTTGTTCTAATGTATTAAATAGTCCTGGGTGTTGCTCTGCATATTAGAAGGCAAATAAATGGTCTGTCCATGCTCGTATCAAAATCTCACTATCTCCAAGCAAGGGTGACCACACCCAAGCTCTGTGTGGTTCCAGGAATCATCTGAGATGCTATTGGTTGAGCCAGGCTCAAACCAGGCTATTTTGCTGTCTCTTCTCCCTGAGGGTTAAGGTGACCATGTTCCAGCACCCGTATCCTTAGACTGCTTATTTTAGTACTTCACATGCAGCACTTCAGCTTCTGTTTACCTTACAAGTTGAATGGTTGAAATTCTTAAAACCTTTGGTTMAATTTGTTCTGTGACTCTGTCACTTGACTGTGGTACCAGATGGTGATAAAGAGAAAATAGACTTTGTTGCAGTTCCATAATTGAAAGCCAGATGGTGATACTAAGGCTGATAGAGGGAAAACAATAATACATCCCTGCCCTACTCTCCTTCAGATTTCCAGCTATTGCTATKTGACTGAAAATGCATCTGTTCAGATATTACTCATATTTTATCATGCAGCTATTTGGAACAAATTCCTGAAACTGCAACAGGTGCAAACATTAGTAAACCTTCTATTTTTCAAAGTATRTCACAATAATAATTAGGGTAAAATTTTTAATCTAGTTTTTGTCAGAAAATGAAAATATCTGAATCTCTGTGACTAAAGCCAACTTTGTATTTTATATGAAAAGACAAATCCTGAGTATTACCCGAATAAAATAAAGTTAATTTAATAGATAACTAATCACCTAGGAGAAATGTGACTTCACGTTTAATGTAATAAAAACGGAATAYCTGTAAACAGGTCAACACATGGAATTGATAATTATTCACTAAAGAATTTTAACAGAAATTTTACAACATGTTGTGCACAGCTACCAAGTTCAACTAAAATTGATTTGAGAATTATTGTAAGAAAATCTCTTATGAAAATTTATTTGAGTTTTCTGATTTGGTTTTCTTAGAATGAGGAGGTTTTCATCAGTCATCACTGAGTGCTTCACCAAAGTAACACAATTATTATAGACATTAAATAAAAGTTGAAATTGGCAGACAGACTGAGAAACAAAAGAAACGAAACCAGAAAARGTTTTCCTTATTATTTAAGATTATRGTAATTTCCATAAATAAAATTGTAACTCAAGGATGTAGAGATAATCARTTAACTGCTTTTGTGAAATGATCAATGTTGTTCTTATTCACAGAAAAGTTATCAACATTGCAGATATTTATGTACAAATCTAACTATCAAAAAMACAGTACTGATGCATTAAAAATAGCACCTGTGATTTTAATTTTTATTTTATTTGGTACTGCAATAAAAGGAAAAAACTGGTGTCTGACTATTTGCAATCCTGTGCATTCCAGGAATTGGGATGAAATTYAGCCTCACTGAGGTACAACCTTTTGGGCAAGAATTAGCTGCTGGACCTCATTGTTTCTGCTTTGCAGGGGGCTGTGCTAGGTAATGTCTTGAAGTGTTTTAAGGAAAGACACAAAGAAATTTCTTATCTCAAAAGAGCTCTTTCAGTTATCTGAGTTATCTTAACTAACTATGCTTTATATCTACTTTCAATTGAATTAAAGTTTGTACAATATTTAATAACTCAAAAGTTTGGATTCATAGTCCAAATTTGAAAGAGAAAATTGTGTAGCTCATGAGTAAGGTGAGTAGATTTGCCCTTAGCAGAAGGAGATTATCCAGCTCAAAATTTTGGGATATATGAAAGCATTCTTGACTTCAGGGACACAGATGATGATTGCAGAGACAGCTGAAGAGAAGTCACACCAAGAGATCACTCAGTAAAAAGTGCAGAGTGCTCCCCTACAAGCCTTACCCAAGCCTGTGTCTTTTCATTCACCTGAAAATTGCAGGAAAGAGAGACATCTGATCTGTGTGAACTCCCCTTCACCCTTTGCTAGCTTACCTACAAGTAACTTTTGAAGAGAATAGGCCCGGCTCAGAACTGGAGGTTTCATAAACTGTCAGCTGATCTGCACATACAAAAACTGACCTTCATCAGCAATGCACTGTGGTGCCTTCCAAATGCAGCTTATCTAGCTTTATCTAGCTGAAATACACATGTAATGATAAGTTCATGAAGTTGTGCTCATATCTCTGTCTCTTCCTGCTAAAAGTTTGAATAAGATGAAGCCCTCTTTTTTTTTTTTTTTTTTTTTTTTTTTTTTTTTTTNCTGAAAATCTTAACACAAGCTAGATCATATTGTTCCTGACACTCATTAAAGACAGTGGAGAATAAATATTCTGTATTTTGAGTTTTGCTTTCTGGAAGGAGCTGGAGTGGTAGTGACCCATTTAGCAGTAGCTAACACTAAAATCCCACACCAAAGCACTAGTTTTGTCTTCCACAGAATTTATGTTATAGATAAAAGTTATGTTGTGACAGTGCATAGAGAAGCCACTTCAGAACATGTGAAGATAAACTGTATTTGATCTACTGAACTGGCCTTTATTATCTCCATACCCATGCAAACACACAAAGAAACTTGAGAAAACACTTTAAATGGCCATATTTTAAGGGCATAAAGAATATGGTGAGACAATGCATGTCTACGGGTCCAATAAACAGCATGGCCCAAGGCATGTTCACAGTAGGCACACACATAGAGAGCACACACATAGAACACATACATATACATATATRCATATATGTACACACACATGACCAGGCATAGACGGACATTCCTTCCCAAACACAAGAATCTTGCCTTTCAGAACAGCAAAGGTCCTATCACTAGGGATAGTTTCCAACTCCTCAGTTGATTTAGAGGGTGAACAAATATAAGTGAGGCATCACTTCAAGTAGCACTTGATAGGGCAGGATGACCTTTTCCGTTGCCTGAATTAATTGTTCAGAATAACTGGGAGCAGGCAAAGAAAGATTTTTAAGAGACCAAGAACTGTTTGGTCTTCAGAGGCTGGTAAATACCTGTCACTCCTCAGAAACTGCACGAGGAGAGGAGAGAAAAGCAGAAAGTTTATACATTTGCTCGTATGAAGTAAAGTCTTCCATCACTCTAAACCTAACTAAGAAATCCTTTAAAAAAATCAAAGACCAATACATGAAATAAAATTATAGAAAGAAAAATCTGTCTGTAATCTCGGACCCAAGTCAAACAATTCTTTACGCTGAATACAACATATTTTTCAGGTATAGAAGGTCAATGTCAAAAGCAAAACCATGTCTCTTTCATATTTAAGGACAACCCCTTAGCCAAGGAAAGCTTTGTTTTGTATTTAGAAATCTTCAGAAGGTAGTGTCTAGAAATATAGTTTGTGTGTATGTGTATCTAAAGGACTTTACATTTTTAGCAGCACAGTTTTATCATTCTACTTTGCTGTCCAGAGAGATACTCTATGGATTTCTCATCCACAGAAACAGGAATCCTATAAAGTATCCTAGAAAATATTATGAGTTTATTTTAGATACAAAATCATGCCTAAAATTTTTGCATTAAAAAAAAAGAAGTTTCCGGTGCTGGTCTTTTCAACAGCTGTGATTTTTATGACTGTGTAGAAAGAACAGGACGTAGAACAACCTCTGCTTGAAAGGCCATTTGCTTGGTTATGTGAACCAAATGGCAGTCCACATAGGAAAATGAAGTTGGAAAAATAAACCTTAGCAATCKACATCTTTCTTATAGTGCTTGGAAAATCCTAATAGTCAAGGGTAGAGGCTAGATTCTGGTGCTACCACTGAAGATCAGAAGAAATATTTTGATAGTTGTGAATACAAAGAAAAAATATTAAATACATCAGGAATATTTTATCTGTACTTGTCWGTATTATATTCATCTGTGAATCAGAACAGATCACTATCTAATGCATTAGTTGATAGAGGTTTATTGTTTTCAGTGACTTTTAAAGCATACTTTTAGTGGCAATTCTAATTCAACAATATATGCCCTCTAAGTGTACTCTGTAGCATTTCCCTCCCACACCATATGTGAGCTACATTTTTATAATGAGAACAAAGAGGAAAATAATGGATCTTTGCTACTGTTTAGTGAATGGAAATTTTTAGAGTTGCTAGATGGGTAGTGGTGGGAAATCAGGTTTTCCCACAGGGCCTGAAATATTCTGACTGACAACTTTGGCTTAAGGATTCACTCAGGAAGGAAGCACACTGTATGTTAGAAGACAAGCCCAGTTATTACTGTGCCACAGATGCTTTTCTAGATGTATGTAATTCCCACTGGAATATATGAGTGTTTCACAAACACTGGGATAGATGTAGCCTCCTCTCTCTTACTAAAAATAGAAAAGTTAGAGGAAAGGAAAGCAGCAGAACTGCAACCTTTAACTATTCTTAACTATCTAAAACTTAACTGTCAGTAAACAGAAAAGATTAATGAAACTGTGACAGTGGAAAATCTTCAATTTTTTTTTTTAACAAATGACTACTTACAGAAAACTGAGCACAAAAAGTGCAATAATACAGAACTGAAGTGACACAGTTTTTCATCACACAAYGCCTGTAAGAGACAAGTAAAACAGTATCCATATTTCCTGTCAAAAACTTGAATTTTCTTGCACTGGAATTGTTTTGAATCTTGACATAAATCTATGGAAACTGAAGACAGATAAATTTATATTTTACACCTTTCATTCATATTCTTACATAGCTATTAATTTATTCTTATAAATCCAGTGTCATTATAAGAAACTTATTGGAGGCTAAAGGTTCATAAACTTCAGGCTAAACGTTCATTAAACTTTTTTCAGGAGTTTTGCCCGAGGAAAATGGTAAAAACCTGGCATTTATAAAATATGGATTGATTTTAAGTTTCAAAGAGAAAACTTTCTGTCAACCTACAGACACAGAAATAATGGSAATTCAATTTAGCTGAGGTCAGAGSAGGAGCAGTTTATTAYTATAGCTATTGTAGGGTTTATACACCTTTAGGATGTTCTTCACCATACCCTGTCAGATAAGCAGGACTATAGTAYTTTGCAATAAAAGGGAGTGGCATGTGGGTTAGTTCACACAGGGAGACTGCACACAATTGAATAAGGAAGAGGCGGTAGGAAGTAGCCTCTAGGCAGYAGTATGTTTTTACAAATGATTCACTGCTTTGTTAATTAATTTATGTTGACTCTGTTAGGTCATGCTGACTTGTGTTTCTTTACTACTGGGGTCTGCAAAGGATTTAAAACCTGTGAAATCCACAGTAAATTTGAGAGTGAATATTTTTGTCCTTGAAGGCTGACTTTCACACAATTTTATAGTGAAGATTCATTCTCTTGGGGTGCTGCACAGAGAGAGGTCACTGAGACTGTTTACATATGAAAGATTTCAGCTCTAGAGAGGGAAAAAGAGTTGAGGTTTACACTTAAACTGGTATGTGTGTTTTCCATCAACTCACAGTGATGTTGTCTGATTTTTCCAGGACATCTCTGCAGTAATTTTTAAGCAATTGGAAAGAGCTACTTATTTGTTAAAAAAGACCCAGATCATTAATCCTATGGGAAAYGCGTGCAGGCATGGGATAAGCCTATGCTTAGGTAGTAGTCACCTGMCAACACACAAATGCCAAGCAATTTGGCAACCAGGGCTGTAAAAGTAGAAACCATTTTGTCCATTCCTTGTTTGAGTGACAGATCCTAAATGAGAGAAGGAGTGAAAAACTATTGAGAAAGCCAGCTCTTGAGCATAAACATTCTCAAGACGCTAGACTTTATTCTTCATATAATAAGAGAATGTTGAAATACTGAACCCCATATTGTATGGTGAATAGGTCATTTGGCAAATAGATTAAGGGACMTTTGAGGAAGAGACACAATCTTCCATTTTTTAAATCTCAAGAAATGTAAAAAGTCACAGCTAGTTTTGCTTAGCTGGTTGGGCACCGAGCAAATTAATATTCAGTAAATATCCACACTTCTTTTGTCATGAAAAGGTTCCTTCCACACAGATTTTGACACAGGTCATCAGCCACTCTCCCAGTCAATTCCTCAAAATGCTATTTTAATGGTCGGCTTTTCTCTCCCACTTAAATAGCTTTTAGCTAGCCATTATGACTTAAACAGCAACTGAGTCATGAAAAACAAAGTAACTGTAGTGTGAAGGTTAGATCAAATGACAAACCATTGGCATCTCACATTTTATCACAAAATGCAGTTTTCTTGTTACTGCAATTTCCATACATTATTTTTAGTGTAAAAGCAGGCTACTCATGTATAACTGCTATTATTTGGTCTTTGCAACAATCCTGGAATCAGCGTGTAGTATGATAGTATGAGGACAGAAAATATCCAGAAAGCTATCACTTAGTGTAATCCTATTGCCTATGGGTAGAATTTAAAAGATACTTTTTTTTTTTTTTTTTAATGATTCCTTAAAGAATTAAGAATTAATTTCCTCACTTTTTCTTAAGTGAGGAAAGAAGTGAATGAGTGTTTTTACAACAAGATATTTGATCTTCATTAGCAGCAAAATGTCCCTTTTTCATTACTTTTCCATGTCTGCACTCCGTATCTAGGTTTGAAATTCTTAGAAGGTGGTTGAGGTTCTTGTTTGCTTTATCCTTTGCTACACTGTATTTAGTTTAAATTGTCTGGATTAATTGCTACCTTTATTGTCYCAATATCTCACTTGTTAGCTAATGAATTTCTTGAAGTAGAAAAGGTCAGCATGGGAAGTCTGTTCTGTCCAGCCTCTCATTCCCAGTCATGGCATCATCCAAATCTCCTTAATTTCTAACTTAGAAGTTACTGACAGCACTCTCTACTGAGAAAGACTGCATTACAAAGTTCAGCAAATTCGATTAAGAATGCAGCATCATGAAAATAGGCAGTATGGCAGCTTTTTTGTCTCTATGACTATAAGCCTGTAGTCCCTAAAACCAGGACAGAGTTGAGTTAATTTAATCTCTTCTCAGGAGTCCAGAAAACACAAAAAATAGTAATGATAATCACAAGTTATTTCAGTCTGAAGGACAGAGGAACATAAAGGTTTCTGTATACTCTTCTTGCAGCGGCCATAGTTATCCCTAAGTGGAAAGTGTCCCTATAATCAACACTTTTCAGACACGTCCTTCTTTCAGGCTTCTCAGAAATAAAAAATCACTCACTCTCCAACACATACAAAAAGATAAYTTTTGTATACAGGCTACAAGTACAAGTTTGTTTGTTGGTGTTTAAGAGCAAGATACCTGCCTTTTAAGAGATGGAGCTCATTTAAGGTTCCATAAGAAGCCAGCTGGTCTATATACACACTTTGTCCACGAAATCTAATACACCTGACAGAGTATAAATTAGATGTCAAGGTCACAGGCTACAGCACCTGTTTAAGCTGACAAATTTCTGTCTTCAGAGTGCAGTAGTTTTGCTGCCAACAGTAGTCTGTATTTCTGTTGGCGGATTTCCACACATACAGAATGATGTGCTTATGCTGCAACTGACTTATAAACACATCATGTTAACAGAGTAATTATAGACTTACACAAGCAACAGTTTGCAAAACAATTTTTATACTTTTCACTATGTTATGGTTTCACTATGTTCCAAAAAATTATTCCAAATCTATCATATCTGTTATTGCTTTCTATTTTGCATGTTTGAAATGGAAACTTTACAGAGAAATGYGTAAGGTTCATTCATCATTGGAGGATCATAGAAAACTACTAGTGAGGCTGTCTGCAGAAGTGAATTGCATGCTAAAGACACATAGAATAGTACTATGAGCAATTCTCTGACCCGTAAGATTCAGAGTTTTCATTACAAATGGAYTGAAAAACTAAAATTTAAATAAAATTATAAACGACAAAGCATTCAAGAATGAATTCTTTATATAGARCTGAAAGATTTTTAGGTGAAGCAGTCTTTATAAAACTGCAAAAACTTTCTTTAAAAGAACTAAATCCAAATATAAATCCAGCAATGTAGTGTACAGAATCTTGCGATTCAAGATCTGAAACTTGACRTGATCAGTACTCAGCTAACTTGTTTGGTTTGCAGTCAGCAATTAGTATTTGGGGATGAATGAGCCCCTCCCCCCCATTACTCTAATGATCACCCCCCACATTCAAACAMACTCCATCTGGCAAAATATATCCGAACTATTTACTGTCTCTACGTGGACAATCTGTTTCATTTTAGGCATCATATTTAATAAGGCTTTTTTATTTTAAGGCCTTGGCTTAAAATCCTCAAATGTCTTGTGTAAATACCACTTGTGGAATATCACAGTAGTGTAAAGTTAACAGATGGAGAGTGTCATATAATATAACATCTTAGTTTATATTTTTCTCAGGAGTTCAGTTTTTTCCCAGGAATAGAGTTTGGGCACATGCCTGTTCAAAGGCCTAGTAATCCAAAGTGTCTTTCTCCAGTTACCTATCATAATGTGGTTTTCACAAAAACATCATGAGTCTGCAAATAGGGTTGCCATAATATTATTGAGGGCATAAAAAGTCCTCAGTATAATATTTGCACCTTTTTTCTGGATAGACACTGCAGGATTTCTAACAGAAAATACTGCAGAACTTGTGTACAATATTACTGATTTATTGTAACATTCAGGGATGCATAGTTCATGCCTGAAATGACTGGAAAGCACTTGCAATGGCAACTGAAAATTTTTTGTGTGAAGGTGGAGATCTCCACTCTTGTAGGCACAAGTGTAGATTTCTCAATTTTCCTGCTCCTTCTGCCCTACCTTCTCTGCTACTGGTCATAGACTTGGAATTGGAATTATTTTTTGTCCTCTTTCTCAGGACAATCAACAGGACTGTCTSGCCTTTGCTCTTGGGCTGTCAGGTAGCATGACTTGCATCCTCAGCTTTCTGCAGGCTCAAATATCTGCTTTTCTGGAATATGACGTCAGAATTAGCTCTGGTGGTCACTGGGGATTGATGACACCATCATACTGGTCCAAGTAGTTATCCCTGTCTCTGCATTTCTATTGATGCTGGAGCACATCTTCCTTTCAAAGAATCCTAGTCCCTTTTCCTTCTCATTGTCTGGGTTTTCAGCTGTGAGACCTCATAACTTTAGGAGGTGGCACAACTGCAAGAAATCTTCATCTGTGTGGTCGGCTTCTCATCATCAGCCCTACAGCTCCCATCTCTGCTCCTGTGCCTGTCCTGGGGGATACTGCCCTGTTTCTCTTCCTTCAGGTTAACATTAGGTTGCAGGTCCTATTCAGTCAACAACGAGGTTTTCATCAAAGCCACATATTTCCAGGCAAATGCCTAATTTTCAGAGTCAATGCCGTGGGAAAGSTAGTCCTCCCTGGGAAGACTTACAGATTCACTGCTTTGTGTACATCCTTCTCTGTATCAGGACCCACTCAAACACCCTTTTGATTAATGGTTTGAAGTGGGAGGAAAAGGAGGGAGCACAGCCGTCTCATTTCATTGCACTATGAATGAGGCCTGAGCCRTAGCAGTCTTACAAAGAAACAGATGGCATTTTTTAATTTGCAGCAGGTAAGGGCCTCTCTTATTAAGAATTTCTGCAACTCACAGAAATTCTTGTAAGTTTAACATAAAGCTGTATTCAAGTAGAAAGTACAGCCTTTCAGGCTGATATTAATAGCATTGTGCATGATACATTCCCTCAAAATGATGCAGCTGAAAATATACCACAAAWCATTTAACAGGCATACCAGTCTTTTGTGTAACAGTTCATATATTTATGGTTAACTTAAACCTCATTTTACTGTGAGTTAAATTTAGCTTATGTATTGTTTCTTCTTTAATWGTTAAAATGTTTTTACTATTTAAATATTTATGTCTATACATATAGCATTCAAACAAAAGCTTTACATATTTAAATGTGTTGCTCAAATGCTGTATAAATCTCAAGCTTCCCTCTTGATGCAACTACACCAGTATTGCCAAGCTGATTTGCAAAGCTGATTTGCATTAAATTAAATAATATAAATTCAATGTTCAGTTTCAAATCTAAAAATCTTAAGGCTATATTGTGCACCTCCTCAGACAGCCATTGAACTTGTATTAGCTTTATATTGGCTTTAATTAAAATTCAAACARGCGGATCCAGATACGGGGATGTGGCTGAACTGCCACAGTATTTCCTCAGTCTGGGGCAAGCCACTGATAGGGTGACATTTGCAAACAAGTAAGACAGGCTCAGAACTGTGCCATGTCATTCTTTCATGCAATGGCTCAGACATCTAGACACAATCTGACACTTGGACCATTGCAGCAGAATATTGGGTCACCTTTTGCCTGTTCATYAATTTTGCCACTAGTTTTCTATGACCCAATGCAAAATTCCCCTGATTCCACACAATGGCCTTTTTTACTACTTTCTGCTCCATTCATGGCAGGCTCCTTTATTTATACAGTACCTTATTTCCTCTTCATTTTTTATTTTTTTTTTTTTGAGAACTATGGCACTAGATAAGAATGAACAAATGCCAAGTGCTACATCACACTTGAAATTCAGAAATTCTCAGTAATAAAGTGCTTTTGTATCTGCAATACACGGAAATACAAGAATAAATATCATGTGCTGATAATGCAACTGTATAGTCCCTGAGCACACTGTTGGAAAGTTGCCTTCAAAACAGTTCTGTCATGATGTTCTTACGTATATTAACTASCTCAGAACTTATCTGTTGGTAAACGTCTCATATTCAGAAGATGACTCAGAGTGGCAAGTGTGGGTTTCAGCATCTTTCAAATACAATGAGTATTGCAAATGCAAGTAATATTTTTTTTTTTATCTTTAATTTGCAATGGGAGGGAAAAAGCTTCAATTGCTTTGGCCTCAGGTATTTATAGCTTGTGTCATTAAATATGCCTTTCCATGGATCTCYTCTCCCCTGGGTCAAGCAGCAATACATCCAATTAATTCCTCCAAAGAAAACTCTAAATGGTCTCCCAATTTCTCAAAATCTTAACTCACTGTACAGTCCTGTACACAGCTTTCACATATAGTTTTGAAGAATGGCAATTAACTCTCATCACTTCAGATTTTAGTTTGGATTATCCATAGCCTGATTTATGGAGATGCAGAGCAYTCACAATATAAGGATGTTAAAAAAATAAAAAGGTTCAGGAAAAGAATCTTTAGAAACAGGCCTTTGGTATCCAGATCAATTATCTAGCTTCTGAAGCATGTGAGAACTATAAGCACATTTGGAAGGTCTTATGCATGAGATGGTAACAGAGTTTTGTCTCTTGCACCAGCAAGGGAAACAAGAAAAAAGAAACACACTCAAATACTCTGGAGCATACCAAACAAGTACATGTTTATTAAAACCCTTCTGTCCTACTGTTTAAATAAATTTCTGATAAAATAAGTGTGCCTCCTACCAATTTACCTGGCAAATTTGACTTTGAAGGAGAGGACCCAGACATTTTTGAAAGATACTAATCTTTGCCCATCTGAGATTGGTGAGTTCATGTGTTTCTGGTGTATGTGATCTCATGCAAAGGAAGGARTAAACTAAAGAATGAGTCATTTTGGTGAAGTGAAGTGGAACAAAACCTGGAGTAGTTTCTCCAGATTTGCTCATTTCTATAGCATCTCTGCTTGGGTTGGCAGAAGCCTTTGTTCCTAAAGTCTCCTATGTAGCCAAGCTTAACTGTATACTCTGTCTCCTATGACTATTTTTCTGCTTGTAGCTGTATGAAAAATTAAAGAACTTATTCATCTGTGTACATCCTACCAACTATTTTCACATGACTAGTCCAGTTAATTGATCCAGCAAGAGTGTACTGTCATGCCTGAAGCAGTCCAGGCTTTAACAGATGCCTTGAACCTCAGCTTTTCCTCTGTCAGCCTTGGATTATTTGTATATTTGTCATAGGGAATATAAAGAGATTTTTGCTTTCTTCACCAAGAACTGTGCTGATGCACAAAAGTGCCAGGAAATATTTAGCTTTCTGGAATTTGAAGAGCTCTCTGGGAACATATACCAAAGGAAAAGAAGGTGTAAAAGCAATGATATAAATGCTCTCTGTAGGTATCCTTAGCCTTTTTTTTTTCTTTTTTTTTTCCTAAATTGGGAATACTCAGGTTATTCCCACAGAGTAAGAATTGCTGAAGAGCTCAGTAGCCACAATGGCAGACAAATTTCCAAAACAGTTCATTTCTCATTTTAGACATCAAATTAATCGCGCCCTCATTTATAAAATTGTACAGCATGCTACAGTTGAGACATTTTGAAAATGAAGATATATGTGTTTTATCTAAATGACAAA
>NW_026623277.1:2292203-2325786 GCF_030028575.1 Malurus melanocephalus
TCTGGAAAATCTTGTCTTCAGTGGTAACCAAGAGCTTTTCTGGTAGTACAGCAAGAGCAAAATCTCATTCTTAGGTAATTCTAGCTTCCTACAAATTCAAGCACACCTTTCATCTTAAATCATTTCCATGTCGTATCCATTATTAGTTCTTGCTTCTGTGGTATGCTGAATTCACCCGTTGGAGATGGGCCGCTCTAAGAAATGTCARAAAAGCTAAACAAAATGTAGACAACTGAACCCAGAGTTTGAGGCAAATAATTTTCCAGATAAAAATAGCTGARTTGTATCCTCCAATAATGACAGAAGAGGAAAAATGTACTATCACAACCAGCTATTTTTTTTAAGCTTACATAGTTAGTTTTTCAGGGATGTGCAGTAGCTAAACACCACATACACAACTCTGCCTAAAAACTTAAACATCTCTATTCCTGTGCCACAGTAGCCCTGGTGTATCTTTGCTTTTGTTACTAAAAAATGGGTTATAGCATTTTGCAGTCACAGCCTGACAGGAAATTCAAAACGAGAGCTACAAACTCAGGAATGAAACTTTATATGCAGAAGAAACAGCATTATTATCAGAACAWTGCATCTTTGTCCAACATTCTCAAGACTTCAGCAATCTGCCAGATTACTGGTCACATAAGTTGTGGACCTGGGGACTTCAAAGTCCTTTGTCCTCTTTTGTCATAACACTAATACTCAACATCTGGCTGAAAATGTATAGTCTGCTCAAAGTTTGGTGAAACTTTTTTTTTTTTTGGTAGCAGTATCATGTAACAGCTACAGAACCTAAATACGCAACTCTAAATCTAAGACTTCTCCATCTGAACAGAAATTCAGCTGTGGGGTTTGAGTGTCTGTGTGTGCAGAAAAAAAAAAAAAAAAAGAAAAAAAAAAACAAAAAAAAACCAAACCCTGAAACTGTCCATTTTCCAGCAGTGTTCGTTTTACTGTTAGTACACGTGCAAGCTATTTCACCATCAACCTGACAAGAAGAATGAGCATGGCAAAATATTGCTATTGTTAGCTTAACCCAAAATTTTCCTTTCAACAGAAACAGCACCATTACCCAACCACTAGGATGGTCGTATTATTTAAGGGGTATCAGAAGAAAGTCATCCTCTCAGGGTTCTGTGAGTGTTCATAAGACTTAATGGATCTCACCAGTTTTCAATGAAACCTTCCACTAATGAGGGAACCTTCCATTAATGAGCTTCCTTCCACTAATGAAGAAACCTTCCACTAATGAACTTCCTTCAATGGAACCTGCCACTAATGAGCCCAGGAACGGCACTATTACCTAACCACTAGGATGGTCTTATTATTTCAGGGGTATCAGAAGAAAGTCATCCTCTCAGGGTTCTGTGAGTATTCATAAATCTTAATGGATCTCACCAGTTTTCAATGGAACYTTACACTAATGAGCCCAGGAGCCCCATTTGTGAACCTTTGGAACTGCGCTTTGAGGAGGACACACTAGGATTGCCCTGGGTCCTGTCTCTCCATCCCTGAGGAGGCACAGCTCCTACTGCTTCTGGGCAATGACTTACTTGATTCATGACACCTGGGTTGTTTTCTTCAAAATGAATGAGGAATTTCACTCCCTTTATTTAAAAGAAATGTGAAATTATGACCTAGAAACTGAGTAGACTAACATCAAGCTATTTTAATGGAGCATCAGTATTTCAAGTTATCAGCTAATAATTAGATGCACAACAATTTTGTAACTTCTGAGTACTTATATCTATATGGATATACCCTCACCTGGAAACACATGAGATTGCTTTTGCATGTAAATGGAGATGACATCTTGTTACATKCTGGACAATGATTTTAAACTCTTGTTATATGGAGGAGCAGAGAAGTAAAGCAATGTAAATTTACATTCTTCTCTTATTCAGAGAAGAGCTGGTGTTAAACATTACATTTTTGCTCGATTTCACAAAGAAAGGGAAAGATGTTTAAAAAAAAAAAAACCCTTCAAGAATACTTAAGAACAACATCTTCTTTCTCCTAAGATTAAGAACAAGACTTTCCACTGAGGAATATTGCTGCAGCTGTGCCAGAGCCAATGATAGTATATTAATTTGTAATAGCAGGTTATTCATGATGCTTTGCAAACAAATGAAAATGCAGACATTCCACTCAAATGAGGCTCCTTCTGTATTGTTCCTTACAGACATACATTCACATTCAACAGAGCCACAGAGAACATGTTTGAACAAGAGGTCAGACAAATTTATGGAAAGGTATGAAAATTTTGTTATTACTTATGCAGTGCCACATGTATTCTCAGAGACTTTCTGTCAGTGAAGAATAAATTATGAAAACACAAAACAATGTCCTTTGGCTCAAAGACTTTCCTSCTTCTAAGTGCTGGAGTACTACACACTGAACATGCAGCTAAAGCAGATTTGGGATTGTTTTGAATAGGTTACAAAAGTACCATGAAAAAAATAGTGTTCAAATCATCCAAAACCCAGAGGTGAACTCACATTTTCTGTACCACAGCAGATTTAAAAGTCTTGAAAGCCTGAAGGTCACTTCTAATATTTTTTTCATAATTAGCATTTAAACCCAAGACTCTTATTAGCACTTTCTAGAATTTTGTGTTCTTCTCAAAAGCTATACCTGATTTGCTGGGAAGAATTGASGGTTGTTTATTTACTTATAGGAGTGACAGATGGAAAAGTGGTAGAATCTTTCTTCCCAGTTTTTTTTTTCCAAGATTTCATTTCTAAAAGAACCTGAGAATACAGGAGGACACAGAAAGAAAAGATAGACATTATTTAGAAACTGGGATCAAGAGCTAAAATCTAGGAAAAAAAAATGATATTTTCATACTCAGTAATAAATACAAAACATTTTATCTAATGTTTTAAGTTAGGCAGAAGTTTAGGACTGTGTGGCTCTCTTTCTGAGTTTCAGTCTGGATTCTGTGTCTTAATAGGCTTTAGCCTAGTAATTTGTTTGGKTTTTTTTTTTTTTAAGTTTTATAGTAAAAGGTATGAGAGCACAGAAAAGCATATGATATCATAGGCTCYGAATAGCTATAGAAAAAGTGTCTGATGCATTGTCTACTAACGCTAAACTTTTTTCTATATTTTCTTAACTAAAATTTTCTGGGAAGTAGGAGGGATAATTTTCTTCAAGTAAGGACATTCTAGTATTTTCAATCAGCCGAAGTTAATTCGTGGTGCTATTTGTGTGACTGCTCTTCAACATTACTTGAATGTCACTTCTTAAATTCCTCTAGTAGCAGATTCACCAAATGCAAGGAGCCACATATGTCATGGAGCTAGTCAGCACAAACTTTGGAAGAAGTTCTTGGACAAGTAGTATGAGGGTATTTTGCCTCTTACCACAGGCTGTGGCAATGAACTACTTGCAAATACTTCACAGGTTTGCAGGCAGGCACAAATTAGGAGACTTTAGGAGATCAACATTGCATTCTGTTCACTGAAAGACGGTTTATTGCATGAGAGCTCTTGAAAAAGGTGGCACTAGAGAAAGTCTGGTAGAAAAGCACATTTTATCTATGCCTACTGAATTTAATATCAAAATCAAGGTGACAGCTCCTTGTAGCAAGACTTCATTTTCTAAAGAACTTGAAAACAGAGAAAGACTACAGTTAAAATTCTTTACATCACTTCAACACTGACAGGCAAAAAGARAAGTTAACAGGAAAAAAAATGTTGGCTTTCCCAGTATTTCCTTACTGCATTTTAGAGATTCTATTCTGTGGCAGACACTCAAAAAATGTCTGTGCTATGTTACACAGTTCATGTTGAGGCTTCAGARCAAGCTTGTAATGAACCAATGAACATCTGTGTCAGAGAATAGGACCACATGTCTCACAAGAAATACATCCATGTAAGCCTAAGCAGAGTTAAAGCCATCAGCTTTTTAACAGAGCTGATTAATTTGCAGAGAATACTGCTTCAATGCTACCTTATCTTGGTATATGTAGAAACATCTAGAGCATCTCTGCAAAACAGCATATATAGACTTGAATTTTAGAGCTGACTGAAAAGGTGGTCAAAGACAAAATTGAAAAAAAATTGGATAACTTTAACAGACACCAACATTTGGAAAGAGAAGGAAGTAGTGACATAAACAGTATAGGATCCTAGCTTCAGTAGCCACCATGTGACATTGCAGCTGTCTTCTAAAAGGTGTTACTTGTGGGTAGGGTTGATGAGACATGACTTTTCAGTGTTCTACATTGAGCTCTATGAGCTTGTCCTTGCTGCACCMCAACTCCAGGTCCACATTCCACCATGTCCACATTCCACCATGCTTTCTTCTTGGCCACATTCTTCCTGCAAATTAAGTTTTAGTGTTTCAGTGTGGTCAGAGTACAAACTACCACACACTGACTTCTTCAAACTGGCAAGCTGCAGAATTATTTTCCTGGAAAAATAATTGACTACCACACCAGGTATTTTGCAACTCCTTTAAGTAGGGTTTGAAATCTTATAAGCCAAACTCAAATATAGTACTTGGAAAATAAGAGAGCATAAGTTTWAACTTTTCAGAGACATGATAGCAATTGGAAATATTTTATAATGACATTTTAACATTAATATTTTACCTGTAGTTGTCAGAGGTTGCAGCCATAAAAGTATATTGATGTCTTGTAAATCAATTTGAACACTAAAAAAAAAAATCTTTTACATGAGTGGCACCTTCTATTTAGTTCCTCTTTTTTTTTTTTTTTTTTTTTTTCCACCAGTGAGCTCAGTAACTATCCTGTATGTCCTCTCTTTTTGGACCAAAAGTCTCTGCACCATGACTTGTACCAATCTCTCTCAATAAGCTCAAACATTACAATCTGCAGCAAGGCCATTCTGCTTGCTGTTGATCTTTTGGCAGGATCATACATATTTATGCTTAAAATCCCATTCTTTTTGCATATTGTACCAATACATATTGGGCATAGTGGATGGCAAGTCCATGGAAAACTAGCTTGGGAGCATGCCAAGTGCCATACTTCTGTACTGTATCAGGTGCTTCTGCTGCATTCAGTAGTTGAGAGAACATGAGGTTTGTTTCTGCCTAGATGCATCTAGATTTATAAACTAGGAATTGTAGTTCAGGATATTACCTGTGCTTCAAATGCATCTGTAGGGGATTCTGGAAAAAGTAGAGCTGAACAGATTCACATTGACAAATGTATCCATCCGATGCCTGTGGACTTCTCCCTGCACAGAGGTATGCTCACCGTCATACCTGAACCTTGTGTTATGGAATAACAATTTGGCTGTATATGCACATTTCTTAAATGCAGCACCAAACATTGTTTTTTTTTTTTTGACATTTTCATCATAGCAAAAACACATAAGAGGGGAAAATGTGGGGACAATCTCCTCTCTGGCCACAAGAGAATTTTGGTATTGTAGAAACTGCTTTTTCATYAACATTCAGAGAACGCATAGATAAAATAGGACATTTGTGTAGAGGTAGACATTGAGTTTTTGAGAAAGTACTTTACCTACATTATGTCAATATTATTAACTTAGAGATTTAAAATTAATGCAATTTATTTTAATGTGGAACTTGCTGCAAAGATCATGAAAATGTGAAACTAAACTAAGTTGCCAGTACAACACTTTCAAGACAGTAATTTCAAAATTTCAAAATCTGCATAATATAAGACATTATATTTTCTTTAGAGGAATGCAGCAATTCTAGGAAATGTTAATAGCTATCTTTCTTCCTCTGGGAAAAAAAAATGGGGTTTTTTTTGAGGTGTTCCAATTCTGAAATCTTTTTGTTTAATCTGGGTTATTTTGTAATCAAGGGACCCCTTTCACAAGAGAAAATTCATAATACAAATTTCAATATTTAAACTCCTTTTTTTTTTACCTTTTTTTTGGTTAAGTTTACAAAAGGACATTCATATTCATTGATACTCTCTTTGAATGTCACTAGATACAATTTCAACAATTTTCTTTGTTTTTTTCCATATTTTATCAAAACGAAACATCTACTTGAGTTTTTCCTACTGTAACTGAAACAATTCAGCTCAGACAAAGGATAACCATGCAATTTCAATAGCTGTGCACTCATTATTATGCATACTTTCCTTTACAGAAGTGCTATGTGTTCTTGCTCATTTGCCAAGAGACCAATAATTTATTACCACGAGTTTCAATTAGCATACTCTCTTACTGCTCACATTCCCTTCAAAACAATCGCGCAGCAATAGGCTTTTAGCACACACACGTTGACAGCACAAATGGGACCATTGGGCTCTGGGTATATGGATGACCACTTGACCCAGGAAGTTGTCAAATCGTGGGTCCTCTGACAATGCCACAGGAGCTCAGCTGAGTACAGAACTATTTTTTAAAAAATAAGAACAAGGAAATTTAATTCAGTAAAATGTATAGTAAACACCAGTGAAATMATAATCAAGGCAGCAAGTAATACTACTAGGCAAGTTAGCCTCTAACAGATTGTGACAGAAATTTCCATTCTTTATGGCTGACAGACAGACTGAATAAACTGTACTGGCTGAAAACAGACTGCACAAGAAGAGAGGGAATACCTGCCCGGCCAAATCCTGCATCTGAAAAAGTTTTAAATAAAAGACATAGTGTTGGTGATATCACTTGCTCAAAAAAACACACAATCAACCAAACCAAAAAAACAAAATCACAAGATTCATATAATCAAAAGTTGTTTTGAGGAAAATTGGAGAACCTAATTACCATGACTGACTGACTTAGCACTAAAAAGTCATCTATCACAGCAAAAGCCTACAAATCACTCAAATCCTTTTTGCTAACATCAAATTTGTAACTTAAAGAAGAAGTTCATTGAAGATTCTGTAGAACAATTTCTGTAGAACAACAAGATTTTTATATTGAATCTAAGAACTCGAGCATTATGCAGCTTATTCCTTACAATTGCATAACACAGGGAAAAACCTTTACATTTTGCAGTCTTATTTTGCTACTCTTTGTCAGTGAGGCAGCAGGTTAATGAAATGTACAAAAAAGGAAATGTAGAAAAAAAAATACTGTATTATTTTAAAAATAATTTTAAGAGAAAGGCTAAGTTTAAAAATAGCTTTTGAGGATAGAAAGGACACGTATTTGTATTTTAAAAATAATTTTAACATTTTTATATACTTCGGTGGCTTTTCCATGTATGAGGGAGAGGAAGTCCTCTGAGATATAAGAGTTAATAGTAATGAAAGAAATATAATCATATTGAGCTTTAGGTCAGAAAAGCAATACAGAGAAGCATATTGTGAAAAAAAAAAATACCCTCAAAAGGGACAAATATCAGGAGTGTTTAAGTTTTCCATGTGGCTTTCATTTTGAATTTGTTACATGCAACATCAGACGCAGGAGGCTCTAGATGATTAAGAAGCAAGGCAGCACAGCAGTACTTTGCTTTTAGTCATGCTTATTTCCCTGACACAAGCAAATTCAAATTATTTCTGTGCAAGATTTTAAGAGCGGAGGCTTGGGAGACATATTGGACTCCATTGTGGATACACATCAACAATTATGTTACCTCAGCTACAGCCACAAAAATCCATGCTSTGGATGATGATGTTTGAACTAGAATTAATTCTCCTGACTTTGCAATGTAGGTAGCTAAAGAAATCAAAATTTTACTGCTACTCTGAAAATTTTCTGTGCCTGTCACTTGCATTTCAAAGCACTGTGGATGTGAGCCAGCATGTCATTGTACAGTAAATCGTATTTTAGAGGCTGCATTTCAACGACATGATAAGACCACTTACCTATCCATTGAACAAACACAAATACAATAAGAAGCTGTCTCAAATGTAGAAATCAAAGAGCTTCACTGTTTCTTATGGTTCTACATGATTGTTTCAGTATGTGAATGAACACTGGCATTTTTATTCCAGTACAGTTTTGAGGYCTAACCTGAGTCTAAGGACACCAAGGAAAAGGGCAAGGGCTGCCTCCATTCGCCTCTATAAATCTGACCACTGCAGAATTGGAGAGCATCATTCATCCTTTCCAGTGGAAGGTTCATAAGATATGTTCAATACATGTAGACAGGAGGATGTCTAGCTGGATCAGCCTGGATTTCATTTCAGCTACAATAGTTGAAGTTTATGTGAAACTGGAGGATGGTGTTTTGAATGAAATCAGAAATTTTTGTTCCATTTTACTTTCTAGCTTAATATAAGTAGACTAAAGCGCACGGAGCATTTCCTAACCCCCTGCAGAACTCTAATCAGATTTTATTCMGTTTTCATTTCATGAAAGGATACACTTACAGGTGTTCTAGCTAAATGCTCCATGTAATGAACTCGGTCTAGCATTACTCCGAAGGGGGAGAGAATTGTTCCATACATGGATCTTGTGACATCAACGAATTAATTGTGATCTTTAAGGCAACACCTGAGGTCTGGATGAGTTTTTAAAAAAATTTTCTCCATCCTTCTGCATCATGCACTGAATTTACTAGTCCATAATTTCCATCAGTATTTTGGCTGTACAAACAAAATTGTGAATGATAAATTGATTTGTAGAACACACAGAACAATGTATCATAAATTATGTGGGATCTTTTCATATTTAGGAAATTATTTGTCTCTGGGCTGCATACTGGAATGCCGGATTTCAATGTTGCTTACATAAATTCAGTCAAATTCAGACTTGGGAACCCTAAAACTCTTCTGTTTCCTTGAGCCCTCAATTTGCATATTCTGCAGGCAAATAGTTACAAATTGATGCCAAGATTAAGTTTTCACAACTCAGCAATATCCAAATAAAACCAGACAGACATCTTTAAGTCAATGCAAGAAGATTTTCTGAAGTGCAAGTAGCATATAGACATGTGAACAGGGTTACAGTCCTGACTTCAGTAATATTTGAATCCATGAACTACATTCTAGCAATTTTTACATAAGATTCCTTGCCTTCTTCCTCATCTAAAATAATTGAAGATCWAATTGTTATAAAGTATTGTTAATTTGGAAACATCTACAGATGCAAATACATCAGCATTCTGTAGATGATATCATTTTACTGCCAGGTGTAGGTAAGATGTGGCCCAGCTGAATAACACTGTGGTAGAAATTAATTCAGATTGAGTATTTCATAACAGCCTCGGGAGAGTAGTGTGATTCAGGCATTTTGCCACTCTCACATGCTTATATCCTATTAAAAATRTCTTAAAGGATTTGATCACCATAAAAATTTTCAACTTCACAGAAATAAAAGACTTAATCAAAGAAAGGATAGAAAGTCTACATAAAATGACAGAACACTAGAAGAAATGCAGTAATCATTAACTCCACAACTCTGATAACATCAATGTCATGGTTCTCCATCCCTCTTGATGTCATGATTCTCCATTCCTCTTGATTCAGWATACATCCCCTTTAATGCATGAAGACACAGTCATCTTCTATTTTGAACCATAGCTTAGCAAAACTAATTTCTATGTGTAARGATGCCAAAATACTCCTTTTTCCTATGGCAATTTTGTCATTTCAAGTTTCTGCCAAGCACAGATTTTAATTCTAACTTCTACCTCTTCACAAAATTTCTTAATACAATGTTCTTAACTGAAGTTCATGTTAGAATTTCAGTTTTAATATTTCAATACACCTTTAAATATAAAACATGCATAAAGAAATACAGGCATAGAACRTCTCTGGAAGATGTATACTGAATTAGGCTTTCAAATGCAGTAAAAAACACTTTTGCCTAGTCATTAATGATTAATTAATTAATGAATAATGATTAAGTGTCATACAAGATTCTCTAATGAAAAAAGCAATCTCTAATGCAAAAAGATTTGTGCACCACTCTCTAAGATGATAACATGATACCAAATACACTTTTTTGGGATAACAATATTGCCCCCTCTTTTTCACTTTAAAGCTTGGAGGAGACTCAWGACTCTCAAGGCTATGACAAGTCACTTGAATCTTACAAAAGTAGTTTCTGTGCAAGCCTGCAGCTTCAGTTGACTGTTCATATGAAAATTCACATAATGTAGTATTATTAGCTACAGCTTTTTGTATGAAGAAGCAGACTGATATTTTATCAAAAGCTTTGAAAAAAACTATAGCACACAATGTACACTGCTGCAAATTAATTAGACTATCATATTCAATCAGCAATATCCCTAGAGAAACAGGCATATAAAATGCTATCTTTCTTTTGCAGATGAGAAAGTAGAGATGTTAATTTCTTCTCTTCTCCACAAGCTGCAAATTATGGGAGTGCATATATCAGAGTCCCTGGGCTAATTGTACTCTTGATCCATTCAGATTGCCAGAGGCTGTATTTTGACTTCAATACCAGTTAGCTTGTGTGGCCTCACTGCACTRCTTTTCTTTCAAGAACAACCACTGTAATAGACAAATGCAAAATTCTCTTAAGGCACAGTATAATTTAACTAGAAATAAAGAGCCAGAGAGAGAAGAGGTATCCAAAGAAAAAAAGAAATAGGCAATGTAAATGTATAAGCTTATTGGAAATGTAACCTTTTTCTATATGACTCCCATAGAAAAAGCTTTCCTTCCAAAGCTTACATCATCCTGGAAGAGTTTGTCCTTTGGCTTTTCTACTTACAATTTTTCTTCTACTCAAACACTCAGTGAAATGATAACTAAATTTATACATGATGCTATCAGTTGCATCACACTGGTGTTTTTTGATAATGGATGACAGCTACACAACAGTTCACACGAGCCCCCATACAAGTTTTGGGTTTGCCAGTTTTCTCATAGGGATGAGAATCTCTTCTTTGATGAGTTGTACTGTCTGTGAGCTGATAAAATAGCTGTATTTTAATTAGACTATATGTTCTCGTTGGATGTTTATCCTTTAGGTTTTCAGTAATACTCTATATTTCAGCTAGAATTTAAACTTTTAGCAAATATAATACACAAATGCACATATGTTTTCCATTATTTGGTAATTTCATATCATATGAGGAAGATATAAAGCTTAAAAGGCACAATTTACTTAAAAAAAAATAAAAAAATCCCAACAAGATATGATCTGCTTATCACATACAGAAAAATCTAAACAAAAAGAAATGGACTTGCAAATAAGCAATTTTAAATAAAGTAGTCCTTTAAAAAAATAATAGTCTTATTGATATTGAGGAAGTGAACAACATAAACACTTTAGACAAAACTTCTTTTTGCAAAATGTAATTAAATTAGGACTTGCAAAGAGAGCTTTTATAGTTTTCTCAAGGCAAATGCCCTAAACAAGTACAACACTGCACACATGCTAGTGTGATCATCATCCAGTGTTTTGTAGCTACAACAAGATTTTTATTAGATGCTTTCAAGTCTCCAGTTCTTATAGAAGAGCATTRTAACTGATAAATTTGTATGCCATATAGTGATGCAGAAGGTGGCCACCCTGGTAGAACTGCTCAGGGAATATGACTCAATATGAGATTAGTGCAGAGGAATTAGTGCAGATGAAACATCTGTTATGATATCAGTGTACACATAGAGACCTGAAAGTTGGTGTATTCGAAATGGTCTTTTACAACATTAAAATCTTACTTCGATGGTGATTGAAACACTTTTAGGACATTTTTCCAGGTTAATACTATTAACATTTACATTACTCAATCTAAGGCTAGGTATGTATATTTCTTTTGTTGCATTTTTAAATTTTTCTTCTTGCAGTTTGAAGTTCATGAAAGCATCTTTGAAGTACTGCACACCCATAAATAGATTACCATAGTAGTGTTAAGCAGTTCTAGTTTYATTCTTCCATTTTAAATTCACAGTAACTACTCAGGCTTAAGGTTTGTTATTATTAAGATGCAGATATTTCAGGCATTTCAATGTATATGTACTTTTGAATTCTGGGAAGTTACTTGCTGCAAAATGAAGAGCAAAAGCTTTTGMTTAAAAGAAGAAATTCACAGAACTAATAGGTTATGTAACTCTGCCTCACTCCTTGTTTCAGAAAATAGTTCACTTCATGARGATCAAATGTGTAGCTTCGGCTAATTAAGAAAGAATAATATGTAAACTCAAATGGCTTTATTTTGATGTCACAACTGCTTACTTGGTTTATTGTACAATAGCCTCATACTTGAAGCACTCACTTGAATGAAACTGCACATATTTTTTTTTTTTTTTTCCTGCAAGTTTTTTAAGTATTTCTTTAAAACTTCAGCAAGGCACTCTCTCAACACTGCTGCAACCTTAACAGTCCTATTCCTTTTTAATTATTGTTGTTATTACTATGGATAAAAACAGATCTTCCATAGAACAACAAAAATTTCTTCTGTAGTTCATAGTCATGAAACTTGCACAATGTAAGAGAAAACCCTTGGCAACAGCACTTCTTCAGCCCTTTTGTCTAAAGTAGATTGTATTAAACCCTGAGAGAAATGCACATAATATAGGCAATGAAGAGAAASTATAAAATGATAAAGTTAAGCGTGATGGACAGGACTATGGATTTGTACCCATTGGTGCCTTTAGGGATGGTCCTTCACAGGACAGCTGACAAAATAATTTCTGTATCTGTTTTATTAAAGTTTTTGGTTTTATTAAAGTTTTATGGACTTCTGAAGGTCCACTTTAGCCTCTTTAAGAGTCTGGTCAACAGAGTTCTTAGAGTTCTTTAGCAGTCTGTCCTGAAGATCAATTGAGTCCAGAAATTCATCAAGAAGGAGTTCTTATAAGCCTAGGAGCAGGTTGTCTCTGTATGCTGAAAGATGAAATGGCAAGGAAGAACACTATCCTGGCTGAATAGAGAACTTTGGTTGGAACACCGAGACAAAAGAAGGATTTGGAAGAAGGGGCAGACAGCCCAGGATTACAATGGTGTTGTGAAGTTATGCACAGAAAAGGTTAGAAGGGTCAAAACCTAACTAGAACTCAATCTGACTACTGCCATAAAAGRAAAAAAGATATTTCTATGAATATATTCAGACCAAAAGGAGAGTTAGGAGAATCCCCATTTGTTATTGGATGCAGAGGGGAACATAGTGACAATGAATAAGGAAAATTATGAGATACTTTAATAATAAGACCTAATTGTTCTGGAGTGCCCAGTCTCCTGATCTGGAAAATAGMGACAGGGAGCAGAATGAAGACCCCCATATACACAAGTCTGTGGGACCAGATGAGATGCATCTGAGGGTTCTGAGGGAACTGGTGRAAGAAGTTGCTAAGCCATTATCCATAATACTAATGTGGCATTCTAGTGAGCTTCCCAGTGATTGAAAAAGGGGAAACACACTCCCCATTTTTAAATAGGAAAAAAGGAAAACTTTGGGAAATAAAGGACAGGCAGTGAATTTCCACTCTGTGCCTGGCAAAATCAYGGAGAAGACATTCCTGGAAATGATGCTAAGGCACATGGAAAACAGAAAGGTGATTGACGGCAGGTGATGTAGCTTTGTTTATGACAAATCGTGCATCACAAARCTGATGGCTTTCAGTGGTGCCTTAAAACACTGTGGAAAAGTAAAGAGTGACTGATGTCACTTGCCTAGCCTTGTTCAATGCATGATACTATCCCACACAATGTTCTTGACTCTGAAATGAAGAGAAATGGATTTGATTGATGAATGAGTTGGTTGGAAAGGAATGAGCAGGATGGTTTCATTWACAGAGTGTGCACTCAGCACATACAGGTCGATCATGGTATAAGGCCCAGTCAGCAGAGGTTTAGGAAAGGCTGGTACAGYTTGAACAACCTGATCTCCTTCCACAACAAGCCAACATGTTTAGTGGATGAGAGAAAATCCATGTAGATGTTCTTTACCTGGACTCCAGTAAAGCCTTTGGCACTATTTCTTTCAGCATTTGACCAGAGAACTAGTCTAATACCTGATCAAATGGATTCAAAACTTCTGTTCTCATGGTACTACACAAGCCATGGAAAGACTTAACAGGAGGGCCTGTCACTGCTGAGCTGTCAATTGAATTATATCCACCAACAAATGAAAGTAGAAAAGTTATGGTGACAGAATGAAACTTAAATAATTCATAGAAACTTGCAGTTCAAGTCCCAGCACAAAAAAATACTGTTCAGCACTTAAGTGAAAGTACCCTTTACTTAAAAGGAGAGACAATTATTTTGTGTTTAAAGCACACATTTTCTGAAATGAGTTTTTTGTCTGGAGTAGTAAGTTCTACTTCCTTGAAAGAAGAAGATCTGCAGTCCTTTTACTGGTTCAGCCCTTGTACACTGCAGTGTAAAAGTAACCTTGTTAGAATAGAACCTGTAAATATTGTGCAGGAAGGTTCATTGACAAATCATGAATTTATTTAGGCTTTGCAAAAGATGCAAGCACAAAAACCACTTCCTAAGTCTACATAGGTCTACCTTCTTTTAGTTATTTTCAATTTAAAATACAGAATAGCTGCTACTAGTAAAAGATTTCGTTTGGGCCTTGCAAAATGACAATATGGGTTTGTAGTTTTGTTTACTGGCAGACCTTCAATTATTTGCTTTACAGTTATACAAAAATAGAATTATATGTTGCTTTTATTCAGAGACAAACAAAAAATATGAAGGTTTTTTTTTTTTAAATTTTCATGTATCGAAATATTAGTTTCAAAGTAACTCAAACTGCATTATGTAATCTAAGCAGCAATCTAAAGAGCGCAACATCGAAAGTTGAACACTCTCCATATATATTTGGGGAGATATATATATATCTTCCCCCCAAGAAAAACAAGTCCTCAAACACAACACAATGCCAGTAGCTTCAAGTACTTCATGCAAATTTTAGACAAGAGTTGTATAACAGAATACTTCACTCAACTTGCACCATCTGTAAGTTTATGCTTTTCCAGTACTTATACACTTAAGTCATCCTTTTCAAGATTTTTCTTGCATGTTACATGCAACATTAGCACATTCTTCTGTAATGGAAAGAGGAATAATAGACAGATGGGCCAAACCTAAGGTACTGGTTTTTTGGAAAGTAAGAAGGGTCAAGAGAACAGTCTCTGGCGGATACCTCTTAATTGCCCATAACAATTGCATTTGGTCATTAACAATCAATCTCACACAGAGCAAGACACATTACCACAATGATCTGACATTTCAGCTTCCAAATTAAACTTTGTTATTTGATTCAGAAAAAGTATTTGATTGGGAGAGATGGGCTTAGAAAACTAGTAACAGAAGACAGACATCTTGACTTTCCTTTCAGTTGTAGGATACCTTTTTTTTTTTTTTTTTTAATGATTCCAACAAATGAGCAACAGATGATTTCTTGCATGCAGCCGCTCTCATACAGCACTGTGTCTGTGGCACCCTCTGTTCCCCCAAATTTTCAGGGCCAAACTGTGGAGGCAACGGGCAACACTTGTGATAGAAGAAAACAACTTTTGTGGCAGAACTGCTTTATGAAGAGCCAACAGCAAGAGCACCACCAATCCAAGTGTATTGATCATTTTGGGGGACAGTGACAAAATGTGATGCTCAGAGTGTGCAGAAAGGGCCAAGTCTATCTCTTTTCTCCTTGGTTCACCTTTGCAAATTATTCTCACAAGCTTAGTGTGTAAATAATCTGGACATTGAGATGTCTGCCTGAACAGATGCCCCGCCTCAAGAAGCTGTCTTTGAACTGAAAATACAAAAGCCAACATATAGACAACACAGCTTCTAACTTACATGTTAAAAAGCAGTTAAATAGATGAATATTATAAGGGTCGTCTGTATTCATGGAGCAAACTTGACCAGTGTCTTTTGCTGTTTATTGTTTCCAGCAATCAGCCAAGTCACCCATAACTGTCCAGACAGTCCCTATAAAAAGGAATTGCTTGAAGAGACCTTTAAGGACTGCATATGGCAACACACCACTGTGCATTTCAGACTACGCATTTCACTAAAATTAAAATCCTTCTGTTCAGCTTTCCTACCTTYTACGTGGAACTGTGTATCTGCACATTCTGGCTATAGGTTCTGCTGCTCATTAGGAAAAACCGTGACTGCACAGGTGTCAGGCTGCTGGCTGCAGAAAAACAACATACACACCATCAGATGCCACCTGTAGATGAGGGTGAAGATTAATCACTTTTGTGTGTGACATAAAACAGCCAAGCACTCTAAAGAGCCATGTCTGGCGAGGCGCCTACATCATCAACTTTCAGAATTTTTCCTAGGAGTCAGTGGGAGTAGCAGTGTAGAAGCAGAAAAGGGCTGGTAGGATCTAGTGGGAGAGAGAACCATGAAAGAGACGCACATCCAAGCTTAAGGCTAAATGAATATGAGATTGTATTGGAACCAATTATGGATTTATGCGCAATCAATCTCTTTAGAAGATCCCTTTGCAACCCTAGAGACCAAGACCACCCATTTGGAAAGGGGCATTGTGCCACAGCAGTAGTTCACCAGCCCCTTGGGTCTGGGATGGATGCCTAGGCTGAGGAGTACAAAGYAGAAATGTTACTCACGGGTGGCTGAATGTGACAGCAGCTGTGTGTTAGAAAAGTTGAAGATGTCTCCCCATTCCCCAGTCTCTGGTTGACACTTAGAGTGTCTCCAGGAGTACAGGTGAAGGCAGCGTGGGTGGTCATGAAACCATGCTTCACAACCACCYCACAGCATGAAAACCAGCTCACAGCCACCAGGGAAAATGAGCTGCACAGAAACAAAGCATTTCTTAGCTCTGTGATACAAAAAAAAATTGGGAAGGAACGAGAGAAGCAGGGCATCCTTCCACACTGCTTCTTTATTCAAACTACCCTACGCATCAGACTYATCCAGATACTTTGAACTCCAGCTGCACACATCACCCACCACTACTTTCTTTCAAAAGACCATAACGAAACAATCATACAGGGACTCAAAGTGTGACTAAACACACAGGTRACAAACTAGCCAGGAAAGCTGAATGTTAATGAAATTCCAGACTATGCAAGGAAGCTGTCTCATGGGAAATTAACATACATCCAGTGATCTCTACATAAAGGTAATAAAAGCCTTTTATAGGACTAGAACCAAAATATATATTTCTGGCTGCCCTTCTATCAAGCAGTTGTTGAAATATAAACAATATTTTTAACAGTGAGAAAGAAAACAGCTTTTTATTAGAAGRGGAAAATCAAAGTACTGTTTGCATTAGTGTGTCAAATCAAGTAAAAAGCTGCTGGAGGAAGGTATAAAATAATAAAAAAACACAAACCACCAAATCATAGACATTTTCCCAAATATCTCCATATTCRGTGGCTTTGAAATTATATTATATAGAAAACACAGATATATTAGGATGTTAGGTCTTATAGTGAAGTTCTGGYTGCTGAAAAGGTAGAAACATAGTGGAGGAAAAGAAAGAGGGTGCAGAAAGTTTAAAAAGAGTTGTATTAGGTTATCATGAGGGATTTATTTTTGTAGTATTATTCATAAGTTTTTCTGATATATTTATTTTCTGGGTATCACAGGAAGCACACARTGTGTAACTTGGAGTATTCAGCAGTCTTTAAGATGTTGGTGAAATCAGTATTTCTAATAGTCCTTAAATTGCCAGTGTGTTTAAAGTGATGCAGCTCATGCATTTATTATTTATTTCCACCACCTCCTCCCCCCAAGGTTTTGCCCCCTGTTAAYCATATCCAGATTCTGCAACTGATCCTCAGCAACGAGTATTAACAGAATCCCTCATGGAAAGAGCCCTGCTTGGTGAGTGATGGTAGCAGGTTCTGACATTACCTATGTAATTACTTTTAGAACAATGCYCCGAACAGAAGAAAACAGATTTCTATACTCCTAGGGACCCATCTGTCCTATCACTCCCTCCTTGAGAGGCATTGACTTTGTAGCAAAATCTTGCAATAAAAARCTAGTTTCTAGTTTTTCTAGTGTTTCTCCCAAACTTATGAAAAATGCAAAGTCACCATAACCAGACTTCCAGAATCTGTACATGGTCTAAAGGCTCACAAAATTCAGTTGTTTTATCTATCCAAATGATATGTTAAGTCTGATATTTAATGAAAATAGTTTCTCATATTTATGCTAATTTTCACAACCTCCCTCTGCCCTCCACTATATCAAACAGGTTTCTGCTTAAAATAGCAGCCAGCTCCATTGGTCACATGGAAATCAAATCTTACCTGTCATATGTTATCCCCACTCTGCTAACTTTAGGAAACAATTATACATTTTGAAAACCAAAATCTAGAGTTATTCAAAATGAGAAATGATTGAAGATAATTTTATACTAATTTGATACTGATTGACCCTTAAAACACATCTCATCAAATTCACCCTTTTTTCCCACCATGATTTCTGGTGACATACCACAGAATCATAGAGTCGTAGAATGGTTTGGCATGGAAAGTATCATAAAGATCATCTCATTCCAAACCCCCTGCCATCAACAGAGATGCCTTCCACCAGAGCAGGTTGCTCAGAGTCTCACTCAGCCTGGTGTTACACATTCCCAGGCATGGGGCAACTACAGCTTCTCTGGCCAACATATTCCAATGCCTCTCCACCCTCAAAATAAAGAGTTTCTTCATAATATCTAAACTAAAAGTGGTGTACATAATTTGGAGCAATTTCCCCTTGTTGTATCATTACATGCTTTGTATGTAGTCTCTCACCACCTTTTTTGTAGGTTTCCTTCAGGTAATGGAAGATTGCAGTAAGGTCAATCCAAAGCCTTCTTTATCCAGGGCGGACAGTCCCAGTTCTCTCAGCCTTTCCTCATAGGAGAGATGCTCCTTTCCTGTAAAGAAATAAGTGCTATAAAAATTCCAATCTTGGCTGCAGAACTAAATTCCAGTACATGACAGATTCTGCAGAAGGTTTCACTTCTTCAGTTTTCAGTAACAAGTGTCTAATTCTAAACTTGATGAATCCATATGCAAGAGGCTTTTCACACATTTCATGTATGGCT
Organism: Malurus melanocephalus; assembly: GCF_030028575.1. Classification (NCBI taxonomy): domain Eukaryota; kingdom Metazoa; phylum Chordata; class Aves; order Passeriformes; family Maluridae; genus Malurus; species Malurus melanocephalus. The sequence continues at coordinate 2,311,053 of NW_026623277.1, forward strand.
CCAGCAACAGACATGAATGATTTGCCCTTTTTCCCCATTAATAAGGCAAATTTTGTAATTTGATATTTGGGATCCTGGAAATGCTGAGTGGAGCTACTGACTTGAGTAGATTTAATCCTTATTAATAGTGATGTAAAAGTAGAATTAGGCTACATGTTATGAGCATATCAAATCCAAATCAATTAATAGTATTTCTCTCATGGAAAGGCTAAATGCCAGTGCAAAAATACTTACCAGCCTTTCCGTTTCTGTTTTGAATTGTTGTTGTATCATATATTACATTGTACTTAATTTTCTGCCCCAAGCAGTTTTTCTTGTAAGCATGTTAATAGAAAATTCATCTCGTTGTAGCTTGGTTGCTCCTCCAACACACCCAATTTAGCCTCAATTTTTCAGTGAAACTGTTTAAAACACTTTATCTCTGGTACTGTCCTCAAGTTTCAAGGTTCATTGTATTTATTACATGCAGTGCTAAGCCACAAAATTCTGTGCTCAAGTTGACAGACAATCAACTTGAAACTTTATTCATGCTGGGCTTCATAGAGATTATTAAATACAGATTTGTGTGATATGGCTCTTGCTGGTGAGATCTTCAATACCTGAGGGAAAGTTAAAGTAGAGGACACAGGCTTCATTCATTTTTGGGTTTGACCCTCTTTGAACATAAAATATGATATTTCTTAGATTCTTTTTTATTCAGCTGATTTTTATGTTGCTGATGGCCGAAACTCTAATACAGATTCCTTCATTTCTGAAGAACATTATTTCCTTGTAGAGATCACATAAATTACACATATTCTTCAGGTTTTTTTTGATAATAATCACATCACACGTGCAGCTTGATTCTATTAATTCTAGCATTTGATTGTGAAAATAAAAAAAAACCTTTTCTTTTGGTTTGTTTTTATTATTTTCATGTTTTTACCAATGAGGGAAGAGATTCCTCACTGAAATACATATAAAAAGTATAATTTCCTTAGTGTAAGTTCAACTCAAATTTTCACACAGGAAAGAAGAATCTGCAAATATTTTACAAAAAGAGCAAAAGTTACAGTATCGCTTTAGAATTTTTTATCTACCATATTTTATGGGAAGAAAATCTAACCCTTACTAAATGGGATCAGTAGCATAAGTGTCCAGCTTTCAAGGAACTCAACACATAATCCAAAAATTAAACAAAAAAACTTGGTGAACGTTTTCAGACTTAAAGCAATAATAGCACACATTTGTTAGAGTTTTGTCTGACAACTTTTAGGGAAACACATTCTGTTATACATTCTAATGTTAGCTTCTAACAATATGACAGCGTTATGAAGTGTATAGCATTAAAAATAAATTTAAATCTTTTAACAGTAAACTTAAATCTTACTTTTGTTATGGCCATGCATTATTTGCTTGGCCTTCTTGTTGGATAAATTCAAAAGGGCAAGTCAATGTACTTTTAAAATGACAAGTTTTTCTTTTCATGTAGGCTTGACCTGAATGTTCATTCTTTCATACTTCTGTCCAGTCACCATTCAGATTTACTAATTTTAAGGATGATGGAGACTTAAGTCATCAGAACAATCACTAAAGTCTTGGATACTTCTGAAATGTAAATACTCTCATAATTAAAGGAAACATTTAAATTGGTATACTTATCATAATAACACAGTAATTGACAATTCTAGCCACACAAACTGAGCTGTTGAGTCATATTTGAATTTCCTATTTGTTGATTTCCGTACAACAAAGTAAACTAGCTGAAAAATTCATTTACATATTCATTTCAATCAAATCACATTCACCTCTTCACAACTACAGCAATTTTAATTTTCACATATTTTTTAGCACATCATTCAGCAATTCATGTTACCTTTCCCAATATACTGTGCAGGAAAACACTACTGGCAACCACGTTGTCCGACATTGGGAAGAGTTTACTTTGTGAAAGGGAAATGTTGCTGAAGCTCATTACTTCACAAGCTACAACATAGCAGGACAAAGAACATCACAGAGGTGCCAGGAAGTATGTGGTACCTTGTCCCAACAGCAATGCAGAGGTCAATTGTTGGTGTTGCCGCTGTTCTAAACTTCTTGCTGAACTTTACTTGATAGAGGCAGATAGAGGCAGACTGTGAGGTATCAGTTTGTCTGGTGTCATTCATGATTTCATGAAGTATAAAGTTCTGTAAAGTGCTGTCAGGTGGCACCTGAAAGATGGGATTTGGCACAGAAATCACACAGCTATCTATAGGCAAGATCATTTCTCACATGGCCGGTAGATGCCATGGAAATCCCTCCCCATTCTGTGGAGGCAGAGCAGCCATGCTGGTGGGACATCTGAACATTGTTTATAGGGTGAATGAATCTTTGGGGTGCCAACTTATTGCTTCTGCCACCAGACTGGCCCCAGAGAATCTCCACGTGGCGCGGTGCTGGGCAGTGCAAAAATAACTGACTGTACTCTAGTTCAATATGGCCAATTGAAGTGCAAATTTGTACCAAAATGAGTTTCAGACTTCTTGTAGCATCTGTAGGGAGAAATGCAATGCATGGTGAGTGATTTCATAGCTGGAACTACTCCCTCTGCTCCTGGCATGCTGCAGTTTCAACACAGAGGTGTGTGAAATGGATGTACTGGCATCTCTGTCACAGACCATCGGGTCTTAGGGTCTGCCAAGACCTCATTATTTTCCCTGGCTTTCTGAATAAGCTAGGAGAGCAGAGCTGTATGCAAATCATTGCAGATACCTGCTTGGACTCCCATAGCTAGTAATTTCTGGATGCAGAATTGCAAAGGGCTTTTGACAAATGAACTGTATTTTACTGGAATACTTATAAAATCCATATCTTGAGTTCCAGCTGCTCTGAATGAGACTAGCAAGTTTACAACTTTATGAGACAGCTCACCTCCAAAGAGGTGACTTTAGTAGTCTTAAACTGAACAAAAACCACCATAACCAAAACCAAACCCAAACTGAAAAAAAAAAAAAAAAAAAAAAAAAAAACCCTACAAAGCCAAAGAAAACATTTTTCTTATTTTTTTAGGAGATGATCTGCCCAAAACATGTCTCTGGTTTAGCTAAACATGTACTGCCCATATAAAGGCTTAACAACATTAGCAATGCTAATAAACCAAACTGTACTAAAAATGGTTCTTCATGGCACTAGATCACTTCTTGGAACATGGTGCTGCTAACATTTCATAGCCCAATCAGTCTAAAAGGATACATATTGCCAATGTTTTTTACAATGGAGAAAAGCACCCTGGAATACCCCAATATTGTACATTACCAAGCAAAGGAGGCTAAAATAATTCTTTTTTGTTTGGATTCAGTGTCTTTTGGCTTGTTTTTATATTTTAGTAGAAAGGCCATGTGAAAAGTATGTTACTTCACATAGGTTTTTTGTTTGGAGTTGTTTTTTATGTTGTCTGTACTTTTGCTATAGCATGCACCTGGGTGCCATAAGAAAGCTTCTGTTCCTTTAAAGAGTTTTAACTTCACTTTATTTCTTTATATGCATAAGAACCTTTTTTCATTTGCACCTGTAAAGACAAAAAAAAAATCTGCTCTAAACAAATGTCAAACCACACATTGACAATAGGACTAAGGAGCGATTCCACTGTCTCCTTTTAGAAAGTATGCTTATTTTTTATTTACCCTAGAATGCAGCTATTTCACTTTTAAAAGCAACTCTTGTAGATAATTTCACACCTATTAACTTTTCCTTGTAGATGTTACTTTGAAATGTGTAGATTCTTAATTAACTGGAAGTTATAACAATCTATAAAAATATCAGTAGCTTCATACCTCAATCACCAAGTCAGTGATATTTATTACATTTTTCTATTTGCATTGCTTCTAGTTTATATTTTAAATTGTGATGCAAATACTTACAATATTACACTTATGCCCTAGTGCTTTTGTAATTCAACAGTTTGTACTTTTTTGTCTCTATTCCTCCGGTTTTGAGATTTTTATCTTGCTTATCTTGCATGTTCAAGAGATCAGGCCTTTGCCATCATTYATGACTCCATTCCACATGGATACCAAAAGTTCCAAACCCATTTTAAAATTATTTCAGCTTAATTTAGCTTTATCATTTTAAGTCACACAAAGCCCTTCTTTCTGAGCTATATTTCCTATGRAGACTTTAACTTTAGAAAAATTAAAAATGGAGGACTGGGATACCTTGATAGAGTCTGACCACATTTATGTCAGCAGTTCTTTGAAAGCTCAATTCTGCTTCTATATTTGATTTCATCCACAATTATAACATAGTTCTTTTACATGGAGATCCTCTAGAAACGAGTGAAGTCAATGCTTTCCTTTACCAGAGGTTAATCTTGCTGCAAGACATTTATTGAATCTCTGTGTCAATGCTTTAATTTGGAAGTCACATGGCTTCAGTCCAGTAGAACTGAATGAAATTGCTTAGGGGTTAGGCTAGTGATGGTTGCTTTCGTTCTGAATGAGAGAAATCACACAAAGTCTTAAGTTGTAACTTAAGCTTATTGTTCCACCCCTTTGACTAATTTGTCCTACCTCCCCAAATTAATCATCAATGTATTGTAAATAATACTTCAATGTCAATATTATTAGTCTGATAAGAGACTGCTTTTCATCTGGAGTAAGGATGCTGATGGGAAGTATATATACATAAGAAATAATTTATAAGCCTCCTAAAGAAGCAATTGCATATGTGTCAAGGAAGGGGGATATTAATATCCTAAGTATCATGGAGTTTGAATTATGTGGTGGCTTGTGATAACCTGTGAAAATTATAGATAAGCAGGGAGAGAAATAATCACCACTTGTTTCTTGTAATAATTGTAAGCAATAACTTCCCTCCATGTGTGATAAGCACTTAAAGTTGTGTTCAAGATCATTCTGAAAAATAATATAATATAGTGAGGAAATCAAACACGACAGAAAGTGATCCCCATCATCACTACCAGCTTCTGCTTTCACAAGACAAATTCTAGGAACTTTTACTTTAGTAAAATCCCCAAGAAATTTCTGTATTTGCTCAAGGAACGTAGCCTTGCGGAATGTGTCCTGTTTGTGAACATTAGGAGTTGGTGTGAGCAGCTAAGCAAGGGTCTGAAAAAAATTGACCTCATGTTTTCCTCTTTACATCCTGCTGGATCCAGGGTGTAGCCCTGCCTGTCCAGTGCAAGTGGAAGCAGATGAAATCCTGTGTCCTCTACATGAATCAGGTAGTATCATGTCAGGCACTCCAGATTGACTGGAAATTCAAGCATCATCCCTAAAGCCATTCTGATACAATTTGTGTTTATTCATCTGAAACACAGCACCTGTAGGGTATGGAAACACTCATAACATCTCAGGAAGAGATTTCAGCTTTTGGATTTCAAGTATTAGTCTATTTTATTTTGCTGCTAGGCTGCTCTGAAGTCCACCTATTCACTCTCTGAGCCTCAAAAATATGCCAGACCATGCATGGATGACTAACCTTGTATGACCTGTTGCAAGGGACTAATCTCAGCCAGTGACTATCTGCTTCCTCCATGTTTGTGTTAACCCAGTAGCTGAAAGAACCACACCAGAAACTCTTGAGTCAGTCAGTTCAGTCCCATCTACTGCTCCAGAGGCAAAGTAGGTGTGCTGCTGCTTAAAGGCTTCCATGAAAACCACATATTACTTCACTCATAATGTGTTCTCATTATGGGAAATACTTTCTTCGTATATTTGGAAAAAAAAAAGTATTTGTTATGCAAAGACCACATATGTTTTAAGGCTCATTGGTCAAATTAATATTTCCTATTTAATATTTCCTATTTAATATTTCCTATTTAATATTTCCTATTTTCCATCTTCAGGCAGAGAAAACAGAAAATCCTGTAACCTTACACAACAATATGTAAATCTATTTACTTTCAGGCTCCAGAGTGCTGTGTTTTTSCCTGCTACAAACAGAAAAGTCACTAGGCAACAGTTAACACAGATAAATTGTTTTCCTCCATTGCAGAGAAGAGTAGGTACATATCTTCTGCTAACAGCCATGGACTTCCAGCTATTCTTTTCTTTGACAAAATCATACAGTCTTAAAATAAATAAACAAACAAACAARCAAGCAAACAAACAGGAAAACAATACGCAAAAGAGGATATAATCACTAGGTGTAATATTTTGTGGCTTTGAATATGTTGCTTATGGGAGTGAAACTCAAGTGGATTAATAATGAGCCAYAATAGGAAAGAGAAATACTAGAACAATATAAATTACCTTAAGGGAATGAATAACATTAAAATAATAATTAAAAAGTAAAAATACTTGGAAGGTTGGAAAGGCCTATAGGCAAATCCAGACCAGTATCCAATTGTTCTAAGCAGCACACAGACATGCAGTAAATGTGAACCTTTGTCCCCCCAAAAAATTGAAATAAGGATAATATAGATAGAAAGTTATAAAACACATTTTTTGTTTGGGCATAGGGAAATTCTTGGCACATTCTGATTGCTAGGGGTTCTCTGTCAGAAGAGGGGCTAAAACGAGATTCTCAATCCTCATTGCTTTTACTGCTAGAGATTTCACACCTCTCATACTTCTAGTGCTTTTCACAYTAATACTTTAATTCCTCAGTCACTGCTTTTAAGGACTTTTTTTAATTCCCATATTTGTTTTGTTTATTCACTAACAAGAGTACATCAGGTGTCAGTGCAGATTATGCCAATAATCACATGAAAACAGACCTCTGATTAGCTGTCTGAACATATTCAGGACAGCAACACACACACACTGGTACACACTTACCTGAAAACAGATGTGTGTGAGGAATGAGTGAGAAATTTCAATGGCTGCCTTTCAATATGCTCACCTCACTGGATTCTCACCTCTTCCCACCATCACGGGTCTAAACCTCCATTTCAAATCCACCATTTCAGCAACAACCACCAACTGACTTTGTCACAGAAAAGCCGGAGTGAAAAGTCAGCAAATTTTCCAAACCTGAGCCTTCTCAGAAGAGTCTAAATTGTCAACATACCCCACTTCTTAATTAAGGACCACAAAGAGAGGGCTCAAAAACCACACACAGTCGTTATCAAGAGCTGTGAAGGCTCCAGAGTAGGAAAATTGCTCCTCTTTTCAGGTCATTGCAAGACAGGGTGGCAGCCCTACCTTCTCTCCATGGTCACTAGAGCAGAGTTAGGCTGTTCCCTGCAAACAGGTCACTCCCTAGCAGGAAAGGATAGGCTGACATTTTTTTCTCTCCCACAGAGGATTTTCTCTTGCAGTCTGATAGAGCGTGAAGGCCTTTCCTCCTAAAAAAGGACCAATCTGATGTAAGGCACAGATGTGAGAGCCTGATGTGAGTGCCAGAGGACACTGTAATGGGATTCTTCAACAAAACAGAGATTATATTAACAGCTGGAGGCAGCAGCAAAGAGGGAACAGCAAGAAGAGTGCGTGAAACTTTCCAAGAAGGAGTGATTATCCTTAAGATCATGTATCACTAGATAGCTCTGATGATCTGGCTCCCAAGATCTGGCTCCCAAGATCTGGCTCACATTTAAAGATCAGAGCAAGAAGCAATAAGATGCTCTGGAAATCTAGAACTGTTAGACAAAATGGTGAGTGATTTAGAGATTTCCCTTTTCAGTTTCTTCTCCACGAGAAGAAGTCTAGTCATGCTGGAAGTAAAAGAATGTGCCCAGGAAAAATATGTCTTTTTACTCTCAAACCTCCTGGTGTACTGATAGAAAAAGAGGGGGAACCAATATTTCAGTCGATCTAACCTTTAATTACGCATGACAAGTTCCTGAAAGCTCAGCTTCAGTATTGATTCTTGTAGCGGATAAATACATTGTATGTACAACTTCCTCTGTTAACAACTGCTAAAGTGGAACTAGGGAGGGTGCTGTAATTAAGTATTTTCAGGATATTTCAACAGCAAGCAGAGTTAAAAGAACCAAATAGAAAAACAATCAGATTAGAAACACTGGAACAATTTATTGTGGAAAAAAACAAGACTGGAGCAAGTTTTTATGGGCYTTCTAGGTTGGGCTGTTTGTTTGTTTGTTTTATTCCTTTACTTTGTTTTGTTGTTCTCATTCCAGTTTATTATTCGTTCAGCTCAGTTTGCTTCTGGTTCACTTAGTTTTGACATATGACTAAACAAAATTGCCAAGGGCACATAGATGATGGATGGCACAATGATGGCAGACTTATTTTCATTCCAATCCTAAATTCTTCTAAATAGGACATTTTTCTTTCTTCGTTCAACATACTGCAGGTATGAAACGCACCTGTTCTGACTGTGGGGTAAAAAAAAAAAGGAAGAGAAGCTGGGGTCTTTTTGCAGCAATATACACATAATTTGGGTTCTTCACCTCTAGGAGTTATCATCCCTTACAAAAGCAGAAAGAGACACAGGTAACTGCTTTTGCCTTCTGATGTGTTGCATGGCAATCTTAATGAGCTTCTTTCTCTGTCCTGTTCAGGAAGCAAAGAAAACCACAGCAGAAACATCACAGGCTTGAAATTGCTGTTGCAGTGGTGAGCAGAGTGCTGGAAAGAAGTGGCAGCATTAGAGCAGACTACGTAGCTCAGCTGGGCCAGCATTATTAGTGAATATGAAAGAAAGGATGAAGAAACAAGAGCCTGTTATTTTAACCATGTGGCTACTAAAGAAACTTCGGTGGTTCCATTGTGAGTGTGTGTGCTAATTGTACTAGTGGCTGCTTCATAAGGAAAATCGTCCCAAATACACCAGAGGAAATCAATTAGGCCAATGGTATCTTTTTCTTCATGTCAGACCTCCCCTTACCAGGTCACAGAGAAGATATGGTTTCAATTCTTGCCGCTTGAGTTTTGCCTATAAATAAATACCTCTTGCCTTGCTGTTAGCAACAATTGAGACATTAATTTTTAAGGTTTTCTGAAGCTTCTCTGGTCTTGTCTTTCCTTGAATGCATAAATACCCCCCAAAAACACATCCAGAGAACTTAAAAAAGGGATAATGTCTTGCAGATTTCTTGCCAATGAAAATGTGCAGGGTAAATGTCAGTTTTTTGTGATGATCCATGACATTAGGACTGTGATGTTAGAACTCTGCATGAACTTTTTTTTTAACACATCATTTTTACTCCAGTATTTTAGATGCATTTTTGAAATTCCAGAGAGTTCTCTGAGGTGAAACAAATGTGATGCATGACCCTTTAGTCACACCCAAAGAAAACCAGGCAAAATCATGCCTCAATTTAGAGACAATTTTAGGAAAAAAAAAAGCTCTGGAATGAACGTTTCCTCTAAAGAAAGAGTTTCAGCAATCCCTTCCCATCAATATGAAATGAATTTTTCTGGATGAAAGTGTAAAAATCCAGTTTATTTAACAAACAACGTTCCCRCAGGGAATGGGGAAAAATTAATAACTAGATAGCTATTGAATGTTCAGAACTTTACCCCTCTCCCACAGCCACCCACAGCAGAACAAACAATGGAAAGGGAAAAAACTRCCAAGTATGTGACAAGAAGGAGCAAAATGGCAGACAGACTTTTGTCTCAGGGAGAGGAGGAAAGTCGACAGAGGAGCTTGGAAAAAACCAGATGGGAACTWGGTGAATCTCTAATGTCGGTCTCCTCCTTGCAGCAGGCGAGGCTGGTGGATTGAGCCCTTTCTTTCACTGGTTTAGCTTCTCCCGAGGTCTGGGCTGAGATGGAGTGTCCCCACAGCTTCCCCACTGGTCCTGCTGGTGGTACAATCTCAGACTAAACGAATCCGAATGGTACAAGAAGAAACAACAGAAGCCACAGAAAAAATGGCTACTGCAAACCAGGGAGGAAACTTCTTGTCTAAGCTAACAAAAACCAACCTAGTCAAAGTAAAAATCTGACTCCATCTGCACTGCAAAACTGAGCACATGGCAGAATGAGAGCTTGCACAAAGCTTGTGCCAGACTTCCCTGACTCCCACCCCATCCCTGGATTCGCCTTGAAGCTACAGGACCCATTTTTGGGCACATGCAGATGATCAGGAATAAGGTACCATCATAAAACCATCCCAAGACAATAATACCTGTCGATCTTGAGGCATTACTGCTCACTGCATAATTTGTTGGACATTTTAAAACCTGATAGTGTACTGCTTGACCTGTAATAAGACATAACTGTGAAAAGCACACTAACTTAAGTACACTAACTAGACCTGCAAGTTATGCAGTCACAAGAAATGATAAAACCTCTTCAAACTCCCTTTTGAAGTTCTCTTTAATCAATAGACCCCAAACATCCTACACACTTGACAGACTCTTCTGCAACTACTGCTTTATTGTGCTCCACTTTGCACTTTTATACCTTCCTTCACRGAGTTGCTCACTCCCTAGCCCACTACTGCTATTTATTTTCTTCCTTTCTTACCAGTGCTACGATCTTTTTGTTCTCCTAATCTTTCATGCCATCATCAGTGTTAACCAGTTAGKTAATCACTATTTGAGCCTTTCACCATTCCCTATACATAAATTAGGCATCAATTACTGACATTGTTTCTCATTCATTAGAGAAGACATTGCTGACATTAAACTTGAACTGTGACTCCCTAGTTTGCCASTCAGATAACTCTGTTGTTGAGCTGAGCTTAGAAAGATGTTAGGGAAAGGCAAAATAATTAATTCGGACTCTTCATCAACCTTCAGGAACAGTTTCAGACTGAGATGATTTTGTTCAATTGCTAGTCAGAACCTCTTTTATTCTGTGAGGRTAAAAAATTATTTTCACTATGTATYTCTAGAGTGRAGAAATCTGCCCTGTTTTTTAGCATACAATTATTAATATTTGTCACAGATGCAAATGGCCACTTAGAAACTGATAATTCCATGAGGAAAAAACTACTTGGTGTGTATCCAAGGTCTGCAGCATTTAGAGAAGATAAGACCCTGAACAGAAGTGGGCATGAAGCTAAAGAAATAAATTGCAGGAATGTTTCATTTTTTTGGATAGTGAATCACACAGACCACTTAAGGTTTGAACTGTTCAAGGTAACTTTTCAAAAGACCATTTCTGTTTTATTTCACCTTGGAGTTTTTTCATTCAGTATTTGTTGTTTGTTTGTTTCTTTTTCATAAACGACATATAAAACAGTGCAACAGAAAAGGATTTAAATGGTACTAATGAGATTCAGATCTCCAGCTTAAAAAAAAAAAAAAAAAAAAACAAACAAAGAAATCCAAAAACCAAAAAAATCAACACCAGAACTTTCATAATGGTCCTAATTTCTCTATTTCCCTCATAATTGGTAAATCAGACAGTAGGATAATGCTGCAATTTCCAGACACATGCAGCTGAAAAATTTAATTGCTGAGTGAGAATAAGAAGCTGTTTCAAGAGGACTGGCACTTCTTGAGTGTCTTTTCATTCAGTCCTCATSGCTTCACAGCAGTGGTTCTATTCTTCAAGCCTTCAAACTGAAAAACCACAGCCTTTGGGGAAATCTTTCACACATTGTTTCTAAAGMAGCCAAAGCAATCAGTTCCTGCAGTGCTGCACAAAGTTGCCTTGATTTACCCCTTGCAGACATTTCAGGATAACTGAAAACTAAAAGGCAGAGATAGAAGGTAGCCAGGCAAACTAGTGTGATTTTAGTAGATCAATTCTAAGGGCAGCTAAAAAAATATGCAATGCAGTATGGAGTTAAAGACATAGAAACTAGCTTYGAAGACATGCTAAGCACCATAAATACACTAGTTTACAACCATAACAAGTTAAAATTTCTTACTGTGCAGTAGAGATTCTCACTGAATTCCACAGAAATAATACTGATCTTTGAAAACATTTTCTTGCATAACTTTGACAGCAAGACTTCTTCCACACTTCTCTTGGAAGTATTTGCTTTCTTACTGTGCTGTTCAAGTAAGACCCTTTGTCCAGTAAGTCCTTTTCCTTGAGGCCTAGACTAGATCTTTCCTGAAGTCTCCTGAAGGCCGTTTCTTTCCTGAGCAGAAAGGAAAGATATCTTTCAAAGCTGAGTTTTGCTTAATCCCTCTGTCTGTTCGGCCACTTTAATGAGTATGTCTGATATATGGCAAAGGTCAAGTTATGACTGATGAATTGATTTCAGTGTGTTCTGTGCAGACTCATTATGACCACAAATGATAATTCTCAAAATAAAAACTTTGCCATGATGACTCACTGTCATAATCTACAGTCAAAATTCTTATTTATTATTTAGTGCAGGTAGATAAGGATGCAGTTTTTATAGCATAAAATACACATTTGGCATCTTGTCTCAATTTTATTGCTCAAAAATGTCCTGAACAGCTTGATTTAGTTGGACCTACTTTGAGCTGAGGATTGAACTGTGAACTCCAGGAATCCCTCCCAATGTACATTATTCCCTTTTATGGTATGCTGATTATGCATCAATGAATCAGCCAACACTAACCCAGAATGCTATGTTCAATCATATGGTTTTTGCACTATAAGCGATCTACTCTTCACCCCATGAATTTATTTAATCAGAGAATTAGAGTCTGTCTTTAGGAAAGTCTCTTGCTTAAATAAAGGTCATTACTGATATTTCAGATCAAAGTATTCAGGGTCCCAAGGTGAATTAATTCCTGGAAATCTTTGAGAACAGTCAGCTGCCATCCCTCTTGGAAACGTCCTTCAAACTTAATTACATTTAAAGTGTGTATTTCCATATGTCCACATGGGATCTTCCCCATTTTTATTCATATCTACTTCTCTCTTCTTCCCTGTAGGCATCTTTGTGAAGATTCTACCCCCTTGATCCCCTCCTCATGGGCACTGAGTTGGTGTCAGGTTCTCTGAAGCTGTCTYTGCTCCAAGTCCTGGCCCCACAGCACCTCCTCACAAGGTGAGTGCTTCAGCCTCACCATAGTGACTGTCCCTGAGCTGCTCYAGATTGCAAGCACCATTCTCATACTGGGAGACTGTAAACTAAATTTGGTAGCTGCGTAGGGACTAACAAGTCTGGAACAATGAGGTATAATCACTTTCCCAAGTGTGTTGTTCATACAGCCCAAGACAACCACAGTCTCACTTCCTCTCCAGAAACACTTCTAGCTTAGATTTACTTCCTGCAGAGTTGCAGAGCTGCTCTCTGGCTGATGAGCCCTTGGTCTGCATCATACCAGGAGGCATGATTATTCCATCTCAAGTGAGTGATTTTACATTTGTCCTTGGTGAATTTCATGGGCTTCCTGTTGGTCTGTTCATCGTTGTCTGTCAAGTTCCTCTGAATGACTGTCCTGTCCTCCACTGTGTTGACTGGTGCATCCAGATTGAAGTTATAAATTAACTTGGTGAGTCTGTATTCTCTCCRTTTATTCACAGTGTTCTAAACAACATATATTTCAGGGCAGACTCTTGAGAAACCTCACGAGTTACTACCCACTGAATGAAACATGAATGAAACATGAACCAGTCACTACTGCAACAATCCAGCTGATTCTTTCCTCTTCTTTTTGTCCACACACCTACATCACATGCCAAGATAATAGAGATAGATGATATCCATCTGTTTAATTCACGAATTCTGCAAACATTAGCACTAGGTCATGCATGATACATCCTCAGTAGCCCATATTGACCAAATTCACAACCCACCAGGTCCCATGAAAACTTTATGGTTTGAGTTTCTTCAAGTGACTCATAAAAAGGATCTTGTCCATTATCAATTGTTTTTCTTGAAACCTGCCTTTGGAAAAAAGGCTTGGGAGACCTTGTTGGTAAAGGGAAAATGGGAAAGGAGTTCTGTGCTGTCAGAGGGCAAGACAAATAAAATACCAAAGTGTCTATCTGTAAGCAGTAAACAAGAGAGCAACATGGATCTTTAAAGGGATGCAAGCTAATGTATCACTGTGAGACACCATTCTCTAATCGGTTGTATAAGCTTACAATCATGTGCAAAATTTCTGCATGGGGAAAAGTCCATTATTTTATCACCAATAATAAAAGCATTATTTTCAGCATTCCTGTGGGTATTTGAAGAGTAGGTCTTCCTCAATGCAGTAATAGCAGAATGTTGGTTATTATTTCCAATTTGCAAATTCACYATGAAGTAATTTCACCTTGAATTCATAATGAAGGTGTGTTTTGCTGTTTGTTTATCCTGACAACAAAAAGAACACAAAATTTCAGACCAGTCTGGAAATTGAATGCCTCCTTAAAAATAAGGGAATRAAAAACCTCTGTTGCATCACAGCAGGAGCAACACAATCCCTCTTCTGTCAGCAGCAGCCTAAGAAAAAAAATCATTCACATACAAGAAATATCCTTTGTGAAAGAAGGGAGATAATCGTGTGGGTTTTTTCATGTTTTACAATGTGGGACCACATATAAGACAGGCTAAAAACTCCTGAGATTAAAAAWAAAAAAAATTATTGTTCTGTCATACTGATTAGCAATGCTTATGAAAATCAGCACAGAGACTGGGGAAAGTGATGACATTAGCATAGGCATCAATCAAGTATATTAGGCTTAGATCTTTAAAGCTGCTTAGAGGACTAGCATATCACTTCTCAGTAACATATAGGTCTAACAATTAGGATTGAGCAAATCTAGGGGGAAAAGAGCTGCTTAAACAGCTTCTAAAATTTTGAAAACATAGAAACAGAATGCATGGTCTAATTCTRAAAACACAAAAATAGGAACAACTTTTCTGTTGTTAATAATCTCATTAACTCAATGGGACTGCTGACATGAATATAATTACCTCATACATAAATAAGCGTTTTCAGGTTTCCACATATCATAGACAATACCTCTCA
>NW_026623277.1:2325802-2352822 GCF_030028575.1 Malurus melanocephalus
AAAAAAAATTAGAGCTTTAATAATGAAATCTCATTACTTCCAAGTGTCACTTTACAAATGTTTGACAGTAAGCTTACTGGCAGAACAAATATGGTGTCAACAGTATATTGTTTAGTCGTGTTTAGGAAATGGTAAAGTAYACATGTAATAAATTAAGAAAACAAATTAAACATTTTTTTTAAGCTGGGTGTCTAGCACTTCAGTTATGCAAGTGCACTTCACACATGGGATGCAATTCAATTYGATGAAAGATCTTTTAAAATAAAAAGGTCTTTTGAATAAGAATACTCAGTGGGAAATAATGATTTAGCAATAGTGTAGTTTTGGAGTCTTCCAAATACAAACAAATATCTAATCCTTTAAAGCTTTCTCTTGCAAAATTATGTTGTCTGGACACTGCAACAGACAAGAATCTTTGGTCATCTGAGAAAGCAAAATCTCTCCAGGTAAAATGACAAAATATATTATCCAAATTCAGTCAGTAAAAAGACATTTTGCATGATCCCAAGAGGGGAAAATATTATCTTGTCAGATACCCCACTGTAGTTGATTCTAAGCAGTCAAAAAGCAGGATGACTCTTTTGAAACTGTGTTTTCTTGCAATTTATATCACGATTTATTCACTGGAGTTTTCAAATTGCTTATGTTTCTACCTACTTCTCAATAGAACTTAACCCACATACAGAGGGCACAAAGCTTGAACTCTGTGAGCAACATATTTACATTTTTAGAAACTATTAAAACCCACAAACCTTARGAGTAAGAGAACATGATGCCTTATGGATGAATGATTTTTGTTCTCTGAGTCATGCTTTTATGAAGAACCAAAGCAAATTGCTACATACTAAAAGCTGGTGATAGTTATGTACTTTTACTACGTAAGTTATGTACCTCAATCTGGGSTGCCTTCCACAATAATAATAAAAATAATACTTCCCTGTCTGTGTTTGTCCAAGCTCCTSGTAGAATTAGGCACAAATTCATGGTATGGGTACCTATGTATTTGATAGAGGTCAAAATAAAACTTCAAATATATATGTGTTTGAATTACAGTCATGGTACCCATTATCTCCTCTATGTTTTATCTATTGATAAGCACAAAAGTGAGAAGACAAAATTTTTTCACAACCAGGACACCTGTCTTAKGATATAGGCAAAATGAGTATGTGGAAGGAAGTGAAAGCTGAGAAAAAAATTATATAAAAATGATTAAAAGACTGGAAATCATACATTTATGAAACATAGCATTTGTCAGACATACATTGCCTTTTTTTGGAAAGATTTTTTCTTTATTCTTTTTAGGTATTGGCASTTATAACAATATAAATCTTCAGCCAGTGGCCAGTAGCCAGACTCTGAATCTGAAATGTCTGCTGGTTGATGATATGGAGGCAAGACACCCATAGATTGCATAGTTTTTACATCTTTACCTTTTCTATCACCACCATCACTATGCTTTGTCTAYGCTAATTTCTACACAGGAGGAACTTTGGAGGAAACATTTCACCAATCAATGGTTTTGTAGTGGAGAGTACCACTATCAAAGATATATTTCCATATTCTGTTGGTGACGTTATTCAAAAAACCTCCAAGGACATTTGCACCMGAAATTCTATTTATACCACAGAGTTGAAACAATGAACGTAACTGATGCCTGAAGCAATATATACAGGTTTGCAACAGCAAACCTTTTCAAGATTGAATCCATGCTCAGTACCGCAGTATGGCAAGTGTGTAYAAAAGAATCTTGTAGCTAAAGATGGAAGACTTCCTAGTAAGCACACTAATTCTGCAAAACAACAGCCGCTTATTCTCCTTTTTGAYATGGAGGTTTGAAATCAAACACAGCAGAGAAGCAGACAGGGCCCATTTTCTCTTCAGTGTCTCTTGCTTTGCTTTAAAGAGAGTTTCAATGAACATCTTTGTTCATTTGTACAATGCTCTTGCTCACATGTTGTTGACCTGTGCCGGGATAGAGACTTCTGTGATCCTTGCGGATCTCTTCAGCCTGAGAATACTCTAAGATTCTATGGTTCTTTGTCACCTTCAGCAATAATGACTGCTAATTTTCCCCTCTGACTAGTGTTGAGGGAGAAAATATCTATTATCTGCAGCAATTACAGTTGCATAAGTGGAGGAAATCTCACTAGTTGTCAATAATATACTTTAGTTGATCTCTTAACAGGCTTCTCAGTAATTCATCAGTCTGCCTGGAAACCAGTGCAATCCCACTGAGGAGCCATGAAACAAAGMATTTTAACAAAATCACAAAAGCAGTGATATGGATAAAAAGCATAACTGTTACTGAATTCCACTAAGTTAAAAAGWTGTAGCAGTTGCTGACATATAGAGTCATGTTAAAGGGAAAATAGTTATTTTATTTTTACAATGAATAATGTACCTGCAAATTTTTAGACTGGACTCTGTGAGGGGAGACAACACAATGTCAAAAACTTGGGAAAATATTAGAAAAAATGGTAGGATGGAAATGCAAATWCTAAAAGGAATAGACAAGAATGTACCTTTAGTAACCTTTACACAAAATTACAAGTGATAGAGGCCACATAGCACAGACAGGGCTGAAGATCAAGTTGAAGAATCACTCCTACATTTTACCTTGCAAAGAAGATGAGAAGCTGCTGTCATGCGAAGTGTACAAATGAGGTATTTTAAGCTCAGCTCTTGACTTGGGTATAAAGATGATGAAACTCACAAACTCATTTACTTAAAAATTCTTATCTTACAATAAAAAGTTTTCACTCAGCGAATTTATTMATATTTGTTTAATTAATGTTGCTTTTCTTTTTATTTCAAATATCATTCCTCGTCTTTGATACAAAGGCTGTAAATATTGCTTTATTAGTGAGCCACCATCTTAAAGAGTTTTTGTAAAACCCAGAAAGGTCATGTCTCATGTTGTGTTTTCAGCTGAAATCAAAATACTTTTAAGTATTATGTGATAGCTTTGTTTATTAGCCTGCTTTCCCTGTTTTGTTCAGACATGCAATTTCACATTGATATAATTTCTGGTTTTATCTGTGTCACTACGGTGTTGTGATTAAATCTCTGAAAGGTAGGAATAAAGGGTAATGTATGAGTGGATAGTCTGTAGAGCAATGAAATTAAATATGTTCCAATTTATTTAGCCAGCCCTTGAGAAGTATGCCTTAATGGACTGAATTTTTTTTTAAACCACATCACTATCAATTCTTGCAGGACACACAAGAGTCGAAAATTCTTTGCCAAGAGCCTTCCCCTTTCCTGCTCATGCACAGACCTACCTAGTATCAGTGAAAATCCTGCCTTGATGCATGTGTTTCTACACATGTGAAAGAGAAAAATCTGTATTTAACAATGAAAGGATTAGTCTAATAATTCATCCCTGGATATAAATATATTTAATATTGTCCCTCATTTTTTTTCATTCAAATCAGATTGTACTTTACAAAAATAAACAAACAAGTTTATCAGTCAAATGAAAATAATCTCTCTGTAAAGTGCCTGGTATTTATTTGTATACTCCTAGCCATTGCTGAAGAGATATTTGTTCATCCATTAACAAATAATTATATCTTGCAAGAAAAATTTTAATAAAATTAGGTGGTAAAAAGGTATCCATATATATACTCTCTGGAGAAAGGTTTCTGCTCCTTGGTCACAAACCAGGTAATTTCAATCAAGACAATCCACATAATGGTCAGAAAAACATATATACTACTGTCCTACAAGCTGCACCATTGCATATGATGTTCTGGAGTGCTATACTTGCTCATCTTTTTGAGCTTCTGGCTGCAATCAATAGATAAATTATCAGTGTCTATCAAAGGTTTCAAAGATGACTGCAAACTACAAATTTAATCATACACAGATATGTAAAAAGACATGGCATGCATTCTTCCCCTCGACACCCACCCTCTGTCCTTCAGTTTCCACTGATGGGCAACATGATTTGTCCTAAGCCAAGARCACAAGGTGAGAATTGCAGAAAGAACTTTCTGAATGTTCTCATTCCATGGATGTGTGATCTGTCAAGATTGGGACTGACAGTTAAATTGGCCTGCAAAAGGGTATAAAGTGCTTCTGGAGACTGGGTAAGATAGAGGCAGCTTCTGGATGGTGACCCCAGCTAAGATCTGGTCACATACAGAGATAAAATCCYGAAGTAACTCCACAGGTCCTTTGTMTCTTTTTAATTTTAGTATTCTGTAAAGACAAAGACTATAAACTGGTACATTTCTAGCAGAACCTGCTTCAAATCATAACCCTTTAGAACTGCTTTTATTATATACTCTACTGGCAATATTTAGACACTGTATTGGCAATAAATCTAGTCGTAATGGGAGACTGATTATCAGATCTTTGGACAATTTCCACCTGGTTTCTTAGGACAAATCATGTTGTCCATCAGAGGAAGCTCCAAGGGAGACAGTGGTTGTATGTGGTTGAAGACTTGTGACTATTTTTGTTGCTGTCACAAGCTGGAAAGGAAAAAGCAGTGGAGGCCCTCCTGTGTCCATTGAGACATTAATTGATGAGAACTGAAAAACACGTGAGCCAAAGTGGGTGATTCTACGGCATTAGGACCTTTGGTACTGTGATTACTTCTTCTCACTCCATGGTTTGTGGCACACCTCAGATTTTCCCTCAGATAACATAATTTGTTAACACAAAAAAAAAAGAAATTTCATTAGCTGTTGAATTTTTCCCACCCACAAACCTTTTCTACACAGTTCTATCTTACCCTGGAAAATAAAGATATTAAACTTTGAAATAGATGATAGTGAAATAAATTTTCAAACGCAGTTCTATCAAACATTTTTGAAAAGAAACAAGACTTATATTTTGAAAGTTCGTGTTTGTTGTTAAATCAAGCATCATCTGGAACAAATCTCTCTGACCTGTTAAAGTGCATTAGAAAGTTTTAAAAGATTCACTTACCAAAATTAAACATAGCTTTTCCAGACTAGCGTTATTGGTACAGTGTAATGAAATTTAAAACCAGCATCATTCATAGGTCAGTCRTTCTTGGTAGCTCATCTTTCCTAGTCTTCCAGTTGTATCTTTATATTGGTCTTGATCATCCTAGTTATTTATTTAAATATAAGGTCTGTGCCTGATTGTAATATTTTTGGGTTTTGTCTCCTTGTAGCTTATGCTCTCTGTTTTGTGCCCAGATCTAATATAACCATGTGGTTATACCATAACATAATAAATATACCTAATCTTTTTGCATAGKTTTTAATGAAATCAGAACAAACTTGTCATACTTCCACCTCTGTTATCACAGCAAGTAGTAACATACCTCAATCTGAGATTTTTGCTTTAAAGTTTTACTTTGAAACTGTTACTTGAAGTGTAGTTTTCCTTTAGTCTCTTTTCTAATCATTAGACCKATTCAATGTCCAATGGGAATTCATGAAGTGCTAAAGACCATCCTAGGGATGGAAGGAATTTATATAATAATAATGTTTACAACTTCTGTCCTTCTCTCACAGTGTTCTGAGAGAAATTCACTTACTCAATTCTTGAAATTTCCTACTAGGAAACTTCAAATTTATCAGCACTGTATGTGTTAACAGTTTATTCCATAATATTTTAATTTTGTCATCACAATCCCTGATTGTTGCTTATTTCACCAAACAGAACTTTTAATTTCTCAAGTCTTAAAATAACTTTATCTGGAGATAAGACTACAACTGACAGATTAAAAATAAAACTAGCAAGAGAACATCTTCACAGAGTATCTCAGAATAATACTATGAAAACTTCTCAAAGATTATGAAAAATAAGATATGTAGAATTTGGCAGCAGATGAGCTCAAAAGGTACCAGTATTGCATTGTGTAAATGAGTTTGTGAATGAATACATATTTAAATAAAACAAATGTTTGATGACAAAAAGAAATATCTTGCAATCTACAGAAAATTGAAGGAATGAGGTGGAATGAGGTGCTACTGCAGCCCATGAAGATCACTAGGAGTACAGTCAGTCATTTTATATGCATTTTATATGCATTTTATATGCATTTTATATGCATTTTATATGCATTTTATGTATGAAATGTATTAGCTTCAATAATCAACAAAAATCATGTTTGGAATAGAGGATGCCAAATTACACATAGCAACTTCTTAAAGAAGCTTGCTTTGGGATTAATTTCCAGGACAGTGTAAAAACTGATTGTTATTGTCAGATATTAAAAGCTGAATAATATCCCAGAATTTTTCTTCTACTGACCTAGAAACTTGCTTGGCTCTTTCCTGCTATGTGCTTCTTTTCCAAATAACCTGACAAAATAGCACTTAATTGCAAAAAGTAATGAAAATTGTGTAAGCAGAGGAGCCAATAGATGGAAAAGCTTTCCTTTAGCATACATATGGAATCTTAAGAGAAAATATTTTACATTTAATGTTGGTTRATGAAATAATAATGTAATAATATACAAATAACCTTTAAATCTTTTTATTTAGCAGCTTCTATTTTTACAGAACCACCCCCCTGTCCCTGCAACCAATCAACCAACCCACCAACCAAAACTCCAGACCCGGTGGAAGTATAATTTTACTTTAACTGGAAAAACTTCAATATATGTGTGCGTTTAGTTTGACAAGAATGAAGTGTATAGGCATGGGTCATTATTTAAGCAGAAATCTGGYTAACATTGGGTATGATTTTAGCTGATAAACAAGAGGGCATACGGCACAGTGAACTATGAGTATTTTGCAATTTTTRGTGTTCTATAAGTATGGGGTGTTGGCAAACGAGGTGTCATAAAAACCGTACTCCCTTATATAAGTCTGAGGGCTGTACTGCACCAACTAAATCCAAAATAAAGAAGAGTAGTAAAGCTTGTAAAACTGGAGGTGTGAAAAAGAGGGGCAGACGTATTTGGACTTCCAAAATTTTTTCATCTCCTCCTGGAATCTGCTAAGCTTCTGCTCTCTGCTTCCCTGACTATAACTAAATAAAACACTTCAGGAGACTTTTGGTTTGGATACTTGCATGTTGTTCCCAAACCACTGGAGCYTATTGCAAATAACTCAGCATGTTACATGTACTCTAAAAAACAGCCCCGTCAATAAGTATTTCCGATGCACAGAACATTTTCTTCTCTGCAGAGTAAATATAAAAAGGAAGSTTTTGTGCCCATCTTGCATAAAAGGACTCGGTTGGGGAAAGAAGAAATTAACTAAAAATATTGCAAGAAGAAAGACAATGGAACAGAGAAGTGAAGTGTCTTCTCTAAAAATAMATTTGAGTTGTTTTGCATAATCTTCTAAGCTTTCTCAGAGGCAGATGATATGGGCAACATTCATGGAAGTCTTTCTGATTGATTTTTGTCACCTGGAACATACCTTGTTTAAATGTTTGGAACAGTCACATTCCTTTGGAAGTGTGAACATGCATTTCATCACAATTCAAAGGAATCCCGTTGTTCTCCTGAACATGAGCCTGTTACTTGGTGCTGCAATAACTSGAATGARATATTTTTGTGATTTTGCCCTGTGTGAGTGAAGGAGGGAGCCGGGTGATAGCACATAAAAGGCTGGCTCTCCAATTATCCAAACTTTAAAGTATTTACACATTTTAACAAAGGCATCAGCATTCATTGGTCACAGTTTCCACARCTTTTTCATGATTTATTACTCAACMCACTATTTGCGCATTATATCTCTCACTTCTTGTTCTAATTAGTCTGTAGRCATAGTTCTTCCCTCCATCTGACCCTGAGGTCTGTTTGGAGTAGGTGGTCACTGAGTTGATGCTTGTAATATTCCACTGCT
Organism: Malurus melanocephalus; assembly: GCF_030028575.1. NCBI lineage: Eukaryota > Metazoa > Chordata > Aves > Passeriformes > Maluridae > Malurus > Malurus melanocephalus. Next base: position 2,333,587 of record NW_026623277.1, read on the forward strand.
GGAATTATCTTTTGCCCAGTCACTGCTTAGTCCTGACTTCACTCCTGGTGGCTCTCATCCAGACAGCCCATTCATCTTGGGATTGTCTTCCCTTGTCCTTGAAACAAAAGGTTAGCCAAGAATGCAACATTCACACTGCAATTGCTTAATCATAACTGTCCAGCTACAGCTACTGATTAACAACTATTAAAAAAAAAACAAACCTGCTAAGTTTGACTCACATCTTGACAGGTTCATATCATGAGTTCAACAGCACTGTGGTGGAAATTCTTGAAAATATTAAATGTCCTAAAAAGACATAAAAATATATATTTCTTCAAAAAAAGTAGCATGAACAACATGAGAGAAAAGTGTTGGCTTCTACTTGCATTAAGACGCAGCTCTTCACAAAACTGCTTCTACATTGGCATTTAAATAGTCACTAAAAAATGGTTGTAAGATTGTTTGTGCAATGCCATGTGTTTTATCATGACACAACTCCCCTGTCTGCTGTAGTATTGTTACTGATTCAAAATTAAAGAACAGAAGACTAATTTAATCTTCACGCTGAAGAGTTGTCTTTATTTATTTGAGGGTGTATTTCCTTTTGGATGATAGAAGAAGGTGTTTTAATACAAAAGTAAGAAAAAACTTTGAATACCAGATGAAGTTAGGAATATATTAAKATATGTTTCCCTGATAAAGCTGTTATAAACTATCCTTATGATTGCATATCGATCCGTAAAAAAACCTATTTTTTTTTTTAGCTTTTGCATAATATTTCATTTCTCCTTGTATACAAATACTTTATAGATAGAGAATTTAATAAAAAAATATATGATTAATACTGATGCCATATAAATCTCTCAGCATCTTGATTATTTTCAGTTGTACCTTTCTCCTCTGTGTTTAATGCAATACAGATGGTAGTGCAGCGTAGTCACATATCTCTATGTAYGCGAATTCAAATACTCAAATAAGTGAACTATCTTCTGAAGCAGGAATATTCTAAATGAACCTTTCGCACTTTGATGATYATCACAACATTTTTCAGTAAACAATGTAGTTTAAACCTCATTCAGAAATCCCAGTGCTATTCTGTTGATGSAAGAACTATTGTTTCAGCTGCAGAAAAGTCTATCATTTTTTTTCTCTGTTCAGAATATAATTTTATGGTCTTTTACCTTGCTAAAGAAAAGTAGGTTAATTACAAAGTTTGTAACGATTTTCAGCATCACTCACATGATTTTGAGCTCAGCTTTATTTTGTTGTGTAAAAAGTACATTTGATTTTATCAGTAAAAGAAATTGATATAGCTTGAATATGCAGAGTTGAATAGTGACATAAATCAATATAACCCAATACAAGTCAACTGCAYAAATTTTCCCCAAAGGAAGATTTAACCTGAAGAGTCAATCTGTTCTGCACAGGAGTGTCATTGTTTCTTTTCTGACCACATCACCCATGTCATTCTGACCTTTAAAAAATTCTGAATGCTGTGAAAACTATCCTTTATAGAGGTAAACAGCTCATATATGTCTGACGGATGGCCTGACATTATAAGTGGAAAAGGAAAAAAAAAAATCCCCCAAAACTATGAGTCTTATTTTTATCTTCATTTTGTAAACAGAGAGCTTAGAAGTATATTTTTATTTTTTTCAGTCTCTGTTCAAAAGCAAATTATGTGTTGTCTGTCTTAAAAACAAAATCTAAAAAGAGAATCTGCATTATTTTTATCTGTTTTTTGCTAGAAAATGTCTTTTTTTTCTAAATTATTAAAATCTGTGATTACATGTTAAGTTGGGGTTTTTTTGATCAGCAGTGTTTTGATAAAAAACTGGGGTTTTTAAAAAATAATGTTCTGTAGTCTCTTTCTACAACATATTTATTTTGTATGAATGTTTTCTAGTATACCATGGAATAACTGAAATCCCCAGAAATCCATGTGTTTTACTTCAAAACAGTCCTGCAGATGTCCAAAAATTTGCTCATTTTCGGCTGTCTGTGGAACCACATATTTTAATTGAGCAAACRTTCCTTGCTACACTGAGAAGGAAGAAAGCCTTGTGCTCTGGTGAACATAATTTGGAGAGAGATTTTGGTAAGGGTGGGTCCTCAGGAAGATGAACACCAGTCACTGSGAAGCACTGCAGCCTGAATGCAAATAATGAATTTTGATATTTTCGCTTAATGAATGGAATGATCACAGTCTAATAACTGAATAAATATGAACATACAAGAGACTCTTGGGCTGGCTGTAAGGAATACAAAGCCTTTGTCAATTTTCYWCCTCCTGCCGTATCTGTAATGTCAYGTGGAGATATCCATTTCCATGAGATACTTAATTAAGCCAGACAAAGAAATCTAAACACTGCCATAGATTTATTCTTTCCAGCTCTCAATCTATTATATCTATTATTCTCACAAAACTGGTGGTAGTGTTCAGTACTAGAAGATGAACAAAGTTGCTTCCACTTGAGAAATAAACCCACTAAACCCTCTCCTTTCTCTCTCTCTATCCTGTTGCACCCATTGAGACAATAGTGCTTTCGCCTCAAGAAACAGCAAAAGGAACACTTTCACCTGATCACACTCATTCTTAACTACAGTGAAAGAAAAAGCTTTTAACAAAAAGTCTGTAGAAYTGAACTGGGAATTCCTTGTCTGCCAGAGATGAAAAGACTTTTTAGTAACTTGAAGAAGCAAATGTAATTTGCTTACCTTTTACAGGTTAGGGAAACAAGGTTTTATTTACATAATACTTCATTTCTACTTGTCACRCACAAAAAAAAATCAGGACTATATTCCTTTCTTCTCTTCAACAATATTCAATCTTTTAAGTCTTTAGTGCCTTACATGATCATTTACAGCTGAGCGAAGCACATGGGAGTTCTGCTGCTCCAATTTCTATATGCTATTCCAAATCCTCTCTTCAAGAGCAAATTACATATGAATGTGAAACCACAGAAAAAGCACTAAATTGCCACTCTAGAAAAAAAATGCAGCACATAGAATGAGGTAGCACAAGATTATCTGCAGTCTTTAAGGGCTATTTACAGCTTATGCCTTTAAGGTCCACTTGTAAGAGTGTGAGAGAGATACTTCAAWTTTAGGACTAGTATGGGACATTGAATTTTTTACCAGGACATATAGAGCCAAAAACCATCTAATCTAAAATTGAAGAAGAATTTTTTTTTTTTCTTTATAAATACTTCAAGAGGTTTTGGCTCCAGCACTGTTATAGTTTCTGTATGTCACCTATTTTATCTTGCCTATTTTCAAAATACCTARCATCTGCTCTGATGTTTTGGTTACTCTTTGCCATCATTTTACAGGATTAAAATTTTAAAACTTCAACTAAATCTCAAGCTAATGTTTTCGTGTGTCATTTTCACATGACAGTAACACTGATAGCTAACTTTTAAATACAATTTTGCACATATACAGAAAACATGTTTGCCTACACAYCTAAGATCTCTTTAGAAGATTCTCAATCAATCTCTTTGCAATCTCTCTGCAATRTCTTTACTTGGAACATAATGCCTGGTGTTGTAAACTGTTTAATCTTTACATTTGAAAGTTTTGGCCATATGCCTGCTAATTCAGAGGAGTTCTATGTGGTTAATAGYCATCTCATGCCTCAACCACTATCTTACTTGAATTCTTCTGCCTTTCTGGTCTTATGTCTCATGCAATGAAAAAGATACATGTAGTAGTTTCTTCTGAGAGCAGCCAGAAAAGTATTTTGAAGAGTGGYGGAGATAAATGTAATAGTGTACTCCTGCTAACACTTTCCAAGCCAAAGGATACTGGCAGATGTAAAAAAGGGAATATCAGAATGGTATTCTGACACAATTTTTTTTTTTTTTGTAGCTCTTAGAGAAAGACATACTAGCAGAGGAGTGATGAGTGATGTGTTAATGTGATAATGCTAAGACTGTGTCGCTTTCTTTTAACAGTGGCATATCCTTCTAGCGTCAATTATATATATTATTGTGTGCTAAAAAACCTGGGATGGGCATTCACAGACTYAAAGGATAACACAATGATAGAAGGGACCATTTGAGAACATCTGGTTCAGCATCTCTGCTCAAGCAGAGCCACCTAGAGCCATGTCCASACAGCTTTTGAATATCTTCAAGGATGGAGACTCCATAGCCTCTGAGAAAACTGTGCCAGTGTTCAGTCACCCTTACARTATGCTGCTGTAAGAAGCCCTCCTTTATATTCCAAAGGAACCTCCTGTGTTTCAGGAGCATTGTGCTTCTTGTGTTTGATCATAACAAAACTAAGGAGTTTTATAAAGAAAACTTTCCGATATAGAATTATGCTTGTTCATTCCTTTGTTACTTTTCAATTTCTATCATATATAGAATGAATACAGGAAAAGTTCATTATGTGGAAAAAAAGCTGCAGATGAGCCACTTTCTCCTTAGTGAAAGTTCATTTGTATTTTTGGATTATTTGGGTTTGACATGCGGCAGTTGTTCCATCAACGGAAGTTTCACATTAAATCAGAACATTGAAGAAATAAAAACCAAAATAGGCCTAGAACATTCTATTGGTGATRTTATGTAGTGATCCACTTGGGGGAGGTGATGAGTTGCTCATATGACAGTGATGTGTAATATTGTACAAGTATTAATTAAGAGGATATAATTTGCTTGTAGCATGAGTTGTAGAAAAAAATATCTTCCAAACCCATATTTCTGTGACATTTTTGTGGTACACCTGCATGAGCTTATACTACAAATGGAAATGAAGAAATACAAACTTTGGGACTTCTTTTGAAATCTGTTTGGGATACAAATAGGGAAAAGTTCAGCTCACGAAAAATTTCCTTGGTTAGATAGTACCAATGGTATTTGCCATGGTGCAAATACTGAAGTGGCTATCCATCAACACATTCCAGCACAGTAAATTTCCCCCTAGTCAGATCTCAATATATCATATTTTTGGTCAACTTCAGTGGTACTGTGCCAGCATATTGCAAGTAATGCTTCAAGCAGCCTTGTTTTTTCATAGTTTTACCAGTAAAAATCTTATTTCAGTAGAAATATTAGCCTTCAAATTATTAGCCAACAATATATCTAGAAGTTTGATTTTCTGTTGTCAAAATGACAGGTGTCAAGACACAGTCTCTAGAAGTCCATGTTTTTCGAGGATCTAGAAAATTATTATGAAAGTGTTGAGTCAGAGTTTTACTTCAGTCTGAATGTTAGGAGGGCTTTGGAGGCACTGAGGAAATGTAAACAATGGTGCTTCAGAACRAAATTTTTGAGATTACCCTCCAGTCACATGAGAAAAGTTATTTGTGTACCTCTGCAAGGAATGTCATTAGACAGGGAATTGCTAAGGCATCTTGAATCAAGAAGAAAAAACCTGGAATTTCTGACTCAAGCTGTGCCATATATTACATAAGTCTCATAGGAAGAAACCTACTGCTATAATTTAAATAGACATCAAAAACACTGTCTCCAGAATTTCAAATTTACATCCAAATGTTATCAAAAGTCACAATAGGGGTGTGTCACTTAGATTTGAGCTTACTCTCTTAAGAAGGCTAAAATTTTAAAACTGCTATGATCAGTTTTAATTYAACAATATCCTTGCTGCAAATATTTATTCATTTAAAGAAAGGGTAAATGGCAGATAGGCATGTTTGCCATCAAACTATCTGAATAAGTTGCTGTTAAGAAGGAATTTATAAGGTAATGTGCTTCCCAGTAGCATAATGGTTAAAGGTATTAAGTCCAAACCAAGAAAATAAAAGAAAAAAATATTTCAGAAAATAATTTGGTTTATACAGTGTTCCAATAAAACGTCATAGTAGCTAAACAAGTATAAAAACATATATGCATCAAAAATGTGATCACAAAAAATGTGATCTCAATTCCAGCACACTTTGTGGTCTCCTCCACATACGTACACTTCTCTTTGCTCCATGTTATGTTAGAAATTCTACTGCAATGTTCTTTACTGCTTTTTTCCCCTTCTGTTCAACAATAAAATCTATTATACATACTTCATAAGAAAAACACTATTATTATCCTTCTTGGCTTATAACAGGCACTGGATCAATAGCTTATGTTTCAATTTTACTGCATTTCAAATGTGTTTTTATCTACATTGATACAGAAATATCCTCCTCACCATGTATAGCATCTACATGCCATACTATMCAAATATATACTCTATATGTAAATACAGTTAGTTGCAACTAAAACAAAGATTGTTAAAATTTTGGCTTTTAAGAATATACCATAAAGACCTGAGTGAAGGTATTCTCTCAAATCAGTCTTTATCTCAATTCTGTGAGCTGAAAACGATGGCAATATTTAGTGACATATTGTTTTTCAATGTTCAGTAATTAGATTGCTGAATGGTGTCCTAGTGCAGAACAGTACACCAAACCAAGGCAATGATGAAAGAAACAGTTTCTTCTTCTTTTTTTTTTTTTTTTTTTTTTAGACTGTACCAGAACAAAACTGGAAATATTTAATGGACTGAATAAAGAATCCTATTAACTAGTATGAAATTGCTCATTCCTCCCTCTTGTTAACAACAGAATTGTAACATTGCTGGAGAGCTAGAGACATTCGTTTTCTWATCTTTAATGCTAGGACCAATTTAACTGCTTCTCAGAAAACCATTGGGGGTGAAATGTCAAGAGAAAACTGCTGCCACACAGAAATTGGTGATGTGCCTCTTGGCCTGCAGGTCTGCAGATGTGTGATGAGGCTTGACTTAGGGGTGGCTCATCATAAGGACACTGAAGAAGTGCAAGAAAATCCACTTCCAGTATGATAGTGTCTTGGAAAAGGGGCAGCACTCTGCAGTGATTCCTTCTTTTTGGTCCCTTTCTTTCTGGCAGAGTGGATCTTCAGTTCACAGAGTCATGACAAGAGTTAAATTAGTCTATAAATTCTGTGTTTTTTGTGGGCCTAATGAGAAATTTCTAGTTCATCTGATTAAAATGCTAAATAAAACTTTTAAAAAGAAGGGGACACAGATAAAATATTTGTTCACTCTAAGAGGAACTGCATGCACAAATAATGTTTGCATTAATGTTTACTACCTTATCATGAATATATTTTTACATATATCTAAATACATATAAACAAATTATATTTTATATATATATATACAACATAAAATTAACCAAATCAAATAACTCTAACTCCATTTAGACACATAAACACAAACTCTTAAGCTTACTGATTTGAAAATGCAGGTCTTAAGGGAGTGAATAACGCATTCACTGAATACTTTTCAAAAGTTTATATGTACATAATATGAAGGCAAATCATATAGACATAYAATGCCCTCAAATCTTGTGCCTTAGTCACCACGTATAGATTTAGTCATTTGATCTTTCTGAAGTTTCCATCAAAGCCAGAGAAACACGCAATGAAAAACTTTGGAGCTGAATCAATATTCATGGTGMGTTTGTGTAAGTGTGCTGCCATTCATTCCTAACCAGCACCTTCATTTCTCTGTGATAAGTGTGAGAAGCAGGCTACACAGACACGTTCTGTGAAAGGTTTCTCTTGGAAACCCCGGTATGTTTTCCTTTTTAATCCTCTCTCCCCTGTTCCAGATAATTATGACTGGCAGACCACTTTTTATTATTTCTTTTATAACTCAGAGGAGGGAATGATGGAAGCTCTGGGTGTTCTCCAGGGCTGTGTACTTATACACTCTTGATTTTCAGTGTCATGGGGTGATGACTCAAGGTACAATGTGATGGAGAATCAAGATCAAGTGTCTAGAAGTTGATGGTGCAATCAGCCCACATTTGTGAGAYCACACAATTTTATTTCAAGTGAATATTTGACAAGCTATAGAACTCATAATAATGTGACTAGCAAACTTCAGAGTGAAATTTCTTGTCTTTCCTAAACAATGTGACTTAACACTCTTAGATGAAGAAGTGAAAAAGGATATGCAGAAAATTAGTACTATTGTTCACATTTGATTAAAGATAAGAGAGGAGAAGTAAAAAGGAAATAATTCAGTTTTTTTTTTAATCTGCTACTGTCTGATTAAGTGATCAAATGATATACAAATTTAAAATTAAAGCAACATGAGTTTTGCAAGAAGCACTTAATCTGTATCAATAGTTCTCATATTGTTCTTATGAGAAGACAGCCTTCATGAAAAGGAAATCTCTTCAGGGTATGACTTAATTAAAAGTCATGTGAAAGAGTAGTAAATGGATAGAGATGGACTTGGGCAAGCGTGTGTTTCTCACAGGTGGTTTAAGAGCATATTTTTTCTTTAACAGGATATAAAGTCAAGTTATTGTTCCAAAAATACACTCTGAAGAAAATCTTGAGACAAAATAACTCCTGAAATTTTCAGTAGAGCATCAGGGAAGTAGTGGAACCATGAGACTTTTTATGTTGAAAGCATTGGAGCAAATAAAGTCCACCAAAACCACTGACAATCAAGACTGGTAATATTTTTCCTGTCATTTTTTCAAGGTGCCATAACAGCCTTGAGACTGGGTCCCCACCTTTAGTAGTTATGTCAAGCTGGCTCCCTCTGGAGTTTGTCTCTTAAATAATTACTGAGTACAGAATGCAAATTTTGGAAATATCTARGCTAGATTTTTCTTCTAGATGAGCTATAATTACCAGAATTGGAATTATACAGCTCTCACCACCACCTATTATGCTTCCCTTCTCGTCCAGCACTGAGCAAGATGTAGAGCTGAATTAGACTGTGGGAGACAGGGTGCTCAAGGMGGAAATGAGTGGAAATGTGCATTCCCACCACACCACCATTCTTCCTCAGCTTTTTAATAGCACAAGCCATCTTTAAGAAGCTTCTACTGACTCTAGTAAGAAAATGYAATACTATGGCAACTAGAAAATCCTTACTCCTGCAGAAGCAGGTCTGTTAATTTTGCAATGTTTGCTGTATGCTCTGAGACAAGGTAGGGAAGAACAGAGCTTTGTGTGTCATCTGTATATTGCCTATGCCATTACAAAGCCGTGTGAAAAGTGYTCACATCTGTGTGCAAAGATTACGACAGCCTGCTGTGGTAAATTTTGATGGCTAATAACTTGATTCTGACATTTCTGAGCAGTATTGTAAGGCTTGTCTTTTAGCCTGAAGGAGGTAAAGATATTGTATGAGTGACATCCTGACTACTGTCTTAATTACCAAGAAAATGGAGCTGTAAAACTACACTGTTTCACTGGGAAGGCTGAATGGGTGCCAGTGTGGGATGACAGTACAGAAGAATATATCATCAGAGATCACAGCAGTGCCTGTACATTTCACGGAATTTACAAGGAAAGGATGGTTTAACATAAGTTATTCTTCTACCTAACTGCATGCAGAGCATAAGTTTTCCCAAACATTGTACTTTCCTGTGTATTTCAGTGCTTACTATGTATTCCAAAAGACTCAGATGTTCCTTCAGCTTCGGTTTGTAATATCTGGTTTGAGTCACATAAGCTGTAGCTCAGCCTTATTAGCAACGAAGAAAAGATCAGCCATTATTCATTCAGAAACACACAGCATTTCAGTTTGCACATTGTTTAAAATCCTGAAAATGTTTTAATTGCAGTGGGATGAAAATTCATTCTAACTTGCAGAACATATCCATCAGTGGAATATATGTAATTAGGCTTTCTGTGTCTCTGTCTGTTGCAGAATAAATAAGTGCATCTCAGTGCAAGTATCAGAATGAACGTAATTGAAACAAAGAGGCTGTGGACAGTTAATTATTTAACTTTGTGATACATTAGTGGATGGATTTATCCTCTGGGGTATAAGGCATGGCAGTCATTGGGGCAGGAGGGTTGATTTGYTGTGTGGAGTAACTGGGCACCAGCACCAGTTCCGGCTGGTTCATTGTTACACTATTCTKTGTAAGTCTCCTTCTCCCTGGGATCAAGTGGTTCCTGTTAAAGCAATCCTATAACTTGCAGGTCAAGTCATGGGTACAACAGCTGAGAATCACAGAATCACAGAGTGCTAAGSGGTTGGAAGGGACTTTAAAGATCATCTAACCCCACTCCTCTCTGCCATGTGGAGGGACACCTCCCACGAGACCAGATTGCTCAAGGCCTTATCCAACCTGGCCTTAAAGATATATTCATGATAATTTCTACCTCTGGTCCCTTTGGGGCTAGGCCATCATATTTGACATTGCAGCGAACTCCTCCCCTTGTCCCTAACTTGCTACCAACACGGGGTTCTGGTGTAGTCCACCACCAACCTCCATGGTCTTCAGGGGACCAGCCTGCCTCACCGTGGTATTCATCATGGGCTGCAGGAGAATTTCTGCTTTCCCTGCTCCAGTGTGGGGTCCTCCCCACAGAAGAAAACCCTTCTTTATGTTGTTGATAGGCTGCAGTTCTTCATAARCCACTCTAGTGTCAGTCCTTCCTGTGGGGTGAAGTCCCTTAGGAACAAACCACTCTAGCATGGGGCCCCCACGGGGTCACAAGTCCTGCCAGCAGCTCTTCTCCAGCAGGGCTTCTTTCTCCAAAGGTCTATAAGTCCTGCCAGCAGCTTGCTCTGTAGCAGGCTTCCTAATTCACAGCCCTCTTCTGTTACATCCACCTGCTCTGGCGTGGAGTTGTAGGTGGATATGTGCTCCCCTGTGGACTCACCCAAGGGACATGGACTCAAATTCAGCCTGGAATTGCAGCCTGTTGAGTGCAGCAGCACAGGTAGAGCAGCACAGGAACAGCAGCCATGCCCTGGCTGTTATCAGAGCCTTCCCAGGCACAGCAGGGYGGGATGAGCAGTAGCACAGCGCTGCAGCGAGTGCAGAAAGCAAAAAGCAGCTGCCAACAAGCACRAGACCCCAGGGTACAGCCAGGCAWGTGAGCCCCATGGAGCTTGCTGATTTACTGCTWAACAGCTTTCTGATTTGCTGCTAACAGAYATAAATTCAACCTAGCACACCCCAAACAAACCTGTCATTATCTTGAGCCTGTGAGCCCCACATCAAGCGCCAAAAAGGATTGTTGTGGTTTAACCCCAGCCAACAACTAAATATTTGTCTTGCTTGTTACCCCTACTGTGGGATCAGAGGGAGGACTGGAAGAGCAAAAAATGAAAAAAAAAAAACCAAAAAAAAMCCAACCTTGTGGATTGAAATAAAGAAATTATAATAGTTAAAGCAAAAGACATGCTTTTAAGCAAAGCAAAACAAGGGATCCATTCACTACTTCGTATTATCAGGAGGTGTTCAGCCATCATTGGGAGAGCAGGGTTCTATCATCTGTAATGGTGATTTGGGCAGAGAAAATCCACCCCTCCAAATGTCCACACCTTCCTCCTTTTCCACCCATTTCATATGCTGATCATGATGTCATGTGATCCCTTGGATCTTTTGGGATCAGCTTTCCTGGCAGTATTCCCTCCCTGTTCACTCCCAGTCTCCCGACTGGTGGTATGGGGAGCAGGACAGGCTTCAACACTCAGCAGCAGCAGAAACTTCTCTGTGTTATCATCATTATTTTATCACAAATCTAAAACACAGTCCCATACCAGACATTGTGGAGAAAATGAGCTCTAGCCCCAGCCAAAACCAGCACACCACTTTTGAAAAAATGTGTCTGAAATCAGTACTATGCTCAGCTAATTTGACTCACGCTATATTGATGGAGCCTGGAAATCTCATCTTCTTTTACTGTCACTGGGGCATTACATCCCACTGGTCAGTAACAATCATCTAGTTCTCAGTGAGTTCTGCACTGATGGAGTAGAGGCTCAACCTCTCTTTCATTATTTCTCTAAAGCACTTAAAAGAGGTCCATGTGTTGAGGTCATTCTTTATGTAAGCTCATAGTCATTAGTAAGTCTCCAAGCTTGTGCTAGTTTTGTGGTTTTGTGGTTCTGCAGGTAATTAGGCTTAAAAAAAGCCTAAACTGTTAATTGAATAGCAAAATCCCTTTCTTCCTTCACTGACCTTTGAGAATACTCAGCCTGCCTTCATTACTGTAAAAACCTTGTGATATTTGCCTTCAGAGAAAAACACAATTGTTGCCATTTTTCTTTTGCAAGCAAAATAAAAAGAAAATAACAGCCCTAATGCAGCAGCAGGACTTGATATTGTTCCTGCTTCAAAGTAATACTAAACAAGTTCAGATTGGCAGTGGCACTTTCCATCCCTTTGATACAGCTCAGAGCCTCAGGTTCTCATACCACAGATACAATTACAGAAACAACAACGAAATACCCACTCATGCCTTTTGGTACTACCATTTGAAGCCAAGTTCCTCAAAAAATTCACCTTAGGGATGAAAGCCAGTTTTGCATCCCATGTGGGCATTGTATTGACCACAACCCATGAACAAAAGACAACTATTTTCTCACTGATGCTGGTCTAATAAAAAAAAAAAAAAAAAAAAAAAAAAACCAAAAAAACCCCCACCAATTATTACTGCTGAGCTGTTCAAAGCATTCCAGAGAATGTGCATGCATGTTTTCCCTTTATATCAATGAATACTATAGGCCTTTTATCTACCTTGAGAACTCAAATTCATGTTCAGAATTATCTTCATAAACAAATTCAACAAATTAAAATTGCTGTGAAATGTAGTGTTAATTCCTACAACATATATCAGACACAAGGGCTATATTTCTGTCCTCTTTGAAAAGTCTTTAAGAATGATATTCAAAGCAAACAAAGTGCTAATCCATAAACAAAAGGGAAAAATAAAATTGTGTCAATTGAAAMTGGATCATTGTATATATATGATATCCAAATTACATGGTTACTGAGAGTGATTTTGTAATCATTTAACAAAAAAAATGTTGAAAATACTTTCAAAATTGAAGAACTTTCCTACTTAACTAACTTTCCTACTCCCTAAGGACTCACAGATTAGTTTTGCTGGTCAAGTCTGTCAAATATGTCCAGCCAACTAAAAATCCATCTAAAAAAATTCCATAAATAAAACCTACAGTCTATTAAGAGTCATTTAAAGCTCTGGACAATTTCTCTTGCCAGAAATTCAAAGAGAGAAGCAACAGACACACATATTTTTAATGGGTATTTCCTGAGAAACCATTATCATCACAAACCAGCTGGGAAGGTCTTTTGACTTCCCTCTAAAATTACCAGTAATAAGATGAGGGATTGTTGGCTTCTTTTGAAAAATACAAGAATATGGGAAGCCCTGAAGTAAATAAGCTTGCTCAGGTCCCAGCCAGTCATGTGAATTATTCAATATTACATTAGTTTCAGTGGCAAATTTTCTCAGGTMAGATATGTCCTTTTGGAAGTGCTAACCCTGATCCTACAAAGTTATTTGAGCTGATGGAGACAGTGACCAAAGGTAGAACCATTCAGAAACTCGCACAGATGTTGAAAATGCACATACAATCTGTGTATTCTGTGAACTGTATTTACTGAAAGATAGCAATTAAAACCGCAGCATTTTTGTTTGCAGTTCATGCTGTAGAAGTGAAACTGCAAAAGCAGGCATTATTCTAGGTTACTTTATTTCCCTGCTATAAGTAATCATCCCAAATTATTACAGATGGCTCCATGATAGATTGCTGATAGGTATACTTTTCCCTTTATACTTTTCCTGGAAATAATCTTATATTCATTTTCGATTTGATATATAGTTAGAGTCTAATGTGGTTTTTCCCTTCATTTTATCAAAAAGAAAGTGTTTTTGTTGTTGTTAATGCTGGAGCAGTTTGTGAAGTAAAATCATAAATAATATAAGCTACAAAGTAAATTTTATACAAATTATTGATAGATTAAAACCTCACCAGATTGAAAGAAAAAATAGCTCTAATTTTTTCTTTGCTATTTCTGCAGTGAATTAGCTCACAGTGTCTTAAACTGGGACTGCATTTCACCTGGTTTGAAATAATGAGCATTTGAATAGAATTAGATTCATCAAATCACACCCATCAACAATTAGGAAGTGTTCATTGCTTATGCAAACTTTCCTTCACAAGGAAGATAGAGGATGTAAATTACTTTTTTATCCCAATAATGTGCCAAATAAAGGCATGTTAAACAAGTGTCTTCTAATGGCAGCAAAGAGAGGTGAAGCCTACTTACTCCTTTGAGGCCAAAATTTGACAATATCATTTCAACATTAAGATTTATGTTGCATTTTTGTATAGACATAATGAACCTTTCATCATCACAACTGGATATGCTATCATACTGCATGCATACAATTGATAATAATTATAATACCTAGGTTTTTCTAACAATTATTTGTTGAAAACACCCTTTTTTTCTACACATGTAAAGGGGCAGATTTTATAAGTTATAAGGAAAGTCTTGGGAAGGCAGAGATAATAATCTACCCAGGACAAAAACTCCAATAGCTGACAGAGCAATTATTTTGGATCACAAAAGAGACCTATTTTTTCAATAACAATCATGAGCACTGTAGGGAAGCAGCTTTTCCTCTTATCAGACTGCTGTGACATATATGAATGATTTTGGGAGCAGGCAATTACCTCACACATCTATAAAGTTATATTTTAACTGTGGCCTTAAATACTACTTCTAATAACTGTGGTAGCAAGTTTGTACCAAACTCTAGCTCATATTTTATTAAGTCTGACTCCATTCCCAAGTCTTTTCAGGATTAAGGGTTAGGTTCCTTTATAATATAAATACCATTTTTATATTTTATTTTCCTCATTTTCATAGAATAATAGAAGGTTTGGGGTTGGAAGAAATATTAAAAACTATCAAGTTCCAACTCCCTTGCTAGGGAGGGRCACCTTGCACTAGACCAGATTTCTCACAGCTCCATCCAGCCTCATCTGCAGGGATAGGGCATCCACAATTTCTCTGGGCAGCCTGCGCCAGCATCTCACAGGAAAGAATTTAGAAATATATGTAACCTTATTGTAAGCTCCTTCAGCTTAAAGCCATTCCATAATATTCTATCTGTATATGACCTTGTCAAAAATCCCTCTCCAGCTCTCTTGTAGCCCCTTTAGGTACTGAAAGCTGCTCTAGGGTAACAGCTCCTCCTCTCCAGGCTGAACAACCAAAGACTTCTGAGCCTGCCTTCATAGGATACGGTCTCCAACCCTCTTATTATCATATATGTCTACATAATTTTAAAAATCTTCTAGTAAACAAGCAGTATGTCCTATAGCAATAGGCCTAATTTGCAAAAAAAGAATAATCTTTTTCACATAAAATAATGAATTCTATTTATTACATTTAAGTAATCTTTTCTCTCTACTTAGGAAAAAGCCTTATATGAAACAAAATCATAAAACTAAGTTTTGAGAGAGATTTTGAAAGAGTTTTGAGAGAGTTTTATAAATATTAAATTAATTTTAATAACGTCTTTTCCATATAATTTTAGCCTATCTGTTGTCAAGTAGTTGTCAACAAATGTCAAGATTTCTAGAGAAAGATTCATATTAGTATTGAGACTTTTTAAAAAAATGCAATATACAGCAGCCCGAAAAAATGTATAGCAGAAAAAAATTGTAGAAATAATGATATTTTTAGGATTCTTGAAAATGTTGCTTAATTTGTGGTGGAGACATATTGTAAGAGTTAGTGAGTTAAATAGAAACAAAAATATCTAATTACCTTTTATTTTAACTTTTGGATTTGAAACCCATAAAAATGAAACTGCAAATAAGCCTAATATTTAACAAAGGACAATAAAATGCTGTTTCATTACTTCCAATTTAAATTGATTTCAGAAAATTYGGATTTTTCATACTTTGTTACAGATCCCACTGCAAGGCAAAGAAGATCTGTAGCAGAAGCAGAAATAGGATCTGTAAAAAAGCTCCCAATATTGTTTGTGTGATAATCAGAATAATTAATGTCACATTTAAGTTGAAAAGTGTCTCATCCAGAGATTTTATGCTGCTTTTTGTTGTGGAATTAGTGTTTATTGTTATGCTTTTGTTTGTGCTATATTAGAGCTTCTTATTAGAAGTAAAAGTATACAGTAAAAACCCGCTCAGTCCTGGTGGGGGTACCCACCTGCAGGATCACAAATCCAGATGTTTGGAGGAGAAATCATGGGAGAAACCTGCTGGATGATTAGCACTCTAATTAGACTTTTTGCCTCTAATTAGACTCTAATTAGACCTTTTGCATAGTGTAGGGGCACCTAACTGCAAAAGCTTTTTCACTTCTCTAGTTGTAAAAGTCTGGTACCAAACGTTGTTGTGGGTTTTTGTGTTCATAAATTAGGGGTGGCAAGCACTGAGRCAATCAAATCAAGACATTTTACTCATGCACGTCCTTTGGCTAGAAACAAAACCCACATTTTGTGCCTCTCTTAAAGCAAGTTTAGGTCTTGTYGTAGAGGTCTCCTGTTGCAGAGTTAAGGTGTCCATCATACAGAGYAATTCCTGTTTGTAAAAGAAGCAGTTAAAACATTCTCTGTCCTCAGGTGTTAACTGCTTCACTCTGCTTTCCCACATAAAAACAAGCTCAAAAAACTTCTGAATGAAACTGACAAGGATTATCTCATGATCTCAACAGGTGCACATCTGATTTTTCTCCAGTAGTTTTCCCAGGGTATTAGGAGATAATCAGTATGTATTGGCAGGAGACAAAACACTYACTTGCAGAAAGCATTTCAACTGATACTGCTTCTAGTGCTATGTTAAAATATTGTTCTGTTTGCTGTGGCAGCTCCAGGAGCATTTAAAATATGGGACTCCCTAAAGGTTCATTTTGTTTCTTTTTGTAGCATTTTAAGAAATGAAACCATGAGTTACAGGAATAGTGTTGGTTGGAGAACTATTTATAGTGAAAACACTTATTCTTACTGCCTGTTTGAAAATTTCTGACTGAACTTACAATATTTACAGCAATGCATATCTTGAAGTCTTTCACATTTTTCAACTAGCATGCTTTATGAAGGTTAGACTAGAAAGCTAGCATTTTGGTAAATTATATTCCCTCCTTTTAATGAATTGGGTAACCCTGCAGTCAGGAACTACTGATAAAGGTCTTCTGGGGAAAAAAAGTCAGATAAAAAAAAAAAAAATATTCTGTAGTTTGAAAATGCCAAAAAGGAAGAATAAATGATCATGATCTGATCAAGAGATTTTGCTACACATTAATATTTAATTACAAATTATTCTTATCAGTTGCCACTGTTGATCTCAGTAAAATTATTTCTATAAACACACTACTCAAAGAATTTATTGGTATTATGAAACACATATATATATATATATATATACTGATTTAAGAAATATTTCTATAACAGATATGTAGAGGATTGGGCTGAAACTTACCAAGTCTTGGAACTTATTGATAAAGATCAGCTTTTCTAGTAGCTGGCTAACAATGACACACCGATCCTTCTCTTGCTCTCATAATAATTTTCTTTTAATACTTCTTTCTAAACCATCTCATTGCAATTATAAGCTCAGATTCAAAGTTCTTAGTTCACCACATCAGAATCCTGTGTTTAGTAGCAACACAGGAATCACCTGTTGCAATTATGTTCTAATATAAATCTTCGTTATTCTGGTCCTCCCACTAATTTAATCAAAATGAACAGAACAGAAATAAATAACTGCAAGGCTTGTGTTGCTGTTTGTTGATATATGGTTATATGTATCTGACATATTATATGATRTATCTAATATACATCTCTTAGCAAACAGTTAATACCCTTGGTGCTAGRTACAGTGTCAGTTCCCACAGCTTCAAACAAAACAAAGGTCAGYGTATCTGGTTTTCATGTGCAGCATACATATGTAAAATTTTCCATAAATGTGGAATAATAAAAAGCATAATTTTTTTTTTTTTTTAATTACTCAAAAGGTTTGATGAAGTATAGAGCAAAGAAATACGAACAACCACCTAATGAACAGTCCTTCCCTTATGAAATTGGTAAACTACTAGAAGTGTCCCCAGAGCCAGCTGTGTAGGAATGATGTGGATTTTTATATAAAATTTCAGTCTTTCCAATTTTACAAAACATTTCTTGTATTAAAGTTACCTATCAGAAAATACTTTTACCCTGACAAGCCATTAAAATGTGACAATTATATAATATCACAYTTTTAAATATTACCTTTACTTCTGATTCACTCCTGTAAGTGAGCAGCATGACAAATTGCACTGCCGTGACCTGACACAAAGCACGTAGGAGTCTCTGGGGTGCATTTCCATTATTCATCAAAGGTTTTGCACCTGTTTCTTAAATTCACTGTAAATGACAGTAAAGGTATGTTGATCATACTTAAAAAGTTTGATTTTGATAACACAAAAAAAAAAAAAAAAAAAAAAAAATAAAAAAAAAAAAAAAAAAAAAAAAAAAAAAAGCCAGAGAAAATGAGAATTGTATTCATTTTTATTAGTGCTGCCTCTAGGTTTCCTCACCTCAGATTTATGTTGAAAAGTAGAGTAAAAAGCAAGGAACATTTCTGGATAAGACTTAAGAAGTTCTCAGCTTATTCAGTAGCATAGACTTAATTTTGGCAATTGGCAGAAACCTAATTCAATAAATGTTCAAAATCTGCAGAAGTTGAAATATCACTTGCAAATGCTGAAACTCAAAGGTTCTCTTGCCTCCAGAGGAATTCTTAGTTGCATTAAGAGGCACTTATGTTCCATATTTCTTGAAGCATATCAGTGTTAAATGTATTTTATCCTCCAATATATAAAATTCTACTTTAATAAAGTTTGTGCGAAATTTGCTTTKGATGAACATAGGTTGAGTAAGTGCCAAAGTATACACATATCTCAAAATGAAGGCACTAATGGTTATAATTGAGTCACGTTTTACATAGCCCAGCCCAGCAAAGTGTGAATTTTGGGCCATATAATCATTTGTGTATCTGAATTTCTTCACCAGCTTTWGTCACTCTATAATAATTTTGTGTATGATTGCTACTAATTTTTAAAAAAGAGATTTYGTCTCCAAAACCAATGATCCAATAAAAGCAACAACTCTCTAATGTATCCCTTTATGGCACATTAAGTCTTATATCCTCTATCATATATTATAAGTCAAAAAATGGACTGAAGGKAATTCATAACAGGTCCTGGTCTTCTACACAGCTTGCCGTTGAGCTCTTAATATCAAAATTAATTTCTATGCAAATTTTAGAATTTGAAGCTCTCCAGATACCAAGTACTTGAAGATTCAGAAGTACCTGGATTTTCCAAGTCAACTAAAGTGTCATATAAAGAACACTGTTGAGAAAATCTGCACAGAACAGCTATATTGTTGGCATAATCAAATCAGATGCCTCTCTTTCCTTTAGCATGGGATTTAGCAAATCAGAAAGACAAGAAAA
>NW_026623277.1:2352872-2360341 GCF_030028575.1 Malurus melanocephalus
TTAAAAAAGACCACTACAGAAAATTATTCGCGTGAAATATTTGTAATATTTAGAAACCTTACCAAACAACTTTGTGTTGTTTTGCTTTTAAACCTAAAAGAAGGATTTATGAAGTAGCTATTCCCATTGTTCCACCATCTTATCCTTACTCTTTCAGAACAAGTCAATCAGTTTGTTCCATTCCCTTTAAATTTTCTTATTTCAAATAAAGAAAATATATGTATTTTTAGTTAATACTGCCCAAGAAGCTGTGGTGYAACCCTTGACTAAACTTCCCTGTAATTTCTGATGGGTCTTTTTCTTCTGTTGGTAATCAAACATTGTGAGGAAGTGCGGGAAGAAGCACAGCTCTCAAAAAGGTTAATTTTTCACTAGAAGCAGTTGCTGGCACTCTTTAATGGTCTTTGCCAGCTATAGCAGAGCCAGAAACAAAGATTTCTTCACACTGTCTGCCTGATTCAAATCTGTTCCTCATTGTCCAGCTCCCCAGGCATWTTGTTCTTTCCCTTGCAGCAACAAATACAGCAGCTCTAAACGTTCTGCTAAAAAAAATGAAGAATTTGTCAAAAACCATTACAAGTAAATTTTGGTACCCATCAAAAATATTTTTCCCCCACAGTCTAGGAGAATCTCTATGATGTGTAGAAACCTGCTTCACCTAACTTTGAATTAATCTGTTCTGTGTCTGATAATAGCCCTGCAGTCTGTAATGAAAGAGTTTGCAAAATAAATCTGGGATTTTAGGCTGTGCACTCTGCCCTGAGGTCCATATTGTGGTGTCTCTGCCTCTGTCACAACCATAAGTAGCTACTGAGTGCACSTGCCAGGACTGCAGGCTTTTCTTTAGATTGCTGAAGAGATGAACCCTCCATCAGTATTTGTGCAGGAAAAGGCCTATAGGCCAGATGTGCAGAACTGAAAGCGAATGTCCATAAAACAATTCTCCAAACCCAAGGGGTTTTTCCTAAGATTCTTCACTCTATTTTCGTTACATGTTTTGTCATCACAAGGTTGACCTTAGCTAGAACTTTGCTGATAAGCTGTGCTGGTTCTTTGTGTARTAGCTCGCACTTCTAAAATTAAACTGTTTTTTAGTAAGGTAATTGATATATGTAAATATATTGATTCAGGCTGAAATAAACAACAAGTGAAGAAGTAAGGAACAGAAATTCCACAGGCTGACATACAGTGTTTTAGTGGTCAGAGAATACAGGTTTCTGATCTGAATATGTGCATAGGCACATGTTTTTCCCCAAGTAGTTTGGGGCTGCAGACCCAAGGTGCTGAAACACATGAGGAAGGAATTCAGCCTGAAAGGTTGGATGGTGGTGGTTCATTAAAATCAGGTGGAGAAAAGGGGAAAGGAAAAACAACAAAAAAAATTACCATCACTTCATTAGTTGCAAACTTTATGTAAGGAAATGTGTATCTAAAAATCAGTATGCACAGGGACGAYGGGTGAATAATTTCTTGGCCTTTCTATCAGGAATATTCTACAGGAGAGTGTAGGGAGAAGTGCTGTTTCCCCAGTTCCAATTTCTTTTATCCATTTTGTAATATTGCTACAAATAACCTGTCTGTAAAGACTCCATCTAACACACTGCACAGTTTAGGGTGACATACAGTAATTACAGATGCAAAGGATTTCTTGAAGAAAATGGGTCTGTATGGGTCTTGAAGAAATTAGGTCTCATACTCTGACTTAGGGTTTCCTTTCAACATRGACTGATTGGTAAGTCTTCAGAATCCATCCCCCTCTTCCATTTCCATGGATGAGTTTTTTGAAAACATTTTAAGTGCACAGTTGTCAATCTGCTTTATAAACTCCATCGCAGTACTACCTTCATTAAGGGGCTCTTGTAGCTTGAAACACTTTTTCCCCCTCCCTATTGTATTTTTAATTTCTTCACCRCAAGAGTTGAAGGCTTCTCTTGTCCCAGTAGTAACTCATTAGCCTCGATCTTGGATTGTCCCCAAATGTTTATAACTTATTTTCCTTTCTCCCCAGTATTTCTTAAAGCCTTCTGGTGCAGTTAGAGCTTTGCCATCTGCCACCTTCCTGACATTGCAGTAGGGAACAACTGCTCTGAGTGATGTTTTCTGAACCGTGATGAAAATTGTGTCTGTGCTCCCATTTCTCGCTGTGCTAATCTAACATACTGCATTTTTTTTTTTCTTTTGATCTATTACTGACTGTCTTCAGTCACTAAATGTTGTATCTTTCAGGTGAGATGCTTAGTTTAAGTATATTTGTCTCATTGTCCCTTCTCCAGTAATTCCACCCATCTCCCTTTTTCCCTACCACTGATTAGTAACTCATTTTATTTCTACCTCCTCTTTCCACTCTCTATGGTTTGTTTATAATGTTTCTCACAATGTCTAGAATCTCATCTCTTACTCTAGACCATTGTTTATTAACATCTATCTTTTAGAGTTGTGGATGAAGGCCGTYTACGAAGGTGTAGGACATCACAGTAGCTGTGAAAGGGTTATTAATCGTCTCTTTGTCAGTRTAGAAAGAGTTTCATCTCTGTACCAAATTTTGACAGAAAATTCAGAGAAATATGGTGGGAATGGGTGACAATTATAAATAGTATTATAAACTGGTATATATATATTACACTATATTATAATAGTATATATAAATATATATTAATAAATCATAATAGTGCTAATGCAGGAAGATTCAAAATCATGTGTCTTCCTTGGAAACCAAAGCCTCCAATTTCTTGTATCTTGGAAAGGAAAATATATGGCTACATTTGACTCCCTTTCCTTCCRGAGCCTGAACTTCATTTCCAAATGACATGAATTTGGAATCTCAGTTAAGGAGCAGTCAGGCTAGAGAACAGCCCCAGATTAAGATCTTCAAATAATCTGCCTAGAATAACACTAATTTCTATACCAATTTSCTGCAGTAAAGGAGTCTCTGGGAATCCATCCTGGCTGATCTGACTCTACYCTTTTCATTTAAAAGTGTTTGTGTTAAGATTAGCCTGTCAGTCCATTGCAACCTGAGAAAGTCTCTGAAGCCCAGGATTTCACTGTGACTGGGAAATCCTAAATCCGATTTGTGAAACCGTCACTTACATGAATGTGAATGTGAGAAACATGACTTAGGTGTAGACTTCTTATTCTCCCAATCCTTAAGAAAAAAGCAAGAACTCTCCTGCTACAGAGAATGRTTTAGTTCATATTGTGAAGTTTCCAGGAACTCTTCTTCAAGGCTTTGAGAGAGATGACATTGTGCTGGGGTGATGACATTCACTTCGTGGGCTACACTACAGGACAGAGGRCAGTGCAGGTTTAACCTTTCACTGGTGCAATGCTTCTGTAATCAAGTGTTGTTAGAAACCATGCAATAAACTCACACATATTTTCAGAATTACTGCTGGGGGCCAGGAAGGCATGCTCATATCCACAGTTTAAGAGCTTCATTGTTTATCACATCCACTGACASTCTTACAGTTGAAACTATTTCTGCATTGGTCAGAGAAAAAGAGAAAAAGTACTTTTAAACTCCAAACAATAGTATGTTGATTATATGGTTTGTTTAATTTATTTATTATTGATGTGAAAATGGTTAAAAACCAAAGCACTATTTWTCCCTCTCTCCTATTTAGGAAATTATCTTTCCTGTCAGATTGCAGTGGCTCCGTTTGTGGTGTTTTATTTTTATTTGGCTTTAAATGTAATGCAGTTGCACTGTGAGACTAACATTAGTGAGCAGACAAACCCTGAAAACTGAGCATGCCCTGTAATAGACAGTCAGTTATTTTGTTGGTTTTCCTGGGTTGTAAGAAGAAGGACAAATTTTGTTRTATCTCCATGGTGAACAGGGAAAGAACAGGCAAAGCTTCTCATCAGAAAATTCTCCCCATTTTCCTTAAAGCAACAGATACTATAAGACATATATACAAGCTATGCTACTTAAGAAATGCATGAAGATTTTCACGAAAAGAAARAAAAARAAACCTGCATTTTGATCAACACTGTTTACTTGTGCTACAAAAATGTTAAGCACCGTTTCTAACAAGTTATTTTTTAGATATTTGAGATTTTTTTATCACTTTCATCCTATTGAGGATCATAAATTTTCGAAAACTTGTGTTTCTTSTCTGTTCAAATATTACCTCCTCAACACCATTTGCAAGCAGTGAGAGATTCTGCCCTAAAACTCTACTAAACTAATTGTGACTACAATGTTGAAAAGGTACAGGTGTGTTATAAGTGAGCCTAAGAGATTTTACATATACACAAAAGACCCTTATTCCATTTATAGAGGCTTCTGGTAAGCTGAAACTGAACTGGGAGGGCGTTGTTTTCCAAAATTAAAGATATTTTTGGATGACACTGCTGTGGTTAAAAATCATTTTACATAATAGGACCACTTAAGAAACACACAATATCTCACTGAAGACCATAAAAAATGACTTTGGACCTACATGCCATGACAAGTCAAATCTGACAGAACAAATTTGAAATYTTAAAATCATCTAAAGTAGACTTGGTTCTACAGTATTCTTGAAAATAACTTAGGAACACCCAAGCCCCAAACAATGAGCTCTTTACAGTTGCACTTTCTCTCTAAGCAGAAGACAATTTTGGTGGGCCATCGCTACTGCTTTTAATYCAGAAACAACTTGAAGAGGAAATTTTGGGAAGCTGCTTAGTTTTACCAAAAATTTAAGTTTGGATCTGCAGCACCATGGGAGGCCTTTGGTACAGAAATRTCAGGAATTGGTCATCAGTTTCACCTCAGGGCTGCGTGGTCCATGGYCTTATCTCTTGTTCATTATATTCCTGCAATTATTTCTGTGTCTGTCCTCAAGGCATTSCACTAGGAATTTATTACCACCTACCACCACCGAGTAAAGTAATCTAAGGGATGACTAACCTCTCTAGTAATGCTTCTGTGCAGTTTTTTTTTTTCTGAGAATGGGGAGTATGTTGTTGCTTATTTTATTTTACATCTAATTATGAGACCACAAGTTTATTTATTTTCTTAATAACCTGGTAATCCTAGACGCTAAATGATTAGACAAAATGTTATCATTATCATGAATTTTTAAGCCTTTTCTTAGATATTGTCCAAAAAATCTTTTTATGCTTAAAATAAAGGGGGTCAAATTTGAACTGTGTGCTAGTTTGAAAGCAAACCAGCAGGAGATTACAAGTCAGAACTAAAATTTAATAAGATAATTACAGACAATAGCACAGAAACACTGTCTTAAATGGACAAAGTCAGAATATGTCCTGACACCCTATTGGCCAGGCTGCAGTCCCGTTGGTGTGATGGATGTGGTTTTGTCAAAGCAGTGATCCTGTAGAAAGATCTGGTCCTTCTCTGGACCAGTGGTGGAAATACAGAGAAGGAGATCTTGTTAATTTTTTCCTTATATTCCTGTCTTTTTGTTTGAAATTTTAATTTGTCCTCAGGMAACCATGCTTTTGCCACTATATTAGCAATAATTTATATTACTAGTAGTAGTATTTATAATACTATTTTAATATACTAGAATTTATAATATTATCACCATACAAAAAAAATCAGGAATGGATAATAAATTTAATTGAATATAAGATAAGATTTGAGCTACACAAGTTTTGCATAATGGCCTGKTTTATTACATAACCTGTATTTTAAAAGAGATCATATTTGATAATAATTGATCAGAAAGTTGCTGCCTTGACAATTAAAAACAAATATCTAAAATAAGAGCACAGGAAAAACATATTTTTCTTGTTGTTGCCTCAAACTTATGAAAGTCATAATAGAATTGTGAAATGCAAAGGTATTTGTTTTACTGTTGATAAAGAAAACCCCATTTAGATAGGTATTGTTGAGGCCTAAAGTGCCAACAACCTTAACTGGAAAATGAAGGCAAAGTGTTGAAATTTAGACTGGAGCAGAATAGAATCTTGTGCTGTTATTAGCAGGTAAAATCTTAGTTCCTCCTTTCTTCTTCCTTAGGAGAAGTCTTTGTTTTCTCATAATATGATTGAGCTCATGTGTGATCTTTTTTCTTCACTGGACAATACTTTGTCTCCCTTTTCCTCTCCTAAGTCACACACTGGAAAGGAATTCCATTTAAGATCTCTAGCCCTCATTCAAACTTTGAGTAAATCGTGCTTGCCTTAAGGCAGAATAAAAGAGTACAAGAGCATCCTTGCTCTTAAATCTGAGGCAACGCACTATAATGCTGGAAAGGAAGTCTTATTTTCCTTTTTTTTTTTTTTTTTACCTGAAATTGTCAAAATTTCCTAATCAAATCTTCTGGGAAAACAAAACTGTTGTTGTAGGAAATGATGATGATGATGATGATGATGATGATTATTGTTAAAAAAAAATGTTTCCACTACTACTACCACTAACAATAATAATGATGATGATGAAGAATAATTTTAGTAGTAACAATGGTACTGCCTCAAAATTGTAATTTGACTATCCAAGTGTTCTAAGTGGATATAATCTTCTTTTGTTTGCATAATAATTATGAAATTTTGACAAACATCATAATTTTGGACATCAGTATCAGGGAACTTACCCCTTCCATTCTTCTKATTCAACTAAAATATCTTAAAGCTAGAAGAGACTTTGGCATGGAGGATTGATCATGAGTTTTTACAAACTCTGCTATTCATCAGTAAAATGCTAGAAAATTTTGTGAAGCAGAAAGAGCCTACATTGAATAATGGAGCCCATGGAAGTCACCCCAGACCCAGGAATATCTCGTCACTCCACAGTCAGGGGAGAGAAGTCAAGAGAACGTTGCTCTAGTGCTGTCTTTCTTCTTGCTACTCTCTGCAGACACCTGCTCCTAAATGCTGTCAGAGACAAATACTGAGCTGCTCAGCCCAAGAGCYTATTCAATGCAACTGTTCTAATGTYCTATAAAGCTTTCACCACTGTTTTTCAAACCAACAACCGTCTTGGCATTATTATGGATGAGTGTTACTTCTCAAGAGTTAGTTCAGGTATCATGTCCTTTCTACTGAGACAAGTCAGAACTTAGTGATAGTGGTGATTTCATACCTCTTTTGCTCTGRTTTCTACTTTATCCCACACTGCAGATTAATAGAAGCTGTAACCAAGTGAATTAGGAGCAGTGTATAAAGGTATTTGATTGCCCCACAGTATTATTATTAAAAAAAAAAATAAATAAATAAAATTAAAAAACAAACCCCAAAACTAGTGAGAAGTTCCTCTCAATAAGAAAACGGGATTGCTCATTTTCAGAAACAATAAGTAGTGATTCCTAGGACAAGCCCTTTTGCCTTTTGCAGTTAAATGGTACTAGAATTGTAAACCAATCCTATGTATSCAATCAAGAGCCTATGATTTCTGCTTTGGCATGTCTCTCCTCATTTCCATTTTTATGCACTGGGACATAGTAAAGGTAGTTGTTTGTGAAATAAATTATGATATATAGGAGGAATGCTTGGTTATTCTCTTTTTTTTTTTTTTT
>NW_026623277.1:2360357-2367359 GCF_030028575.1 Malurus melanocephalus
GAGGCGTGGCCTTTTGCATTCATCTTTTAGTTTTTTGCATATTATTTTTCTGTACTTTATTACTTGTTGAGAACATGTGTATCTCAACAGTATCAAAACAAAGTTCAAGACCCTTGATTTCAGTGTGTTTAGGTGAAACGCTTTTTGATACCTGTACCACTTTAATCAGAGAGAAAAGTGCCTCACTTTCAGCACCAGGGAAGAAGCAGCATCACAGAGAGGCATTTTAATTCAGTCTGCCTTCTGTTTATGTAATGATCAAGAACTCTCCACTTTTCAGATCTTTTCTTTAGTAAAGAATCTTTCACGCGCAACTGTGTTTCTCTTTTAATGCTGAAATGGACAGAAGGAAAATGAACTCTRTGTAGCCAAGTGTGAAAGGGAAAATGATTTTTTCTGTAACAGAAACAGTCATTTTCACRGAAATGTTGCACTGTATGATCCGGTTAGTTAAATATTAAGTGTGTGATCAGTTGCAATTCTCTCTTACTCATAGACAAAGTGGGAAACATAGAAAGGGAAAATAGCRTCTTTTAACTGTCAGGCTGACCCTTCTTGAGATGAGGTGAACATGGAAGAATATAAAAATTAAACACTTCTGCAGCTTAACAATATGATTCCATGCTTTTGCTGAAAGAGTCTCTTTGTGACTTGTTGAAAATTGAGAATACTTCATATCTTAGAAGTTATGAAATTACTTATGCCACACAAAAATCCAGTCTCATTATTTGTCAGGAAAGAAGAACAAACAACTTTCAGTGTTTTCAAGTGACAACCAAAAATTATAAAATCTAGGTCTGATATTACAATTTAAAACTGCAGCTAGACATGAGTTTTGAGAGAGTGCACTATTCAAAAGTTGCACAAACTTGTTTCACAAGAAGTTATCTTCAATCCTATTTCCTCCCTCCTTATTTTGAATATTTTTTCCACATACCTATAAAACAGAATATAGTGAATCTGGATAGAAACTGTCTTCAACTGTTTTCTAATTAATAACATTCACACAAAATGGCTCTTAAAAATGTCCTTTATTTCAAAATAAGTTTACAATTAAAGGTTCTCATGTGGATTTATAAATTAAAGAACACAAGGAAGGGGTACTACAGTTAAATAAATCTGTAATAATTAAAATATTCATGTAAATACACCTCAGCTAAATCACAATATGAAGCATATCCAGAGCAAATTTTTAGCTTACTTTTGGAAGGGAAAGTTTTGAGAATATAAATATATACATGTTATTGTTTGGATTTTATGTTTAAACAAAGAAATGTTCAGTTAGATTTTTTCGTTTATGCATTTAGCAGTAAAGTTTTTTTGTTAACAGTTCTAGGAAAAAGAAAATCAGGCCAWATTACCACAGACAATAAAAATCTAACTGAAATTTTTTTTAAAATGCAACCACACTTGAATATCTCTATTTTAATAAAACAGAGAATTTTGGGAAATTCAAAATACTTTTAATGGGTTTTTTTTTTGCAATAAATGATACTAAAATAATTTATATTAGGATTAAAAGTACCAATTCCTCTGTCAAAATTTAATATAAAAGGAAAGCCCTTTTTATGTGAAGAGGTTGCAGAACAAAGATCTCCTTTTCAGTGGTTTACTAGCCTCCTAAAATGCATCTGATTAGATGTAGTCTGATGGAGTGGGAAGGATTCTTTGAAATGAGAGAAGTAAAGAAGTTTGTAATATTTATGCCTGCTCTTAGAATACTTTAAAGTGCAGCTTTCTTGGAAAAAGGTACTTTTCTTACAGAAAAATTGACGAGGGAAACATTACACAGAAATGCAACAAAATACAGTACTAACCATTTTTAGAAAAAAAAAATTAATTCAATGGCAAATTTTAATTTTATTAAAACAGGTTTTATGGGTACACAATTTGAAAGATGGGAMTGTATTCAATTTCAGTAAAGCACGTTGCTCTGACATTCAGTGCCCAAATATTTTTCCTTCCTTGCAAGATTAATTGCATCACTGCCGGCTTTAAAACACCCCTGTTCCCTGTCTGTGTCACATCCACAGGCTGCAGGGCTCTTCTCATTTCTGTGTTGAGGTGGCCAGCCTTGATGACCGTGCTGTAGCTGTCACCTCTCACTGGCACTGACACTGTCAAAGAGACTGTGGAGGAGGACACTGTTTTCCAGCGTGCTCTGCTGTCCCATCTGTATGTGTCCAAGTGAGAAATGTTTCGGATGGGTTTACTTACTGCTTTCCAAAGGCTTAGGAGAAAGCCAGCTGTCTTAGGATACATCCTCTAGCAGACAAGGCTGCTTTAACTCGGCAGTCTCCACATCCTGAGCTACCTTGGTATGCAGCTTGCTGAGGTATCTCTGAAGGTAGARCACCATTACATTACTAGGATGAAAGTAAACATGATGAAGAAAGAGGGCTTTTTCTTTAGTGTTTGTCTTGAACTGCTCTTGGTTAACAGTTCTCTGCAGCAGAATGTATCAGAGGGTCAGACATAGAGTCGTGCTACAGAAATTCACAGGCCAGGTATCTAAACTGATCTCAGATCAAATTCTCTGTGTTCGGTGCTCTCATTGTCAGAAGAGCATTGATGCAGATATAATACTTGGATAAATATATTTCTGTATCATGTTTATCCCTTACTCCATAGGCTATTTTACGACGGCAGATAATTTTAGAGTTGTCACATAGGAGTGACAAATGGGTTTATGGAGGGTTTTTTTACATCTGCCAACCAAGAGATATTTACTAATCCTGTTTCTCTGAAATAAATCATGTAGCTCACAGTTAAAATGAATTTAAAAAGGCTGGGAACATTTGTGAATTTCCTATCTATTGCAGCAGTTGTCTGACTCTATCTTCTTTGTCATTTGTTATAAAAGCTGAGGAAAGACCTTGAAAGGTGAGATAGGTTTGGTGCTTGGGATTTTTTTTTTTTTTTTTTTTTTTTTTTTTTTTTTTTTTTTTTTTTTTTTTTTTTTTTTTTTTTTTTTTTAATTTGTTAAGATATTTAGCACTTATTGATCTTTGTTAAAGTTTGGGGTGCTAAAGACAAATTTTATCTGGAAAAATCTATGCAATATTTTCTATAGTCATTGTCATGACAAGTTTCATCACAAGACAAATGATAATTTTTTGTTGCCTGTGTACCTTTATTTAGACTAAATTTCATGTTATAGTCACTTGGTTTATTTCCAGGTATGATTATTATTGACTGGAGTGGAAGTCACAGCTTTGTGTGGCTGATGAATGGAGGCATTTGTCTGSGACTCAGAAGACCAGTGGTTAAATGGTTCAATTTGTGCTGCTTCTTCAATGTATTTAACTGTTCAGGTTTTTTGAAAAACAGTTAACATATCTGCAGGTACTTGGAATGGGTATGTTGTGACAGGACACTGTCCTCAGTAAAAATGCRATAACAGTTCAAATAATTGGAATTACTGTAATTTGATTCCATTACTGTACATTAAAAACTGATAATAATTTGCTAACTGCAGATATCCGTGCATRTTTACTTGGGTCTCTTGTATACTGAAATGAACGCCAGTCAAGAGGAGACTAAATTTCCAAACCATGCATGATAAATTTTCACATTTTTTAAAGGCTCTTCCCAGTTTCATGTGATGAAATATTCGGTATGATAATTAAATGGGTAATAATGTGCATTTCTAAGCTCTAAATCAAGTTAAACTTAGAAAAGTAAGTACAAGATGAATAATTTGARGACTGAATTTATTTTCAGTCTTCCTACTGAAGTCACTAGTTTGAACTATATTCTGTTTTATATTCTACTATATCCTGTTCTCTTCTTGGTTTTTTTTCTTAAATTACAATTTTTGTAAATCTTTCAAAAAGAAAATACAGTTTTGCAAAGCACTCCTTTTCTTTCTGTTTCAATTCCCCAGGTTTTAAAAGATAATAACTATCATCATTAAGAAGTTATGTTCAGAAGAAGCTGTAAAATTCCAAAGTATCAGAGTTAAAATATTATAAACAAAATCGTAGCTATTTACATTTAACATCAGAATTTTAGTTCTGTGGAAGTCATGCCACAAAGACTTCCAAGGGTCAAGACAAAACCAATGAAAAATGAAGAAATTTAATGTGAAACTGTGAGCATCTAAATTATAGCATTAAACATGTTGCTGAGAAAAAGAAGCATGTCTTTTGAAAATGCTTGGAAGTGGTACTTTCAGYGTCAGAGCTGTGGCTTGATCTGTGAACCAAAGCTGAACTTAATATTGTAAAGCAAATTTTGACATGAATTCAGATGGTCTTCAGGAAAATATTCAGCACCAAAATATTTTGATGAATGCATTTTGCTAATACATTGAAAGTAAAAGTGAAAATTGTGTATGTGTTATATATAGTGGCAGCTGCAGGCAAACGGACAATGTTGAAAACTTTGTCACTGTTTCAAGTGTAGGACTGTTTCAAAGTGAATATTGATTGTGGCAGTCATTAAAATGCTATATAATTTGTCAAACTTTTTTTTCTGGAAGAGTATTTTTCAAATACATAATCACCATTGTTTTTACAGTTTGCTCAGTGGTGCATAAAACAAACCAATCAGTTCTTTAAACATCAATAGACTGAACCTTAGGAAGAATATCTCAGATGTACTGTTAAATTTAAGATAGAATTACCAAATATAGATACTTTTGTATTTCGTTCCWTGTCTCGTCAAGAGGCATTGTCTTACTCATATTAAATCATAAAAATGGCTTAAGATTTAGCTTGGTACTTCCTACTTTTCCAAATTCAGCAAAAAAATTAAATTCAATTTGTTATTGAAAAGTATAGGCAGATTTTATTAAGATGAACTTTTTACTAAAGTGTTTAACTACAACAGTATTCCCGACGAGCATCTTCCTTAGCTATCCAGTTGAGGAAATTCCATTACAGCTGGCCACACATTTGGGTCAGGTRAATTTGGGATAAACACGTGTCTGTATTCTATCTGAGGAGAGTGATTTCACCATGGTTTCTGGTTCAACAGAAAGACAACTTTTGTTGTTCATGTTTGGCAGATCCTATGCAACTAATGTGCTACAAGGTGCCACCAAGTTCCCTATTCCACATGGATTTCAGCTGAGCCTAGCCACCGTGCCTCCACTCCACTCTGTTTCCACCCCAATTTACCATGTGCTGCACCTGGGAAGCTGGGTGTGTATTCTGGTTTTGCTCKGTTTTTTTTGGTGGTTGGGGGATGGGACCAAGAAACCACAAAGATGGCTCCTGTGAGGAAGTACTAGAAGCTTTCTCCTTCTACTCCAGCAAAAGGAGCCCTGCCCCCTGTGTTTTAGAGCCAATCCATTGTGGCTCTGAGGTTGATGGACAGGCTGACCATCAGGCCTGGGCCAATTGCACAGGTTGGTTACAATTCTATGATGATGAATGGTCTTGTACTTTAGAAGAATTCAAAACAAGATAGAGGCAGCTGCCATTAGTTTTAGGTTGTTATTGTCATCCCCTGTACTGGGGGAGGACAGAGGAGGAAGGTGAGGAGATATGAGAAAAAATGGAGACACAAGATCACGCTAAGGAGAAGACAGTGCTGTTGCTGTTGCTGTGGTGCTCGAACATGGAGAAAAGCTGTTCTCGAAAGGACTTTCCCACTTCTTCAGTGGGAGATCTGTATAGAAAAGAGAGGCCCTGCACCTGAGAAAAAAACCTGGCCTTTGAGGACTGGACTGATCATAAGTCAAAAGGGGGAAAGAGGTGGSCCCCCAAGTCTGAAGCGAGTTGATGYTCTGCCAGGAGATTTGAGAGAGTGGCCTTGCCCCAGAATGAAGCAACCAGCCTTGGAGGACTGTTTTCCTTTCTCCCACAAGGTAAAGAAAAGAATCCCATGCCMCCAGCAGTTATACACTGACTGTTTCTTGGGAAAAGAACTTTCACAGCTTGGAGCTGTAAGGACTCCTCCTATGGTGCTGGASAATAACSRTAATGAGCAGTCTGATCTATGTTAAACTTTCATCCCTGCCCCCTTGTGCACACAGGAAGGCATGGAAGGGTGGGGAGGGGCAACCTGTGAGAGACAGGTTTGCAGAGAGAATAACAGGTGTCTCAAAATGTCCATTTTTATTTCTTCTCCTTGTAATTTTTTCCCTATCTCTGTTCCCCTCCCCAGTGCGATAGTTTTTTAGTAGTCCTTAGTAATAAATCTATTTTGCAACTTAAGTTTTTTTGAGCCTTTCTGGCCATTTCTGGAGCATATATGCATCTTTCTCTCAATTATGTTATCTTATCTAAAAGCCATAAATTTTAGTGATAATTGGGCTTTTGCTTCCCCTCTTCCTTTTTTGGGGGGGGGCCAGAGAACATCGTGGGTGCTTTGGCTTTTGGCCAAGTTCAAACCACGACATTTTTGGTGCATTGGCTGGGAAAATCAAACTTAAACCCCAACAGCATGCTGACCACAATTTCGTTCTGTTTAAAATATAGTTTAAAAAATATATAGTTAAAAAAATAGTTCCAGTTTTCATTAATTATACTCCCAGTCTTTTTTCTGTGTGATGATACTTATTTGTGAAGGTTGGGTGAAGAAAAGTACAAAGAAAAAAGATGGAGGTAAACAAGTTGATATGCTGAGTTAATGCAATGGGAAAATGAATGTCAGAAAGGACAAATAGTCCATTAGTTGCTTAGATGTAAAACCCAGTTCTCGTAATTGCACTTTAATGAATAGATCCTATTGAAGAAGTAACAATTTTTAGACATACTTATAATAATCAGTTTCCATTTTGTGCTTGTTARAATACATGTACTTTATTGCCTCGTGTAAATTCCCTGGGAATTTATGTATTTTGCAGATAATGAAGGAAAACCATAGAGCTGCTGTGGAAAACAAGCTGCCAGAAGGGTATCCTCGGCAGAGAAACTTTCAAGGTTGGTACTCTTTTATTTTAGTTCTACCATGTACATGATCAAGAATATTGGCAACACAGCACACTCTGATTGCCTCCAGAAACAGACACCTAAGAAAAAGGAGAGTTTTCTCTGGTATATCAGTTATCTT
>NW_026623277.1:2367372-2370940 GCF_030028575.1 Malurus melanocephalus
TTCACATTAAATTCCTTTATGAGCAATATTTCTGAACTATATTGTACTAGGTTTGGACCTAAACCAGGTATTTTTCTGATTTAAAAAACAGGTGAACATATGGATCTTTTGATTTATACTTCTCATTCTTAAATGTCAAATGAGAAAAGTAGAACTATAAGTTCAAAGACCATATTTTCTGCAGCCATGGCTTGTTCTCCACATGTAAAATGATCCCTCACTGCCTATCCTAAATCTAGCAAGTTACACAAACTCTAAATAAAATCCAGCTCCTTCCCCTTTGTTTTTGCACTGTACCAATAAGAAGATGTGCATAGAATACCCAAAGCCACATTTTCGTTTTCATAGCTCAAAGATTTAGCAACAGGCTCCTGAAAAGCTCGTGAAACACTGACTGCTAAGCAATATAAAATCAATTTGATAATATTTTTTCAGGATACTAGCACTGCACAGGRCAGACCTCTTCAACAAGCAGAGATGCACAGAAATAAATCTTATTGTCAGTATAAAACCCCGCATCAACATAAAGSAGTTTCAGGCAAGTTACATAAAAAGCATTTTGCACAATAGTAACTCAGGCATACAGAGATGGAAAATCAAAATTATTAGTTTAGCTAAAGTAAAAATATTAACAGAGAKCTAGTAAATTAATATCAAATTGTTTAGATGCTTCAGGAAAAATCAGTCCAAGACTTCAAAAATTACAAGTACTTTTTTGGGGAGTTCTGGTAGTTCTATTTGAATGCAGATCACTGTTACAGAAGGAAAGGTCATTTCTGCTGCCGAATTCCGTGGTCGAGATAGCAGAAGAACACAAAAATGGAATGGGAATGCAATTTCCCCAAAACAGAAACACTCAACAGGTGTCATCATTTACATTCCTAAATGGCCATTTAGCAATTACCTGCACCAAGCTCAGAAGCCAGCTCCTCTAAGAAATGTTGAGAAAAATTAAATACTTCATTCTTGAGGGACATCACAGATTAAATATCATCAAGARAGATGCACTTATTAAAAAGGGTGGTGGTAAGGTGGATTTGAACTAACTTCATGGTARCCCCAAGGGATCTCTCGTGGCAGTTCAGTTTCTCTTTTCTCATTCTGCTGTTCGAYACCTCTTACTAGGAGGAGGTTGTACAAGTCTCCAGGTTTCAGGCAGAAGCCAGATGCAAAGGCAATGTGACAACTCTTTATTTTTAATTCAATAGATTTATGTATTTAAAATAGCATGCAAGTTTTCAAAAATTTTGCATTACACGGAAACTCATCGCTAATACTTAAGTTTTATGCCAAGAAGCTTTTGTGAGTCTTTCATTCTCATTATGTTCTGTGAAATTTTCAGACTACATTTTAGTTGCACGTTGCTTTTTACACAAATACTTTAAGGGAATAAAAAAGTCTCAGGTTAAAAAATTCTCAGAATATAAGCAATTCCTTTTCTTCCAATTTGAGGGTCCTGATAAATACCTACATTTATAGCATGCTAACCAAATTAACATAACCATTTAATTTTAAAATTTGGTTCCCTCATTTTTTGTTTTCTTTTTTAAGTTGCTCAGACAGATTTTATTGCTAGTGCTGTACTCTGTGTAAACTCTTCACAGTACAACAGAGCTGCATAGATGAAAAGTTCCATAAAGCTGGAGACAGCCATAATTAGCAAATTGTCAGAGAAGATGGATCAGCCTGCATTCAAGCAACCTTGTTTTCAAACAAAAAGGAAACTACTAAGGAAAATAAGAAAAAGGGAAAAATAATTAATGGCAGTTAAGAATTTTTTCCCTCAGTTTTAGGGAATTTAGAGTCTGCTGCATATCTTCTGTCTTTGTTGCCTACACACAGTGTTCAGATTTCAGAAATGAAGTTTATACAAATCAGCATATTTCTCCYCCAGGCCCCCTTCCAGGGATAAATTAGGGTTTTGTTCAGCCTCTAAATTCAACTTTTATCTACCCTAACTAGCAACACATGGCAACATTAGACTTTTCTCCTCACTTTTCCAACACCACTCATCAATTTGTGCCTCCCCCTGTAAATGTTTATGTCAAAGGAAGCAAAGAGCTCCGACTTCTTATCTTCATCAGTGCATCAGAACTGCATCTGAGTTACAACCAAGACCCTAATCCTGAATTCTCATAAACTGATTAATTTCTACCTAACAAAAAKTCTCCAAATAACTGACGTTYCCTCCATTTCATAAGTGTCAGATCMTTTCCAGGATGTAGTGATGACACAAAGAAATCTAGCAGTTAGTRTTTATTTAATTAGGTTTTGTTTTGTCTTTGATAAACATATTTAACTCTTTGTCAAGAGGAATTTTACCTAAGTGTCTTGACAAGTGCACAGAAATTAATTAATATTTAGATCGATGTTAAAAGCAGCATGCTACTGCAAAGATGCAGATTGTTTGTAAAAGCACTTGTCAAAAGTTTATTTTTTATGATCTTGAATACTTCTTAGAAAGTGATTGTTGAGAACAAGATATTGCATTTCAGCAAGACAAATCAGAAGGTGAAAGTGRCTTTTAATGATACAAGGTCATTGTTCCAGATGGCTGGAATTTAAACTCAAGGTTCAAACAAGACCAAAGTGTCTTTGACATTTTAGGAATGTATTAGAGTTACATTTAAGCTATTAATGCTCTTTTCACTGTGCAGATGACAAATGATACTTTTAATTTTCAAAAGAACAATACAAGTGTGTTTTGTAATTTTCTTTATATCTTTTTTTACTTAAAATAAAAAAACAAAAAAAAAAAAATCCCAAAACCCCCTAAAAACAGTTGTACTCAGTGTTACACTATTATAAAGTTATTTAGAGAGGGAAATACATGACAGATCACTGTTACTGAAGAGCATGTTAGCACAGCTATCAAAAGAAGACTTTTAGGGACAAGTATTTTCTATTTATCGTTCAATTACAATTGGGATAAGAGCAGGGAGGAAACACTWCGCCATTTTAATCTACAATTCTGATTCCTAAGGGTGTTAAATTAAAAAAGAGGTACAAAAACTTAGAATTGAGAAAATTTTCGAATGTAAAAGCTGGAATAAAAATACACAAACACTGTTGACATTCCATATGATATGTATAAATAAGGTTTAATTCTGTCTGCATTTATCAAGCAATACTAATTTTTAAAAAGCAGTTTATTGATATTTAACTCACTTATTCTCCCTTCTCCATAGACGTACAGGCCAGTCTTGGTTACACAGCAAAAATAAATTCTTTAGTAGCTTTCCTTCTAGTAGCATTATAKTAGCGTGAAAAGAGACATTTCCTTTTTGAAGAGAAGTTGAAAGCACAGGACTTAAGACACAAAATATCTAAAGAGCTTCTTTAAAAGTGCTGTCATAAGCATAAGAGACATTCTCTAGTTTGACTGGGGTATTCACAGATTCTTCAGATAGATTCTTACATTTCATTTCAATGTATCTTACTCATAAATACMTCTTATTAATAAATACATTTKTTTTTTATGATCCAAACCTGTCCTRTGCATAAGTGAAACTTATGTATGTGATTACATAAGACTCAATAGTCTTTCACTGACTGTATAATATAGCAC
>NW_026623277.1:2371464-2397035 GCF_030028575.1 Malurus melanocephalus
CAAAGAAAAAAGCAGCCCATGAGAGTTCTTCAGGTTTTCTGAGGAGCAAACCTGATTTTATTTTACTTTAAAAATGTTGACTTAGACAATGAAACTTTCAGCATCACTCTGCATCAGAGACTGTCTCAGAATCAAAATGAACCTAYACGTGAATTACTAAACTGAGAGGAAAACTTCCAAAGAAACACTTGCTCACTTTTAAATKARGCAGTSCATGTAGGTAGGAAGATGAGTTTAYACACTGCCTATAATTGTATYCTTAGTTTCTGCTTCATTTTAAAATCTCAATTGCCATGCGCTGTTAACTCAGACTGTGTATTTGATATTAAACTGACAAATCCCATAACTACACATCTCAAAGCTTGAACGGTGCTGTTCTAACAAGGTTGATGCTGTAATCCTGTCTCTGGTCATCCATAAATGGCATTGCAGCATTTATTATTACAGAGAAACCAACATTTATTCATTTGTGTCTCAGTTTTAATACCCAGGCAAGTACATAGAATCTCAACAAATATTCAACAAAGGGGAGCATTGCTAAATTATGAGGTAGTATTGTGAGAATTATTTCAAGGTAAGGGTTTAAGAATATTGCTCCTATGCACATCTAACCTCAATCCTGAATTTCTTACTGTGCCAGGAATTCTAAATGAATGTGAGGGAAAGGAGGTGATTGCAGTTAACTCTTATGTACTAATCTGTCTCCATCGTTACAGCATTATGTAGGATTTAACTTTCAGTGAACTTATTGCTGAGATATCACCACTTTCATTATCAGCTTGGATTTTTCATACTCACTTAACAATGCATGCAAATCAATTTCACTGCCTGCCAGGTGAAATGTGGAATTTGTCGTCATTTTGCAGACCCATCAAGAATCCTCTGTGGCACACCTCTAACAAAAGTCAAGGCTGATGAATGGTAAAATAAGAAAAAAAATGTTGTGTTTTTTTTTGTTTTTTTTTTTTTTTTTTTTTTTTTTTTTTTTTTTTTTTTTTTCTCATAAAGTCCTCACAGTCTCTCCAACAAATCTGTAAAAAGTCAGGAATAAAAAGTGGATATATTAATAATTTTTATCTTTACTAGCTCTTAGAAAGTAAGGATATCAGTTATTGTCCTTCTTAAATATCCTCTTAAATATCCTTAAATTACCCATGGAAGACAAGTTAGAGAAATGTTTGAAACCACTTGAAACGATATAAACACTCCAAATTTCTTCATGTACAAAGATTTAATACTTTTGTCCACTCATTTAAATTTCAGCTGTGTTCAAAATTGTTTCCAAAATTATAATCTGAATACTGGATTTATGTGCTCTGTAAGGATATTTTTAATTATATGAATTGATATGCTCATTACTTAGCAAGATTCT
This sequence comes from Malurus melanocephalus, assembly GCF_030028575.1. Classification (NCBI taxonomy): domain Eukaryota; kingdom Metazoa; phylum Chordata; class Aves; order Passeriformes; family Maluridae; genus Malurus; species Malurus melanocephalus. Next base: position 2,372,837 of record NW_026623277.1, read on the forward strand.
GTGTCATAAAGAAATTGCAAGTTAGTATAATCTTTACTCTTTCTCTTCCAAAACTGCATTCTTAACAGCAAATGTTTGCTTGCCATTAAAAAATCCCCGCTTCAAAACTAATACCTTTCATGAARTCTGTATTTAATTTAGTCCTGATTCACAGACAAACAATGTGCATTCAATAAATATGTATGTTCTAAAAATACAGTCTAAAAATACTTATCAAAGAAAGCAACTTGTGATTCCTTTCTGAAAAATCAGCCTCCTACTACTTTGATCCTAAGTAAGCTGCTCAACATGTATAATCTTGCATAGTCATTAGCTAAGAGGTGGAGATTTGCAATTTGCATTTCTATTTTTATTTAAGCAAAAGGTATTTTTGTCTTTCCATTCTGATTACTTTGTTTTCAAAATCAGTTATCCAATACTGGAACAGTGTTTGATTTTTACCATATAAAAAGCCATTTCAAATCTAGCTCCATGGAACTATTGACTGCATCATTAGTGAAAGAATAAAATAAAARTATGATTTTCAGTTTGTTACTATTTCTGTATACATTAATATTTATTCAGTCTCTGGCAATTATATCAAGAGCACCGATTCACTTCTTTAGCTTTTGATTTAGCAATCATGACCTAGGGATTATGAATTACAGAGTGTCATGTGTTGTTACCTTGTTGAATCTCAGGCCTTACCTGCAGAAAGGAAATATCTGTTTTTTTGTGCTAGCCATTGTGTTCAGAATTTTCCTTCAGATATTTTTAATATTATCTTCACTCCCATTGTTCTTACCAAATGCAAACCCTCTCAAAGATCTTCATATGCCACAGTAAGCCAAGAGTACCAACAAAGGTAAATCCATCAGCCAATTTCAATCTGCTACAGAGTCATTCTCCATTTGCAGTCTACCAGATTACAATTTGTAAAAGAATGGCTATCTTATTAAATTTAGTCTAACTAAATTATCTGTATTAATTGATCAATGCCATTRTGTCTGACCTTAACTGGAAAATTAGTTTTGTTCTGCATCGCTTTTCAGCGAACAGAAAACTTCAGAATCTTTCAAGAGATCCAGCTTGGAGCATCTGTATCTGTTAGTGATAGAATATTTGAAAACTTCTGGGTGAAAAATACTTGTATTTGCACTGTATAGATGCAGTTTTTCTTTAGTGAAAAAAGAAAGTGTGTATACACACCTGAAACAAGTTTTCCTTTATATATATATATATATAATATATATTTATATATATATATATGTGTCAGAGAAAAAAAGCAGTCTAGAAAGCTGTTAAATTTGACAGTTTAAAATCTATCTGATGTGTRTCATCTGGATGACAATGAATTTGAAATGTTTCACAATTCTGCCACAGAAGTTTGGCCCTGTTTTAATTAGTTCACATTTTAAGCAGACATGAGAACAAAAGAGTAATCTATACAGTCATAAAAAATTCTTCTCTGTTCTTCAGCAGCTCTTCAGATAATTCAGACATTATCCACATGGAAGGTAACATCCATTGAACATAGGAAATAATTCCAGTTAGTTTCTTTATAGGTATTTCTTTAGCCGATACAAAGTTGAATTGATTTCTTCTCTTCCTGAAGAGCTAAAATCACAAGGCACTTCTGAGTTGAACAAATATTAAAGTTTAAGATATCTTAAAAGCCAGTTGAGCTTCATTTCTTTTTAATATGTTCAAAATGTTTCCCACTCAAAACTTTATGGGATTTCTAGTATGGAATTTATTTTGGTGTTAGTGATTCCCTAGTGACATACTTCTGAAGTGTGCCTCGATTAGTGTGTACTACATCCCAACAGGAATATTAAATATTTATTTCAATAGAATCTTTGTGCCTTCCATTACCAAGGCACGAATTTCATTCAACAGAGGCTCCATCTCTTCCCTGGTATTCCTTGTAAAATCCCTTCTTGTCATTTTGATGTCCCTTGTCAGTCCCATTCCAGGTGGACCTTGGCCTTTGACACATCTCTGCATATTATGATTACGCTCCTGTTGTCCTTCCATGTCTCCTGTCCACTTTCCACATCCCATAAATACCTTACTTCCAACTGAAATTTGCTTGAAGGTCCCTGAATGTCCATGCAGGTTTTCTCCCCTCTTTAAGTGATTTCTTCATCATGGGTATGGGTATGGTCTGGTCTTGAGCTTGGAGGAATTGAAGCTTAAATATCTCCCAGCTCTCTTGGGCTCTGTTCTCTCCCTTGGGTAYCTCCAAGTAGGTCTTTGAAGAGGCCAAAGACAGCTCTCAGAAAGTTCAGATTCCAGGGCTGCTTACTGCTTTGCTTCCTCCAYRCAGGATCATGAGTTCCACTGTCTCATGAACACAGCTTGCCATGACTTCATGTATTCAGCTTCAGGTTTAAGTTTTCTGGGTTTACAAAATTTCTTCCATTGCTACTTGGCTCAATTTCGAAGTTAAACACGAGGAAGACAAAGAAATGCAGACAGCAGCGCAGTTGCTCTTTCACTTCTGTAACCTTAGGCTCTTTCTACATTGCCAATGACCTTCTGGCTTTTTAGTCCTTGCAGTGAAATAATAAGCATGCAAGGCCTGATTTGTAATAGATAATAATGTAATAGATAATAATGACTACCATTATAAATTCTACACTTTGAGGTGGAATTCTCAACTGCAGTTCTATTTCAATAATTTTATTTTGTCTAGGATATGTTCAAACACTGATGTTGCTTCTTCAGTACAACATCAAAATAAAGTGAAGACTTAAATTAGAAAATAATATTGTTCTGAAGATTAATTGACATATTGAACTGCACACAACTGGAGGAATGGAACTGCCTAATGATGCTAAAGATGTGAGATTAATTGTTCCCTCATATTCATTTTTAATGAAGAGTAACAATTGAGCTGACAGACTAATTATTATAGTTTTCCAGGTCTCTGCTATAATAACAGTCATAATGTAACTCGTCAATCAAAATATAACTCTTAAAAGGCTTTTATTTTGTCATTTAAAGAAAACTGACTCCTGACACTCAGAGAGAAAGGGCACTTTGGCAACTGATCTTYCCTTTCACATTCCAAGTAACTGCTTCAAAATTCAGAGTTGATTAATGAAAGAAACTTTCTAGATTCTTTTGATGATTTTTATAATTTATATCTAGCAACTAAATTTAGAGCACATGCCTGTTCTTAGTTTTTCCACTATTTAGAACTCTTTACAGATATGTATTCAGGGATTCCAGGACAGATATCCAGAGCACAGCTGGAACTAGAGTTGGAGCTCCTGCATTTAATTGGACATGGTCTATTAATTCTGTGACAGATTCAATAACAATGCTCAACTTCAGGGGTTTGGGTTTCCCCCCCCCCCCACTTTTTATTTATTTATTTTTTGGTTGGTTGATTGCTTTGTAAAAGAAAAAAGCTATTTCCTGTGATGATTATAAGACAAGACAGAAATTTTTGACACCATTTAATCAATAATGTCCTCTTAGAAGAAAAAAAAAGAAAAAGAGGAAAAAATATGAAAAGCTCCTCAAAAAGCCTCATCTTCACAAATCTACCCTGACTCCCATTACAATGATCAAAAAGCTTCCCTATGCAACCAACTAATTTAGGTTCAACATGTGTAACGCATCCTTTCCAATTCATCTTTGTACTTAGTTTTAAAATACTTTAATTATAAATTGTATTTAATTTGTTATTAAATCAAAATAAAACAGAACTCCACAAACTCTTCTTCTTTCTCTGTTAAGGAAAATGTCTGTGTATCACAAAGGAGAAAAAATTTTCTCCACTTTAGTCTGAAGCAAAGCCTGGTCAGGTTATTAAAAGAGACTTTCATAATAATGCATCTGCAAATAAGGTATGGTAAGAAACAGCTCATTTTTTTAGCTCTCAGGTCTGTGAATTGCATGAACCTGAAGGCTATGGCCTCCCCCACTCCAAACTCAGTCAGAACTGATTTTCAGCACAGMTGCTGGGTTTGACTTTCTTGTGGATACATTCTCCCTCAGCCTTGTTCACTTCTCCCTAAACCTGAGACAATTGGACAACTGTGCCACCTTTATCTTATCTCAAGTTCTCTTAGGCAATCAGTYCAAAGTTCTTCAGGAGCAATACTGAGATGGGGTGGGCTTTGGTGGTCTCAGCTTCTTCATACAGTTTTGTCATAATAGGCAAAAATTCCTTCATGGCAATGTTTAAGCCATTAACCATAAAATTTCTGTCTCTCATATGGTGCTTGCTGATGTCATTSCCGAAGCTAATTCAGTGTCCCCCAAGACTATGGGTGACAGAGACATTTTGTATTAATCTCCTTGCTCAGGCACACAAGGAATATCCCAAGAATMTCTGGGTTATAGGCTGAGCCTGTTGAAACATAGTGCAGTGAAAAAGAGTTCAGACCATTTGTCAACAGAAAAGTCACATGTTAGGGTCCTTGCAACAGGATTCAAAAGTTGACTTGCCATGCTCAAGTTCTCCTTTGGCCAAAATACACAGTGCTGAAGTGCTACAGGCTTTTAAGGCATTGCTACTTCAGTCTTTTTCAATCAATATATCTTTCATCTCATCTTGCCAAAGAATGTCTTTTTCACCCTTATTCCTTCTTTTGATGTCCAAACGTATCTTTCACCATCCCCTCAGAGAAATGGTTTAAAAGACCTTCTCTGTGTTAGTTATTTTTATGTGGGTTTACTCTTTCATCAGCTTTCTTCTTACCTGTTGTACTGTTCTACTAATATTTTTCAGTAACAATAATACACATGTTGTATATACGACTTTATTAAACATATTCTATATTTTTTTTCTCAACATGCCATCAGTCTTAATTTACTGAATACTTCTCTTTGACTACCTGTTTTCTTGGAGAAATATTTAGACAAAAATTAAAATAAAATCAATTAATTCATTGGGAAAATAAAATAGAGATGGGGTTTTTTGTTTGGTTGTTTTTTTTCTTAGTATTGTTCCTTTATTCTTCTCCTTTTAAAAATTTATCACAAAAAAAATCTAAAAGCTGATGGAATAAAACAATTACAAAAAAATGGCATCACAAAAAAAATCGAAAAGCTAATGGAATAAAAAAATTCATCAAATGTTGTCTAGAAAGCAGCATAAAACTTTAGTTTCAGCTGCAGATCTGTGTGGTTTGCTTTTAAATTTTTAATTCATATAATAGAAATGCAGAAATCTGCATACTTACAAGGTCTGTCTTTATGTCTCTTCTTCAGAATGACATGGGAAATACTTATGGAGTAACTTTTCTATACTTTCTTGATCTGAAGACAGTATTTTGGTAAYGACATGCACTGACAATTTCTTCAGGTTCTTGTTTCTGATTAACTTCTCATTTCATTAACACTCGTTTCATAATTGTGCACACTCAGTTAGCAGTGAACACTTGCAAGCTGCAAGATCCTACTGCTTGTGGAAGGAGATTTACCAAAGATTGATAATCATATGTTCATGTCTTTATTTTGAATGACTTCAGTGTGCATATTTTCCTTATTGTTAAATAGAACTCAATAAATTTTTTTCATGAGAAAGTTTCTCACTGAAATACATCATAAATAATTAATAGGTTTGTAAGAGTCAAGCAACCCAATAAAGAATGTTTTATTTTCCTTACTAATCCTCATCTAAATTAGCTCTTTATATCTAGTCATAATTGTTAATAGGTAATTTGTTTCTTTTTTTTCTTTTTTTCTTGATAATACATTTCTAAGCTTTTGAATTCCATCCAAAAAAAGCCAGTAAMACCAGAAGAACCTTTGAAAAATACTAGTAAAACCAGAAAAGCCCACAGGAAAAAAAAAATAAGCATTCAAATGAGTGTAGACTGCAATTAAAACCTAATTTTAATGATAGTTTTTAGCCTTTTTATAAAAGTCACCATGATTTCCTTAATTTGACAAGTTTTAGGAAGCTGTAACCCACAAATACAAGGGAAAAATATACTGAGCTAGAGAGACTGCATTTTCTGCTGAACGCCTAAATTGATGTTTTAAATACATTGTAAAATTAAATGAAAACACAACTAGCCTTTCATGGGTTAAAAGCTACACAGATGGGTATTTTAACTCTACATTGGTACCTGACCTTTAAGAAATCAAAAGTAGGGAAAGAATATGAAAGAACAATAGACAGGATAGCACACGAAAAAACCCGGGGATGGGACAGAAATGAAGGGTATCACCCAACAGCAGCTGATGTGTGCAATGGAAGTCTAACGGGGCAAACAAAGAGTGGAAGTCTGGATCCCTATCAGCAGTGGATATATATGCACCCTGAGACCCAGTAAGGCATTACCATTCGTAGGCAGACAAAAGAAATTATGTCAGAGTTGAGTTATTCATATGGGAGCTCTTGCAGAGACGCCGAATAAAATGACAGTGCYTAGCAAATTTATCCTAAATAGTTGCTGCTGCTTAATGGCTTTCTTAGCAACAAAAGAACCTTTATGCAAAGGTCCTCTTGCACTGCAGACACATAATACTCTGTGAAATTAACTTCTCCACTTTACAAAATGGCATTGTCATAGAATTTAAAATTCAGACTTGAAAATATAAGGATGCATGTACTCAGAGACACGCAGATCAATATAATACAAATTACCTGAATTCTTAAACTTTTCTTGGTAATTCTTTTCCTGGAACTAAAWGCATGGCTTACATGAAAAATATGATCAGATGTTATCAAATCACTTCACTAGAACAACTGTCTCTTAAGAAACTTTGCAAGCTAAATTAAAGATCAAAAAGTTATTTCTTCTCCAAAAATCCAAGTCAAYATCAGCTCAGACATCCAGGAAAATACAACTACTGGGGTGGATTTTGCAACAAGTCCAAGAAATTCAGCCTTAAAAAGCTATTTTTCTAAGTCTKTCTCTGAAAATATTGTAGTTATCCTTCTAAAGACTCTTTTATACCTTAAATGRCTAAAAAAATGTGTGATGTGAATTATTATTTTGTTTATTAGAAGGAAAAGACTTTTCCGATTCTTCTTTTGATTAAAAAAGCCATAGCACATTGAAACTCATACAAAGGTCTGAAGTACTCTCCTGAACAACAACAAAAAAAGATACTTTACTTGGTATAGGCAAATATGTATTTAATATRTATTATAATATATCTGTTTTTAGAAGTAAGGTGGCTGAGGATTCATTCTTGTGCACAAGTTAAAGTCACATATTTAAAGGTATCTTGAATGTAAACAGCTGATTTAATTTTAGATCATTTTCAAATAAATCAAGAGAATATGAAACTGAGGCTATAGTGACAAAGTTAGCCTTAAAGTGTTCTTACTTCTGAGTATTTTGTCTGTCATCTCAATGATACTTTAACTTGGTAATTAAGCATTAAAAATGAAATAATTTTATATAGTAAGAGGTGTCACTGTAATGAAGGATTTATAGTAGCTTCCATTTCCTCATGATTTTATGTTGCATTTGACTTTCAAAGAGTTATGTCATGTAATTTTGTATCTGGGTTTTTGTTTTTTTTTGTTTGTTTGTTTTTTGTTTTTTGTTTGTTTTTTTTTTGTTTGTTTGTTTTCCCTTCCTTGTTTTTTAATTTTCTTAAATCTGAGCAGGAAAATTTAATGCAAAATTATTACTTGTTTAAATCGTAACTTGTTACTCAATGTTTAGTTACCTTTTAACCTAGGATATTATTCATAGCTTACTACAGTTTTTCTCATATTGCTCCAATCACTTCTGGCCAGACTTATAAGCACACAGAATATGTAGCTCACTGACTGTAAGCATCAGTTATAAGAATTCATTGCAGAAGTGGTATAAGAAGAGAGTGTTATAAGGACACATTTAACTTAGCATAAAATGAATAAACATGTCCTTACCTCTGGATTCATGGGGAACATACTTTTGTCCAAAACTGGAACAAAGCTTGAATTCTTGCCTYTATTCTGTAGTATTACTCCAGAACCATTCTGTGTGCAAACTCTCTAATATAAAATAAGTTGTGGCTTAAAAATAATGGAGAAGAAAACATTTTAGGTTTATATGGAGGAATATACTTTATTAGTTAAATTCTACAAAGTCAAAATTGTCCTTCTTGCATTCTCTGTAGTATTAAACCCATATTGTGCTGTATCAGGCAAGAACATTTTCTTTACTCTTTCAAGATACGCAATTTAGAATATCTAATTTATGTGAAAAATATGATATAGATAGTATGGACTTTTTGTTTAAGTTAAGCAAATCTTCTCCCAAAATAACAAAAAATTATTTTAAAAGAAAAAAGAAAACTAGTTATATCTGTTTTTTTTKAAAAGATGTGTTTGAAAAAGAGTAGCAGTAGGAAATATTTAATACAGACACAGTCTGAAAACGTGCAGTGCTGGAGGATTGCACCACTGCCAGTGACACTGGATTCCTTCTAGGGAGCTGGTGGATTAAATTAAGCAATTTTATTTTTCCTTTGAAGTTCAGTGGGTGGATCCAGCTGCATCTCCATGCAAATCCATTTTTGTCTATAGCATTTGCAAAATTTCAGCTTTTCTGATTTTTTAATAAAGATTTGCTTTTCCATGGTAATGGTATCTTCTATGGATATTTTTTCCCTTTTCTTCAATGGCTGCATGAAGAACACTTCTAACAGCAAAATGTATCTGTTCAACTGAGATATGGCGACTGATACTGAAATAAATTAACAAGTGAAATTTTCCAACCTTTACAGTAGAGTAAAACTTTGTAGGAATTTATAAGGAATTATAAATATAATTTATCTGGAATTAGGTAAGCAATAAAAAAAAATAAATGAAAATAAAATATGTCTATACATTTCCAACTCTTGTAATTATATGTGGGACAGGACTTTGATTTTGCTGTTTATCAAAGAAGTTTGGCTTAGATTCAGTAATCCTAAAAGAGGATACAGATAATAAGCAAATCTACAGCAATTCATGAGATCAATGATCTGGTTCCCTCTGGGGACCAGACAGCCCTTCAGATATTCAGGTCAAAGATTTTTATCCATATCCGAAGTTTTAAAATTGTGATACTAACATTTAAAGTCAAATTAGWTAAAACAAAGTGTAGGCAGTTACATTTATTCAGAATTTAATTCACACACTGGTGAGAAACTACCTAGAGCACTAAATTACTTGAAATTAATTGAAACTTTCATTTAAGTTGTTGACTAGTTTCATATGAATAAATTTTAGAAAATAACYTAAGCTAATAATTCAGGAAAGCTTAAATGATACAATTTTGGCTTGAACTTTGTAAATATTACATGCCTGAAAGCTGCCAGGATGCCATTAGTATATTTACTTAATTTCATCRATATGCAARCMATTTTGATAAATGTATTCACAACASAAGTTAAACAATTAAATATTTCATACTCCTGATTCAGAAACCAGGGGATGTCTGTCTTTTCACAGGGATGACCTGAAGGGAGTGTTTTCTTTAACTAGTTTTCAATTTCAATGAGAAATTTTGGGACTATTATGGARATTACTAATTTATCTCATGAAGAAAAAAAAAAATTGGTGCTTACAGTTGAGTTCCTTTCCATTCTTCAAATGCATTTATGAATCTCCAATCTTTTGTCTGAACAGAATTTTACCCTCAGGATCCTTGTGACAATCATATAGAAGTTTATTAAAAATATTTTAATCAATGAGGCTGTAAAAATAACCTTGTAACAGTATTTTTTTGACAGTGAGTTACTTTGGCTACAGTCATATACCCTCTACAAGGTAACAGGAAAAGAATTCTTCTGAAAGGGAAWAGAATTGAGGACAGAGACAATGATGACTGAGGCTGTCTGAGCCCACAGAAAAATATGTACCTGACTGTGACTCAGAAATTGACTGCAAATTAAGTAATCCAATATTCAAATTGCTACGCAAATAAAGGTGAAACTTCATATTTTCCTGAGAATTAGGAACATTTTAGTTACTTGTAGAAGACATGATCATAAGACACTTAATAATCATAAGACAGTCACATTTACCCAATTTTTCATRTCTCCACAGAATGCTTTCAAGGAGTGATATACAGGAAAAAAAATGACAGTCCTTGTTTCTTTATTTCTTTTAATGTTTTTTTAAAAATATAATATATTTAAATATAAAACATAAAAATATAAAACTATATAAAATATAATTATATATTTAAATATTGTATAATATTTATATTTATATTATAAATATATAAATATTATATTTTATAGAATTATATAAAATATAAATAAATATAAAAATATAAAGGCTTTTTTTTCAAGGACATTTGTTGTAAAAATAATGTATTGAAGGCTTCATAATTTGCAAAAATTTTGTACTAATCTACAAAGCGTGTTGCTTCAATTGTGTCATATTTGAGAGTTTAAAAACAGCAACATGTAAAAATATTTTCTGTTGCTACCATATATTTTTGCTTACCAGATTTTGAGAAATTTGACACATTACAAAAGTTCTTCCATGTTTTTAATTTTAAAGCAACAGTACTACAAAAATTTAAGAAATAGAAAGGACTAAATTTGCCATATGTCAGGAAATGCAAAATGCATGAAATGGTGTCCTCCGGGAGATGAGTGGATGGTGAGTGAACTCTTCAGCTGACCTGCAAATGAGGGATGTCTTCATGAACCTCTAATCAAGATTTTTCAGCGTGAAATTATTTCAAACAAATAGGGYGGGAGAAGTTTAAAAATGTAATTTTTGTAACTTATCATTTGCATAAAGTGCTCTCCTTTTGTCAGGCAGTATTGTAGATCTCTGACTCATCTGGAGACAGGAAAACACTCCAAAATCTCCATGGCCTAGGGAACCTACTAGTTGGAAGGAGACTATGGCAGCTACAGCTACAACAGAAAATATTTGGATGATATCCTTACTTCTTTCTTACACTGTCTTTTATATTGCTGCTCTCTCCTGAAACTCCTTCTGCCTGGATTTGMGTTACCAGATTTCTAGTGGCCTGAGAAATTCTTCATTTGTCATATTTTCCTAAAACATTTCATATACTTTAGAAATTCTGCTTTTTTGAAATTACACTCCAATCTTGTATTTTCCAKAATTCCATAATTAATTTTCCATAACTAAATGTCCATAATTTTTTTCCATAATTAAATTTCCATAACTCCATAATTCCACTTCCTTCTCTCTGCATTTTGAAGCAGAACACAAAACTTTTGGCTGAAGCAATGTGAAGAATACCCTATCTCTGTTTTCAAGTGTTTTCCAAGCAATTAATTTGATCAGTAGTCCAAGTACAAAGACAGAAGCACARGATGGCCAGCTTTGAAGAATGCAATTCAGTTTGGGATGATGTTTCCATTATAGGTAAAAATGATAATTGGGTTTTTTTTTGTTTTTTTTTTTGTTTTGTTTGTTTGTTTTCTTTAGGTTTTTAGTTTTGTTTTGCTTTGAGCTCAGATAATAGATAGAGTAAGTAACAGAAAGTAATGAGAAATGTAAGAAAAATGTTCTATTACATTTGCTTGGAAACCAAATCAGTGGTAACTATGATCCTACAGATGTACTGCAACGTCTGAAAATCATTTACAGGAGAACAAGTTATATGGTCCTGAACTGAACATATTAGGCACTTTATAAAAACAGTGGAAGGAAAGTAATTGTGTGTAGTTCCAATACTGAGCTAAAAAAATACAAGAATCTCCAAAATAGACCAGGATTGTTTAGGATAATTTTCTGCATCCATGGGATCCCTAGATCAAGTCCAAAGAAACTGACTGCCTCAGTGCATAACAGATAATTCCTGGAGAGAAAAGGACCTGGGAGAAAATAGGAGTACTTATCTTTCATACTGATCTGCTGATTTGGATGACAATACTAACTGATACATCCTTTAAAAGCCACCACATTTCTGATATTAATAAAAAGAGAGAAAAAATAAGAAGGAAAATGAGCAAAAATGAATGAAGTTAAATAGAACTTAATATGTCAAAATCTTTAAAAAAAAGCAGAGAATATTCCAAAACACTGGTCTTGGTCTAACAAATGTTATGTAATAACAAGTGTTTGAGAAAAGACAAAAATAAAAATCAATAAATAAAAAAAGACAAAAATAAAAAAATAAAAAATAATAATTWAAAAAAAGATGACAWGGCTTCCTGGCAAGGTAAAGGGYGTTCATTTGAAGCAAAAAGACATCCTTCAAGAGATTTAAGCTATTCACTAAAAAAGAATAAATAAAAGGGGTCATAAACTCTCTCAGATTAAATAAAAATAATTWAAAAAATTAAGAACTAGCAAAATAAAGGTAATATTAAGTCTGGCCTCAAACACAGGAAAGCCTACCAGAGAGTCTGTAAAGCCAATTGATTGTCAGGTTGTAAAAGAAAGTTTTAGGGAAGGTAAGACTGTTGCAGGGAAACYTAATGTATGTTTTGCTTTAGAGTCATCTGTGGGAATAAAATTTCCCATCCAAGAAATATTTTTCATTGGGACATGTCAAAGAATATATCTGTGAATGAAAAGACAGCACATGTTAAGGAATAAATAATGAAAAGAATTGCCAAAAATTTTAACAGATCCAGACAGTACTCAGACCAGAGGTCTGTAGRAGTTCAAAGACAAAATAACTATTAACAATCTATGATAAAAAAATACAGAACTGCTTACATTTGAATAATGAATAAATAAGCTCTTCAGACAGGAACAAGAGGTAAATTTTGGTAAGTGGGGAGACATGCCAGAATTCTACAGAAATGTAAGAGAAAGATCAGCTGCTCACTGTAATTTTTGATGAGAAAGTAATGAATTAAAGCTATCAATTCAAGACAGAAGACTTTTCATTCTGTACTAGTAACCATGGAAAACTCATTGCCAAAGTTTGAAGCTTACAGCGGTTCAACTTTATGGAAAAAAAAAATACATTCAGGATCCTGAATCACACAAAGAAAAAAAAAAAAATACCAAGGAGTCCTAGGCTTGAAAATAGTCAGGTTAAGGATGCCATCATCTAACTCTGTGAGTGTGTGTGTGTTTGTGTATGTGTATGTATATGTATATTTATATATACCTCTCTATATATCCAATGTGTGTGTGTGTGTGTGTGTGCATATGTGTGTATATATATATATATATATATATATATATATATATATATATATGTGCAGCCAAATATAACCCAAACATACCCCTACCAAAAAATAAGAATGAGGAAATGTGATAATGGAAATACTGGGCTAGAACAAAATTACACAGTCACCCTATATCTGCAGCAGACAGCAGTGAAATACATAATTTAAGGAAATTAGTTAGAGAAGATTCTGTGTACATGTTAGGAGCTCAGACAGAATCATTTATTTTCCAGCAACAGCAAAACAGGCTTGACATTTTTAAATAATATATTGTAGCTGAGATGAAGGGCCTTTCAAATATGCTTCAATGCACACCAACCTGAGCAGACTGCAACAAACCAAGTCAATAGGACACTCAGGGAAGGAGTCAATGTGATTTGTAGTATTCCTGGTAGAAAATGTCATTCAAAATTGATGACAAGATTTCTGACCAAATGCTATCTTAGAATACTCTTTATCATTCTCTCTTTGACACTACATCTGGTGGTTTTTGACCCTTCTCAGCAAAGTCCCATTTCCAGCTGAAATCTAAACTAATCTCACGACAATGTGTGGAATTAACTTGATGAAAATGTAGGAAWATAAAAGGTACTTTGGAAATTCCTCTGTAAAATAAATGACTGTGAGCTAACAATTAGAATCTTAGCACTTCAGCTGCTGCTGAAATACAGGGGGAATATCTCCTTTTTTTTCAATCTTTTCTTCCTCACAGATGGAAGAATCTTTAATCTTTATGTTCTAAATTACTTTGGAACCTTTATAAAAATAATCACAGATGCTACAAATGCCATTTAGAATACAGCATTATTAAGCCTTTTGGTTTTTTGGCTGGCAAATTGCTCAGTTTGCTGTAAAAGCCCACATTACTTTCCATAAAAATGTTACTTTATTGCTACCACTGTGAGCATTTTGCACAAGGAAATTATTTCTGCTACCTACAGCTAGAAGCTGGTACAAAACTGCTTTGCTGTATCCTGGAAATCTGGCTTTTGGTGAACTTTTACTTGGCATTTTGAAGGCCTTGATTTGAAGTCTTCCTGTGGTGAACTTGGTTTAGTCTGCTCCCAAAGCAGCTGGCCAGACTTCCCAGCACTGCAACAGACCTTGAGAAGAAAGATGAAGAAAATAATGTACATGATTGATGGATGCTAGGCTTGTGAATATTTTACCTCTCATTTAGAAAAGAAAAACCCTTTTGGTCTCCCAATTCTTATATGCCCACATCTGCTACCAATATAACGTATCACTGATCAGTTGCACATAATAGAAGAAACTGCATTTGGGTAGTAAATATATTAACACAGTTTAAAATGGCGGTTAATGAGAAATTTCAGGTCAGTAATATATATTGACTCCTTTAGAAGGCACCTTATGTTCCTCTGGGTACATATTCCTTCTGCTGTGTATTAACTAGAGCTACCCTCTTCCTTTACAGCCTTTCCATTCATGACTTTTGTAAATAACCCCATATATTTATCATGGAGATTTTAATAAGAAGGGGGTTTAAATTCTTTGTTCTCCTTCCAAAACTGTCCAAAAGTGGGAAAAGTACATCTATCCAAAATTATTGCTTCATCACTCTGATAATCAAACAAATATTWAGTGATAAAAATAATATAATGTTAAGAATGAAAAAATATGTAAAGTGGATTACTACAGAGCCCCCTTAASAAAATGAATATATTTCCTGTATATTTTAAATAGCCTAGCCTCAGGTTTGCTTGGCAGGTTGGTCAAGATGACAATACTGCATATGTATAAAAATAGAAAAGTGTGGTTAGCTGAGACTTACTGAAAGAAGTTGAAGTTTCTAGTTGATGGAACACTAGCCCATGCAAGTTAATATAAATATTAAAATTATTCCAWGAAAAATTAGAAACAATTGGATTCCTTTGTGACAAATTATTTACCTAACATTAGTTAGGTACCTATTAGTAATTAATAATTACCTACCTATGTGTTAGTACATAATTTACAATGCTACAATACTGCAAGCAATTCAAACCTTTAAAAAAACCCCAAAAAACAGCCCAACCAACCCAACAAATGAAACAGTTAAATCAAGTCTAATATGACACCATCACATACAAAATATACATTGGCAGAGCATTAGTGGGGAGGTTTCAAAAGCTATATGGCACAATGTGAGCCATTATTCCTGTTACATCTTAAAAAACCCAAGTGTTTCATCATAACATAAAARGTTTAGTCATGATCCAAAAGTCAATCCATTCATACTGTGCTCCTATCTTTAAGGCAGCTTAATATTTTCCTTAAAAGCTTACTGTTTGATGGTAAGTTAAAAAAAACACGGATCACACAACACTCGCTAATTACTTTTTGGGGAAAAAAATGTAAGGCATGCTTCAAAGTTAAAACAAAGATGGCCGGAAAGACAAGTGGAATATGTGTGTAGGGCTGTAGTGAAAGGCTGTAGATGATGAGACTCTCTTAAGGTCCAGTGCAGGGACTCTCATATCATAAACATTAAACAATTTCAGATATTTCTGGGCAAGTTTATGTTTTTTTTTCAATAGTCTTTTTTTTTTTTTTTTTTTTTTTTTTTTCCAAGAAGAATATAGATCATATTTGAAATGTTTATTCATGGCATAAAAGGCAAAGTTTGCAGAAATGATTGCGTATTTATGAGCTATGGGATATATATGTTAGTTGTGGATTCAGCTTCAACTGAATGAGTTCTTCCACTACTTCTATCACTAAAATTGCTAAGCAATGCTAATTTACCTTCTGGCACACAGCACACTCACAAGCACCATCTACTTTTTGGTCATAAGGGAATTAAGCATAACATTCTTCAGTACAGAGTACAACATGTTCTTTCAGCCTCCTCTTCAATGGAGTCACATTTAGTGAATAGAACTCTGTTTTTATCTGGATTGACATAACCTCTTTTTGAATCTCCCTTTAAGGAGAAATAATGAACTCTTCCTCTATGTAGTGAACATARTATGGAATCAGTCTGCTGTCTCCTGTGGTTTTCCTAGATCACCTTATTTGCATTTCTCATTACTCTAACTATAACAATTTACTGATTTTTACAATAGATTTAAATGTTTGTGAATCATATTTTAAGTCAGGGARATTTGCTGAGCTCATGCTCATGAAGACAAAATACACAGATGCCTCACTCATCCAGAAAAAATGCCCTCCTTGAGGGAGAGTTTGTCCTCCAGTGCTTGAGAATGGGAGGCATGGAACGAAAAAAATGACATCACATTGATATGACTAGGAAAACAATTCACTATAGCAAGTTTTTACACTGTAAGAAYTTGATGTCTTTCCAGTCATCCAGARCTATGATGTTCTTTAGGATGTAATTGTTACAGAGCACCATTTATTTTATCTTTTTTATTGACTGTTTGCTTGACCATTCTCTAAGTTAATGTGTATATATATCTGATATGTAAATCAGCTTTCCCATGCCTTAATAAAGTGTTAGAGACCTGTCTTTCACCAATGTTTCTAATGTTTCAGGTTTTGTTTTAATAGGGTGGGTGGAAATATACTTTAATGAACAGGRAAACTCTCAGAAAAAACACTGGACACTATGGCTGGACATGGCATAAACAAGATTTTGATTTGGAGTTATCTAGATTTTCTTCTCATAGGGATGTCCTCAATGAAGATGAAAGTCATTTACAGCAAAAATTAAAAAAGAAATAAAATTAATTCTTCATCCATTGCGTTGTTGTAATTCTGACAGTTTTGGTTATGTTTCTGTGTCTGGCTGATTATAATCTCTGTCTGGTGTTCTCTATGAAGTCTGTCACTGTTGAGATTTAGTGTTCTGCTCATCAGCGTGGTTTCTCTGATTACTTTGGAGAACAGTTGCTTTGGTCAGTGTTAATTGTGTCAATTTCTTTTTCTTACAGATCCTTTAGAACTTCCTTTCCATGCATTGGCTCCATTTTAATCCTGAAGAGAGAAGTGTCTTTCCTCCCCACAGAAGGTTTTAGGTAACCCAGACACTATTTTTCAGGTTTATAACACAGAAAGAAAAAGCCTTTAAAAATACAAACCTGACATTACYTGTCAGAGATATAAGCATGAAAAGTCTGCATCCTTGAATAAGGGCAACTATAAAATAATTTTTAGCCTATTGTTTGAGAGTCTTTTTTCTAGTTCAAAAAGCAAATTCCTACCAGCTGACTTACTTCAGCAAAAAGTAAATGAGAATATATCTGTATGTGTGTTCACTGAAGTGATTCACAAGGATAGGTGTCAAAAAAAAAAAAAAAAAAAAAAAAAATCAGTAATTCCAGCTATTATTTGGGCAGAATAGCTTAAGCATGTAAATTTTCTTTTTAAGAATTCTATGAAACCAGCACATTATAGAATATCTGCACAAATATGACAAACCATCAGGTACATTCTGAGCTGCTCCTCATGAAGCAGCTCCTCCCAGAAAACCTTCTATACAGGATGTATTGCCCCATTAGATTTTAAGATACAGTGAGTGACATGAGGTAAAGAAATTATCACTGGGTGTACTACAGACTGTGTTTATTTTTTAAAGGAAATTATTTTTTAATAAATTGTTAAATGATTTTCTTATGAGAATATAGAAATTTGGAGACTGCACTAGATGATGATCAAACCCAATTATTCTATGATCTTATGTTTTCAGCTAAACCAATATGCAGATGCAATCTTACTGAAAAAGGACAATTCTAAATAGTAATTAGACTCATTTCTTAGGGTTAGACATATATAAAGAAAATTTATATTTAGAGACCTTGTTTTTGGAGTCTCTCTGACCTCAGCCATCTTTTACTCAAAGGTCTTCAAACAGGGTTTTTTTTTGCAACCTCATCATCTATTACAGACATTTCAGAGGATGAATAATGCTATCTTGAATAAATACCATTATATTTTTGCGAGAAACCTCAGAAATATTTGAGTAAGTTAAATACAAATACATATAGATATCAGCTGGTTTACAACCCACCAGTTCCTAACACTTACCACATATATATGTATATACACATCAGCACTTGCAGGCACAGGTGTATCAGTTCAGCTCTGAGAAGAGCTGTGCACTCTCTCAGCTAAACTGAGTGGATCTCCATGTTTATATTTATAGAGATAAGAGAACTTTAGCACTTTCACTTGGACTGACATTTGATCTAGATTTAGATCCATGAGAGAGAAGAAGATAATGGTTAAGTTTAAACCATATTTCTTTAAGCCAGGAGTCACAGGATTTGGGGGTTTAGAATTTGTCTCTTGGCTTCTTGTTTTCAGCAAGAAGGAAAAAAAGGTCTGAAAGCAATGTTTTGAACTTTACTATAAGATATTCTGTTTCTGGATTTGTGATTTGACACACACCTAGTTTCAAAGGAGCTATATACAGTCATTTTTGAGAACCCTTTTCCCCCTTGACTTCATCAGAGATAAAACTGTGCCTAGGGAAACAACTAAGGAATGCCTTTAAAAATCAAACACATGTCTTTCTAAGATGTTAGGCTTGAAAAAGACCACAGGAAAAACTCAGAGACTCAAAATATGAAGGCAAAGGTATTTACTGAAGCCCAGAAAAAACAAAGTAGCTCAAAATGAGAATTTGTTTTAAGGAATATGGTTAAAAGCAGGAATCTTCCAGATAGGTAGATTCAAAGTACATTTAGTATTCAGTCAAACTCTTTTTTTTTTTTTTTTTTTTTTTTTTTTTTTCCTAAGAAGTGTATTTTCAGTCTAATAATAACATTCCAGTAGAGAAATGCTCTGAAAACTATTTGGTAAGCTCTTAACCTTTAATAAGGGAAATAGCAACAGTGACTTCTGAATAAGCCATTCCCATTATAAAAAGGAGAACTGAAGAAAGTGTGAACAGGCTTAAATTATGTGTCCTATGGTCCCAGCAAGAAGGTGAGTTTATGCTCTGATTGTCTGACACAGTACAGAAAAGCACTGAATTATTGAGATATGGTCTTAATCTTTGAATAGTTCTTAGCACCTCTGTGAAAATCTACACTAAGAACTGTCTTATTCTGGAGAAGAACTCAGTGTTCACTCATAATCAAATGAACACTTTAAAATCAGATGGCATTTCTGCTGTAGAGTCAAGCTGGCAGTTGCACAGGTATGTAGCTGCACTGGCTTTTTGTTGTTGGTATAGTATTTTGATCTGTGTAGAAGCAAAAACATTGAGCTATGCTTGTTTCTCAAGTGCATGGAAAAGTAAAAGATCTYGAGACAAAACAGAAGGAGTGGTCTCATCTGTGGTGAGCAATGGGGCAGGATCCTTTTGCACCTGCTCCTGGTCACTGCTCATACAGTGAAATGACACTATTATTGCTGCCCTATATATATTTGAGATGTCTAAAGAACATGAAATTAATTGGTTTAAAAACCTCAAAACCTGGGAATGATGGAACTATTTTTTCCTTTAATTTTTGTAGCAGTATAAATCTAATTTTTAAGAAAAGCATTAAGCTTTTTTCCCTCAAACAAAGTTAGATCAGTGTAGTCCTAACTAGAACTCTGGAAGTCTCTGATGCTGCTTTATGAATATTATAGACCAGTAGAGCTTTGCTTTCCTTTTATGTAGTGCAATAAAATGCATGTGTTGAAAGCTGAGAATTGAAAAACCAAAATAAACTCCAATTTGGTTAGCATAATTTAAAGAAAAAAACAAAAAAAAACAAAACAAAAAATAAAATAATAATAATAAAAAAAAAACAACAAAAAAAAACCCAATAAAAACTTTATTAGTTTGATTGAGAAACAATTGATGTATTTGTTCAGGGGATTCAYGGTTTAAGTCAATGCAAATTCCTTCATCACTATGGTTACCTGCTCCACTGAGTACCAAAATAAGATTTCTGATGTTTGGAATATTTTTATTTTYTAATCTCAATTTTTCGTGATAAAACATATGGAATTTTAGACTGCTTTAGTCAAAAGCCAGGATCAAAACTGGTATCTTTGCTAAAGTGAAGAAGGAAGCAATTGTTCATTATTTATTATAAGTCAGTGCAGAAGAAGCAGGATGTTGTAATTAACGTAGACATGACTGAAGAAAAATACCTAAAAATTATTTCCTTTATCTTTTATGTCCTGTTGTGTTGTCCAGTTGGAAAAATACAGCAGTGTAAGATTCTGACTGTCTAAAGAAATTCCTTTTATGACACCTTGCTTCAGTATGGCTATATCCTTACAATGGAATTTGTAATTCCTTATAGCAAAATGTCTATTGGCAATAAAATGTTGAAGATATAATATTATAGGGTTTATAGCAAATCCTTAAACTTAATAAAAGCCATGTTTGATTTTCTGAAATCTGCATAGTTTCACTAAACTTTGTGAATACAAAATTACAAGTGTGCTGTGTACAAATATTGTCATACACCTCGAAAATTTTGTCCCCAAGATTTTCTCATAATTCTCTCAACTTTCTTATGAAGCAAACAAATCTCAATGCATGCAGAACTGGGACTCATCCTAAAAGGTGTAGCTCTACTGAAAATCCTGAAAGAAGAGAAAACTGAACTACAAGATAGTAAACTCCTTTGAAACTCAAAAAATCTTTCATAAATCAATATATTTTATCCGCATAGCATTTTTCCTTAGTGAAATGAATTCTTGAAGAAAATTTTTAACAAAATATTKGGGACAATTTTTTAATGGGAAGTAATTTTTTGCTAAATCTGTGGCAACCTTGCCCTAAAAAAATTAGATTTTTTACTGACTATATTTTAACTCAAATGATGTACATGAAATTATATAAAAGTTATTACTTTGAAAATGAGACATCTAACTTAGAAAAGAAATTATACTGCCTCTAGTCTATACTAAAGACCTGGTTAATATTTCATTTTATCAGTACCAAAAGGTTTTCACTGATTACAGGCCCAACCCTAGCATTCTATAAAATCAGTTCAGCTTCGGTTCCAATTATGTCCTTGGTATCAGAGATAAATGATAAATAAGGGTCTGTATGGAAAGCATAATAGAATCCATCACTAATAAATGACACTGATATATAGATGTCAARGAAGCAGTTCTTGGATTAACAGATGTGGTAGCATCAGGGCTATCAGCAGGAACAGATTGTTTTGGGCTGCAGATGAGAAAATAATTCACAGATAATTATTTAATTGATGGTTTCAGTTTCTGTGCACAAATGCCCTCTGTCTCTGCAGTTTCATTCCAAAGTCTTTCTTGTCCCTGCTCTTTTCTCAGGAATGGAAGGGTTGGAATGACAGGCAGTGAGGCTTTTGAGCACTCAAGGAGCAGCAATAAATGGAAAATGCCAAGGGAGCACTGACCATTTAAAACCTGTTTCCTTAGGTCAGACAGACTTTGCTTGATTCATTCTTGGAAATGTRTCTTTTTTGCTGCTGTASAGTTGCAGTTTTGTCACATTAAGGGATGGACTGCACTGTGAAAGGGTCCAAGGTCTCAAGCAGGGTACRGTTTCATGTGATAGGAGACTACTTCCATGTGTGACACAATATGCAATATTAATGGAAAAAAACCCAAAAATATTTCTGAAAAATGGGCATGAAGATATTTACAGGCAGGAAAGCAACAGGAAAAGCTGATGTTGTGCTGTCAGTTTCCTTGAAACTTCTGACTGCTTCCATTTCCCCTCTTAGGGGATTGAGCTCTCCTCCAGCCGCTCAGGCTTCTGTCACGTGATGAGAGAGTTGAGTTTGATCACAAATGACACAACAGAAAGGGTGAGAGAGGTACATAAAATGAGAGGGATTGTTCTTTCTTGAGGATAGAATAGCAAAATAGATACTTTGATTTCCATAGGAAGGAGGGGAAAGATTAAACTAATTTGCTCATTATCCCTGTATATTCATAGAGAATATCAATGTTAAGAAGCATTACACTGTGTGCTTTTACAAAGGAAGTTAATAAATTATTCTCAAWTTTAAATTTAAATTACAGTTTGATATAATCTAGATATCTTTAGGTGATTTAGAATAGTTCACAAACACAAAATTTGCAAGATGGTAAAACCAGACCTACAAAAATCATTAGTAACCTATTGACTCTTAAGCATTAACAATTAACTAAGAGCTACATCCTTCAAAAACTTCTGACAGGCAGCTTTATCAAAAGAGAGAAGACACAAATAAATATGACAGCATTTTTCTGGTCATGTAAAGCTCTAGATGTCCATAAGTATTAAGGAATATATGCTGTAAACAATTATAGATATACATAAAGTTTACAGTCAAGGTGAATCAGTGATTACAACTTGCAACTCAGTASAGTCAAACTACTCATAATGTTTAAGTTGTGATATCCTAGCAACATAAGAGTCATACTGGAATAAAACAAATGTTTTAGTTCTGAAAATGTTTTTCTTAAATGGCAAATGAAATCTTCCAGAATATGTATTTCAAATTTGAAAAATCACCTTTCTATTAAATGCTATTAGCAGAGAATTTCTAAGCATTTCCTCTAGAAAACTAGCCAAAAAAAAATTCTATAAGGATTAATAGAATAATATCATAGTTCCATAAATTATGTTCCTTTCCATAGGAAAGGCCAAATGAATAACTTGTTTGTAAAAGACACTGTAATAAAGAATTGTGTTATAACTTGGGATATATTCAAATATATTCTTGTTACATGGGAATATATATTTTTAACAGAAAATTATATTTAGACTTATCTAAGATACTTCTATGAGAATTGCATCYTTGAAAGAGCTTCCCACCCCTAAAATTTCTTTTCTTTTCCAACTTCAAAGGAGAAAAATATACATTGTTAGAGATAAAAGTTTTTATAAAAAAACCCCTTTAGAGAGATAATGTTCTGCAAATTTGAATTTCAGAACAGCTAGTGRGGAATTGATGTTACAGTGAACCAAAGTTCACAGTTAGCAGATAAAATGCAAATAATAATAAAACCAGGCTCTTCTATCATAAAGCATATGTCACTGTTAAGAGTGGAACACAGTAATGAGAAAAATATCACCTGCATCTAGTGATGACCACTCCCACTCAAGTCTCCTTCTCAGGTTTACTATTAAAAAAAAAAAAAAAAAAAAAAAAAAAAAAAAAAAAAAAAAAAAAAAAAGTATTTGGGCAACAGTTCTATAAATGTCAACAGGCAACAATTTAAACTAATGATCTCAGACAGTCAGAGGAGTGACACAGAATTATTTATGAAACCTATGTTTCATCACAGATTCCTACTTGTTCAGAGACAAGCAAAGCAAACACAAGGACCATATCAGTCTTTCAGACAGGTTTTATGGAATTTACATTTTTATGCTGTTGGGGACTGAGCACTAAACAAACAAACCTGATCTGCCTCATGTGGGATGGATTTTTATCTGCTATCTTAAGGAAATAAGGTCTTCCCAAAATCATGCATGACATAGCATCACGGGACAATTAGGCAGGTATGGGTTCACGAGGTCTCTAGACTGACCAGTGTCCAGTGGAGGCTCGCTGATGTAGTCAGACCAAGTTTCTTAGGACTTCATCCCATGGAGAGTGGGAATCTTGGTGCTATCCCTTTGACCTGGCCCCACTGCCAGTCTGCTGTCATAGGAAAAGCTTTCCCAGTACTTGAGGTTATGGTGAACACACTTCCTGAAAACTCTTTGCTGTTGCTTAATCAGCAGCTCCTTTTTGTTTTGCATTTAATCCTGCAGGTGACAGAGTCATGCATGACTTGCTTATGACACACTCAGGGACAAAGCTGAACTTTATTGTGTGTTTGTAAGGTACCCAGAAAATTTCTAGGCTCTGTTCTAGCTTACAGGTTGCATGTTAATACAAGTCAAATTAAGAGAACAAAATAGATAAATAGATATAATTATTTCTGCTTACCCAGGTGCCAGGCCATGCTGAAATTGCTGCAGCAGACATGACCACGTTCCACTTGAAATACAATGGCAAGTGAATCCAAAAACCTGGTGCCCTGGGCTTAATACCAGGGTTTGCTTGTGCTGACTGAAGAAGAGTTGAGCAATCATTTTAAGTTCTGTATGCTTAGCAGACAAGAAAATTGCCCCTTTACCAGAGAAGACACTAATTATATTTTTGGAAATTCAGATTTAAAGAAGAAGCAACTAATGGCAGCAAGATTTCCACTTTGAACAAGTTATCCTTACCTTAACAGGAAAAAAAGAAAAACAATACCAACAACAACAAAA
>NW_026623277.1:2397144-2411706 GCF_030028575.1 Malurus melanocephalus
CAACAAAACCACCATCAACAAAAGAAACACACACACACAAAAAAACAACCCAAGGGTAGAAAAAAAAATATTTAAGAATTTTCTGTGCTATTTTGGGAATTGTTGTGGTCTAAACCTAGTAGGCAGCCAAGGCCCAGACAGTTGCTCACTGCCTGCAGGAAAGCAGAAATCTAAAGCATAGCGTAATACAAGCTATCATGAAGAAAACAAATTCTATCCCAGCCAAAACCARCACAGGAGTATAAAATGGAAATAATGATTTATTTCCTCATGAAGGTAAGCTGATATTTAACACA
Organism: Malurus melanocephalus; assembly: GCF_030028575.1. Lineage (NCBI taxonomy): Eukaryota > Metazoa > Chordata > Aves > Passeriformes > Maluridae > Malurus > Malurus melanocephalus. The sequence goes on from NW_026623277.1 coordinate 2,397,441, forward strand.
TTGTCTAACCTTTGATCTTGGGAGCTGAAACTCTTGTTTCACTTGTTCTCTCTGCTGCACAGATATACATACCCTGCTCTGCCCTCCCGCTTATCTGCTCAATTTTGTTCCTGGGATGAAGAAAGCTATGAGTGCTTCAAACAAAGTAAGATTATCAAGAGAAAAAAAAGGACATACCAACAATATAAAAAAGGTTAATTGAGATGCTTGCACACCAATTTGGTTTCTTTGTTTCAGAGCCTTTTTTTTGGTACTAATATTCCATACTGAAACAAATGCATTAGAAACAAGATGAAGAAAATCTGAAACTCATCAAGAAATGGTACCGTTTTGACACAGCATATGTGTATATATATCTCTCTAAATATATACACTAAAATAATGATCTTAATCATCATGCTTACCAAGATGTTAAGCATATTTAGTGCCAATTTGAGCTAATTTGGTTGTTAGTGAAACAACATTAAGATAATCATAAAACATGTGGGAGACTAGAATTTGGACAGCAATAATAGTTTGCTCTCTCTCTTAATTTCCACTAAATAGCCCACACAGTATTCTTTAGATGTTTCTTCTCAGAAAAGTAATAAGCTATCAGAAGCTTTTATAAACTTAATGAATACTTCAGTGATCATTATTATAAAACATTTTGAGAAAGCAGGAATATTAACTTCATATTAAGTGAATATCTCTAAACATTCTTTGTTGTTAAATGTCTGCAATTTCGCTGTTTTAATGATTTAAAAGGGTGAGATATGAAAACTATTTTTTTTCTACTGTAATACAACTAACATTATGATTTAAAAGAAAAAGATTATTTTCTTCAAAATCTAAACATACTGTTGGATATTTCATCAAACTACAGACAGGTAATATTTCTGAGTTCATTAAGGTCTGAACAATACTTCATTGACTTAGATACTGAAGTTGTCCATTGCTTTGCTGGTTTTCTTTTTCTTCTTGTTGCATGTTCTATTATTTGTTGTTCATAATGTAAGCATTTGTGATGAAATTTGGGATTCTTATTTAGAGACTGTCTTTTATTGTGCTTTGCCCTTAGAACTGGAACTCAGAATAGTGTTACTGCTACACACTACCCAAAGTATGAGAGAAACTGTTTGCTTGATCTGTTTMCTTCCACAAGAGTAGGCTCCTGACCTAGGAGCTGGAAAACACAGCTTCCTGAAACCACACTTGCAGAGCAGGAAATGCAAAACCCAAAACTTCTTGTATCTGGCAAGAATCACTTTTTCTTTCAATATGTTTTGAACACCAACTAAATATTTAGCACTTTGAGCACCAGCTTAACATTTAGCACTTCTCTTTTCTTATATTTGGACTGAAAAAAAAAATAAGAAAAAATGAAAGTAAACATAAATAAAAGTAAATGCTGAAGAAACTGCATTTTTGCTATTCCATCTGTTCTCTGTTATGACTCACAGTGTCCTTCTTGGAAGAAGAGGACAGCCCCAAAATAAGAGAGGTTAGATGTGGATATATTAGCAATTTTCCAATGGTATAAGTACTTCAACTCAGATTCACAAAATCATTCTGGCCAGATCAACAGTGAAGAATTAGGTGGAGACAACCAAATGTCTGAAGGAGTTAATTGTGGGGACAAGACAGCTTTAGTAAACAGCTRTGCAAGTCCTGGCAGTGGAAAATATCAAACAGGAGGCACACCCTCTTTCTTTGTCCATGTGGCCAGGGCATGCACAAAAATGTGCCCTCTCTCACCTCCAGCTTGGGTTCCATCTTTCTGCAATGATGTGTGGCAAATTTACAACATTTCCTTGCTTCCTGTGAAACTTTCAAGTCAGGTGCCTACACATTCCACCAGCAGCTGCAAATTTCATCCTCTGTTCCGTTTTCAAGAGTCTGAAGCCTGTGTTACATTTTGAGGTCTACATTTGACACATRTAAACTCAAAGGATATCAGACTTTATTTCTCATGACAGCAAGAGTAATTGCTATGATATGCAATAAGACTGATAAAGAAGTTCAGATTTGTTTGCTTACTTCACTTTATAGAGCAATCTTTCCTGAAGATCGATCTTTTGATGGATGAATAGAAAAAAAAAAGACAATTTTTTTTCTGGGATAAACACATATAGAGAGATATTATCTCAGTCAGACTAGTGTAAATCTTCCCAAAATGCAATAGAGTCAGACCATTTACCTTGGGATTAAAATGTAACCTTTTATGTGAGAAGATAAATAGTTCAGGGCCGMTTACAAAGTTATCTTTGTATCCAACATTGCATAGCTTTCACGACATTTACATTTCCTATATGATGAAATATCTGTTAAAGAAATATGCATCYTATCTTAACGTACTCAATAACACACTCATTTTACATTTTAAGCAAATCTGTAGAGAAAAATGAAAGGCAGCAAAATTGTCACCATTGATGAGGTTTATTTTTAAACTCTCATTAGCTCTCTGTATTGTAGGTACTACTGGTTCATTTTTTTTTGTGGGAGATTAACAAGTAGGAGATATATGTTTAATGCACACAGACAGAAAAGCAAATCCCAAAATATAATCAAAACACACGTCCATTCCCCATACAGTACTGGAGGTGTTTCAATTATCTGTAAAAGATGGTGCAATRCTGAGGAAGGCAGTGCCCTCAGCTGGAGGACCATAACTACAAGAATGATGAACTCYCAGATCACCCTGAACTGGTGCAGGATCTGCTGCTTCTTTCTGATCCATAAAAATCTATGGAGACTGATAGGATTCATGATAAGCTACTCAGATAGACTGATTTCATCACAAGATGATTCTTGAGTGGACTTGGGAATCCAGAGAACTTCCAGCTGCCTGGAAGCTGATGAATGTTTTCTCAATTTTCRAGKATGGAAAGAAGGATCCTGGAAACTGAARGCCTGTCAGTGCCTGGTTAAATCATGGGAAAGATTAYGCTGGAAGCTATCCGACTAAACTCAAAATAAAAGAAGTTAGAGACATGAAACCTCATAAATCCACATATCTGCTAAGTTCTGCCCTGAAAATAATAAAAAGTTTGAGCTTATGTCATCAGGCTTTGCTGCTATCAATAACTATGCTCAYCAGAGTGTTGAGAAGGTTTTGAAATGAAAAATTAATTGTGAATGAACCTCTAAGGGAGGTTTCATTTGCATAAGCATACAAATTTATCCTAACTATCTGAGCTTTTAGGTAATCAGAGTTGAAGGGAAAAAACTACTCCCTTCCCCTGTGATTTCCATTAAATGATCTTATGTGTGACAAAGCTTTCTCTTTTCTTCTTCATATAAAAGACCCACAAGGATGTTTTATGGATATTTCTCTTTTTAACTATCACTTATCTCCCAGCTCCATTCTCTGCCAGAGACTCCCATCTTTGTTGAGCACAGGTACAAGTAATAGCAGATGCCAACAAAGAGACAATAAATCTATTCTTCTGTTTTCATAACTAAGCTGCTTTCTCTCGTTTAATTTCTGATTGTTTTGGCTTCTTAGAAAGGCTGTTAAGAGAAGGAAAATCAAGAAGGTGAAGAAGAATGGTATGCCTTCCCGTTAGCAAATCTAGAAAAACAATAGGAAGATTACTTGAAGTTTTGAGGACTGATTTTTATGTCAAGTTGGTAATGAAATAAATCTCTAGAATGGTCTTTTAATGCCTGAAACTTCATTTCCATTCCCTGATTAGTGAGTATACCCACCTTGCAAAATGGCACACAGCTCCATAAGAGATGTTTCTGTTTTAGCTCCACTTCCAGCTCCTTCAAATCAAGAACTGTTACTCATCTCCTTTACTTATTTGTCTTGGAATGGATGTTTTGACAAGAAACCTGAATGGAATTATGGAATTTATATAGTTCAATGAAAAACATTTTTTTTTTCTTTTTTTCTACCACYTAATTTTGTTAACAACTGTTTCATCTGAGTGAAAATGGTGAAAATCGTGGCTGACAACAGAAGTACAGCATCTGAATCTAAGATGTTAACACTGAATGTCTAGAGTATAATTTTATTTGAATAAATCACAAATATCTCTGGTGGAAATATGGCAYAGAGAGGTAGGGAAGGATGTTAGCTTAGTCAAAAATTAATTTCTTTCTCAACTGATGTAATGTATTTTCAAAAAATCTAAATTATTCCTATATTCAGCACATCCCCTTCAATTAAAAAGTGAATGCTAACACTAGCGTAAAAATACAATGTTATAAGTTAAAATGGATCTATTTTTCTTGTGAATTACATGTGCAGTTTTATAAAACTTTATGTTCATATGTAAATTAAGTCTCTCACTTATTTAACAAGTGATCAATAATTTCACACATTTGAAATCACAATAAATCTTACTGAATCATTGCTTTAGAGCACATTTTACAATCATTACAACAAAGGTAAATTTCCTGCTCTGGCTACGCTATCTGACAAGGGTAACAACCTTAATAGGCTTTTTGTTTCTTTCACTATATGGCTAATAGCAAAACCTCAGGGCTGATGTATGCTTCCCAATCTTCCACAGTAAAAATATTGGGTAGTTTAGAATTAGATGATAATCTGAGAAATTCACAAGTGGCAGGAGTTAGCATAAAGAGTTTCTGCAGATACACAGCAACAAGTTGGATTGAAATWGTAATTTCTTTAACTGGTGTTTTATTACCATTGCAAGGTATGTTAGTTGCCTTAGAGAAATCTGAAAGCTACTGAAAAATTGCAGTATTTGGAGGTGACCTCCAAAGATGTCCTCACAAACAGAGCAAGCCAAGGTCCACTTTTACTTTCCTCTAGTGAAAAGGCTTTATTATGGCACACATGATATTGTACAGATGACAGGCCAAATGTAATATGGCATGCAGAAATAAAAGCCAAAAATGGTCTATTTGCAAACTCCTATTTTTGGTCTGCAACAACATATTTGTAAAACTTGTAAATCTTTTTTCTTTCTTACCAGACTTGATCTACAACACAAAGGAAAGAAAAACCTCATGATGAAAGCTAGAAATTCCTCAATCCTCACTTTCTGCTTTTAGTTATATTAAGCCAATATTAAAGGCTGARTTTTTATATCTGAAACCTTATAGGAAATGCTGCAGCCTAATAAGGTGAATTCCTTTTTAGACTGAAGTTCTGTTATCACACTTTCAGGTCTGGATGTGAAATGACAGCACCATTATTGTTATCACTGTTCTTTATCTGCTGAAAGACAGCAGATATTTTATTTGAGATAAAGCAGCAAAAACTCTGTGACAAATTTCAAAACCATGGTTACCTCACCTAAATTCACATCTAGCTTTTTAAAAAAAAGAGGCTTCTGCTATTCCTGTTGCTGAGTTTTCCCAAAGCTTAATATTTCTAAGACCTTCCAGGAGTTTAATTTAATACTGGTTAATATTGATTTTGATAGGTAATCTAACTTGATTATAACTTGCTCCCAGTTTTCTTTGATCAACTCTTGTTCCTCCTGACTTGTTTCTCAATCTGTCCTTGCTCTCTTGACAGGGTTCTTTCTATGAACTATCCTGCTCTTTCAACTTTTCAGCCAGTCATTTTTTTCAATTTTTTTTCACATTTTTATTTATATAAATGCATCAAATTCATGGTTAGACATCATAGTTTACTTAAAGTTATGGCTTACTCTTTCTTGTCATAAAATTCTGAACTGTCCTCACAAAAATTCAACAGAGTTCAAACAAAACAGAAGTATACAAAGAGGTGTCAATTGCAGTTTTCAGCCTTGTGGAGAATATAGGTTCTCAAGTGTGGGTTTGAAATCTTTGTTCTGATATCTACAAAGAACTTGAAAAAACCTAGGCACAAGCAATCTGTTTTTTTCTATATAGTAGAGCTCTATATATAATCTTTAATTCCCTTTAAAATAATCTAATATGAAAAAGAAGGTTGTTTCCCAATATTCATTAAAATAAAAACTATGGATTTTCTTTCACTTTCACAGTCTTTGTTTCTTGTGAACATTTGTACAAGAGTGATTTGGTGAGCAAAACCATTCCAATAAAAGGCAATGCTTATTTGGATATGTCAGTGGTGCTGTTTCACTCCAAAGACACCATAAAACCTCTTTGATGTCACTGCTACAGTAGCATTGCAGGAGGAACATGAATGCCCTCTGATCTGTAAAGAAGCAAGTGGTCTGTGACATTAACATGTGTAACACSGGGAGTTCCTGTGCTTTTATGAGTAGTGTAAAAAATGAGTACTAGTGCATTATTCAGTAGCTCACATTACACAAGGGAGACAGTATCACAAATAAGTGTTGCTTTCTACCCTTCTCCATGATCCTAGTTCCCCTTGAGCCTTCTCCCTTTCAGAAGGAATACCCTGTGTTTGACTTGAAATGTTGTCCACATCAAGTCTTGTATGAACTTGTTTAGACATTGTTTTTAGATACTGCTATTTTTAAGACTAAGATTTGCACTTGTCAAAATGTAAAAATGAGTATTGAAATGAGGATATAAATTGCAACAATTGACGAAAGGAAATTRCATCAACCAAAATTAATTCTCAGAATAAAGGTTGTTTTGAGGACTACATGGATCAAGCTTTGTTGTATTCTGCTCTGGAACTTCCAGAAAACTGAAGTCCAGTTTTGCAGTTGTAATGTAACAGATTGTTATTCTGTGTGAAGAATGCAGATCCTGAACTTCTTCACACTGAAGATATTCAAAGCAAATGTTCAGTTCCAACCTTGTATGTTAGGACTAAGTTCTAAGGAAAAGTACAAGCCAAAAATAGAGAACTATATTATAAGAAAAACAGACTAAMCCAAAGGGGGATAATCATTGCATTAGAACCTGAATTATGTCTCCACATGCAGTAAATTATATTTTGCATTACATCTTCTTTTTCCAAAAGTATTTTAGAGATGGYAACACTGGTTTTACTCTTCCTTGGAGAAAATCTCAGTTATGGTCTCGTAAATAATCCAAAAACAGGAGAAGGTCTCCTTCCAGCTCTTAACAATTGCATCTTAGCGATGAGAAACCTTGTCATATTGATTTATGCAATATACTTTTTAAGAATGAAACCAAACTGTGATTTTTGAATGATTAAGCAGACTCAGACCTGCTTTACAAAAAGTWTTACTTTGCTGTGATATACACAGCAGCTCACATCTGTGCTTCTCTTTACCACATGGCCACCATCATAACAAAAAGTCCATGTATGCCACTTGTGATTAGCATTATTCTGAAAACAACTTATATGTTTTGGTTTTCATGACCCAAAACCTTATCATCTGTTGAATAATTAATTTTTTCATTTGTTTTTAGAACYGCCAAAGTAGAAAAATTTGTTTTGTGAGACCTTCCTGATATGAATGCAAATGTGAATGTGCTGCTCACTTTACATGCACATAGAAATTGATTTGACTTTGCTCTTATTTCACCATTTTAAACTGGTAAATTAACATACATTGCATGCAAAAAGAAAAAAAAAAAAAAGTAATCTATTTAAAATGACTTTAAAATTATGTTKGCAAATTTATGCCCCAATTGGCTAAAAAGAAATTGCTCAAAATATCATAACTTTGTAGGTTGATGATTKTTTTCCTTCTTTGGTTTGTTTTTGGCCCTTTTGTTTCTTTTCTGGTGTGCAGCACAATAGGAAGTAATTCTCAGGAGTAAATGCTCAGGAGTGAAGCATGAAGTATTTATCTTAATTTGAGAAGACTCTGTATCTTTCAAATATAAAATTGTYCAGATCATCTTTCAAATATCAAATTGTTTAGATCTTCATTATTTGTTTTAATCTAAGAATAGTTCTCACCTATTATTTACCTTAAACCTATTAAAAAAAGATACATATGAAATGCAACAATTGTGACTATTTGATAAAATATTTTTATTCTGTTTTCTCTTGACAGAATCACAAAATCAACAAAACTGGCAGACACCCCTTGAGGTCTCTAGTTCAGCCTCAGYACTACAGCAGGGTGCCCATCAGCAGATTAATGAAAGAGGTATCCAATTCGGTATTGAATTTCTCCAGGGGTGGAGAATCCACAATCTATTCAGTAATATTTTTTGTTTCCAAAGTAATGTCCTATTAGAGCTGCTTTTAAAAGATAATCTCTTCTAAATGTAATTTTCTGTGTGTAGATATTGAAATAAAATTTAATCATGTTAATGAAAATTAAATTATAAAAATAACAGGATTGTCAGAGATCACAATTCACTTTTTAATATCTTTTTCCTCTGGATTAATAATACATTTAATGAAATATCCCTTTTTGTTTTATTCTGACCATTGGTTCATCTTTTTTTTTTTCCTTTCTCTTTGCTCTTAAATCTCTATATTACTTCATTTATTTTTCTTGCTTTAAACCCCAGCTTCTCTGTTATTTTCAAAGCTCTCCATAGCAACATGCTACCTTGATTTTGATGCTTATCCTTTAGTCTCTGTCTACACAATTTTTCTTTTAATTTCAAGTTTTCTTCATGGACSAACCTTCTCAAAACTTCTTCCCACCTAGTCTTCATTGTTCCTCCACTCATTACATTAACATTTACAGAAATCTTCTTATTCTGGAAAAAGGCTTTGATTATGTTTGTGTATTGCAACATAGTCAGTGCTTCAGAATAGTATTTATCAGTATTGTAAATGTTCAGCTGAACCTTTGAATGGATTTGCATAAACTAGTGGATGTTKTGCTTCTAATTATCATGCACAAGTATTCTTGTTAAATAAATTAGCAAAGGAACATTTTCTGAATTAGTGATCTTACAGAAGACATGAACTAAATTTCAGATTTATAAATTCTTAGATAAAGGACACTTGAATAATATTGAAACATTTGATGACCTAAAATTGACAAACCTTCACATAAAGACTCTGAGGTTAGAAAGTTTTATCCCCATATTACACACAGGAAAGTGGAACACGTTTAAATCTACATCTCTAAGTAGGACATTATCTTGTACTTTTCTGTCTGTGAAGCTGAGCAGGGGGAAAGCCATGTCTGCACTATAGTGAATCTGGTCTTTTGTGCCTTATAGGCCTTGGTGGCTTTATGAGCACCAGACTTAATGATTGGTTTTGTGTGTTTTTTCAAAGTGTCTGAARCACTATGAGGCTGCACAGCAGTCCTTGAGAGTAGTATAAAATGAGTGTGTATTACTTTCATGAAGGGATGAAGAGGCACAAAAAGTCTTTTTGCAAAATTAGGTAGGGTGGTAAAAAATTAATTTTGACTGATCCATTCAGCTTATCATTAATAGTCCCTAGCATGTGCCTGTGAACATGCAGTTGGATAAACCTTGCCAAGGATCTTGTTTAAAATTATAGGGGGAATTAGAAGACTAATGAATGAAGTTGCTCTTTGAACTCATTCTTCAACAAAAGAAACAACAAAAGAATGTTGATAAGCTCAAGAAATCTGTGGCAAGGCAAAGAACTCAARGTTTTCCAGACATTGGATAAAAGTCTTAAAGATGCCTTCCAAATCTTACCTCASGTTTATTTTAGGCTTCTGGTTGGGCAATAGTCTGGAAAAACTTCATAAATACTCCCTAACAGCTTGGGAGTACAGGCAGAAGTGTTTCAAATTTTGTATATAGAGGTGCTAACAGCACAGGTATGCTTTGATTCATGCCACAAAGAAAAATCACTCCACATTCACATTGTTTCTTTCGGGTACTTGATGTGAATGATGTGGGCAAAGTAATGGCACTTATCTGGCACTTAAATTCTGTCAGGAAGTCTTGCAAGAACAGCTGTATTTGCAAATCCCAGCAAAACATGTCAGTCACTCCTGGCAGGAAAGGAGGTCTTAGCATGTTACTGAAAATAAAAGTTGCTTTTCAAAGCAAGGAGTTTATCCTTGTCCAAACAGCTCAATGTGTTTATTCTGGTTTGCACACAGCCATCTCTACAGTGTTTTTACCAGTTTTTCAACATTCTTCTTTGTGTCTATAGTGACTGTTGGATTTGTGGCACAATARATTTCATGATAGTAGATATTCAATCAATGCGTGTAGTGTGACATCTCGGAACATGATGTTCTGGAGAAGAAACACAGAATTTAACTTTCCAGTGAGCTTTTTTAAAACTTGAATATGCCAGAGGTGTTTGTTTTTAATTAGCTACTTTTTTTAAATTTATTTTATTTTATTTTATTTTATTTTATTTTTTTTACTTTTGGTTTCATAGTATATCAAGCAGTTGGCAAGTGAGAGATGAGAGGCTTTCTGAGAGACAGCAAAGTGAATAGAAAAGGCATGGTTCAAAGTAAATTGCTGATCTTGTGTGTGATTCTGACAGTGATTAATAACATAGAACAAGTGTTTTCTATGCAGTGTCTTCTGAATGCTAGTTGGTAGTAATGGCAGATACATTAGAAATTTACTTCACAGTAAGAGCATTGTTGTTATTAATGTGACCATTACAGTACATAACGAGAGTGGTTATGTATGCAGGCAATAGGAAAAACTAGAATGTCTTTGACAGATATCAGCAAATAACTACTATGTTAAACTCTCATAGGATACAATTTCACTTTCTACTGTGTTTCAATATAGTAGCTGATTGGTTCCTACAGATATTCTATTAGCCTTCCAAAGCAAATCACTTTCAAGAATAACAGTAATTTTGTATCAAGTTTTACCTGTTAAAACAAACTTTCAGATAAATAAAGACATCCCTCTTTGGCCTAAAAAAAACCCAAACCAAAGCAAAAACTCCTAAAGAAAAATGCTAAAAACACAAACCAGAAGAGTGAACATTAACAATTCACTTCAAATTACCTAACCYGTGTTAAAATTTATTTCTAACTCCCAATATGAGGATTTATCGCTCATAATTTTGCTCCTCAGTTGTGCTCGGTATCTCTTCTCAGCTTAAAATGGGGTTGCTGTTACAGAGCATGATTTCAAATTGTGGAGAAGGTGTAAAATCCACTTCAAATATCAGTGTGCCTCAGCACAGCTATGGAGTTGTTCCAGGTATTTGTAAATAACAGTGACTTGCTTCCAGAAAGACAGGATCTCCAGAAATTACTTTCCACCCTTTCCCTATTGCTGCTCACAATTTAAGTCGATCAAGCATTAAGGTAGTATGTGTATTGCTGAAATGACAAAAATTACATTAACATAACCTTGTAATTATTACAAGGTTCTCACATCTTATTTTCAGTGTTTGATTCTAGATAAAACAATATAATTAGAATGTGAGAGCATTTTTCGTTGCACTCTCTGTTAACTCTTATTTTGGGGAAGCAGATGCGCTGCTGAAGCTTATGAATAGATATGCAGGAGAAAAGTCCAGCCTCTCATGGAGGGTATAGGTACCTCACATACTACCAAGGAAGCAGGAGAAGGCCCAAGTTCCACACTCAGACACTGGAATCCCACTTGCCTTTGTACAAATCATTCGCCTCTGCAGAACTGTAGCAGAAAACTCTTGCCTCACCTTGCCCAAAGACTGCTTGCTGCGTTCAGGTGTTTTTCTTGTTTCATTTTGTTTTGTTTTGAAGCCTGTGATTTAGCATTCACTGCAGWTGCAGGCCATCCATTTTCCACTTTCTGTGGATATTTCTGTATACTGAAACCAACCTTGGMATTTTCATTTATTTCTTTGTGAAGGTCCTTGCCATTCAGGCAGTAGAGAGTTCCTTGTGCACTGGGCAGCCCTAAGATGCATAAAGTAAAGCTGCTGGGTTCTTTCACTCACTGAGGCCACTGCAATGCAAAAAGCAACTTTAGTCAAAAGCTTCTCTGCTGAAGAAATTTCCTGCCATGCATTCAGGTTGTGGGTTTCTCCCGAAGTATGATTGACACACAGTTACATCAGTAATCTTTTATTTGTGGCTGTGTCTGTTCCTTSGGAAAATTATACAAAGAAGAAGATGAGTAGGGAGAGTAGAAAGCTTAAGCTTTGGGGGTCTTTTTTTTTTTTTTTTTTTCTTGAGAAAGAGAGGAGCAATTTATTCTGCGTTAAGCAAATGTTAGCTAGAGAGGAGAAAACAAACACAATACAAATCTGTCTTTCAGAGGTCCTTGAAGAAGGGTCGTTAAGAGAAAAATACCTATGGCAAGCATRTGCTGCAAGGCTCTAATGCATTATCTCTCTTTTGTCCAAGTTCGGGTGAAGGACTCCTTTTCTGTGTAGTTAGGATTTCAGGGACATTGTCTAACACACCTAATTTTCCTATGAAAATTTTTGAGTCTCCCCTGYTTATGTGGTAAACACTTTCTCTTATCCCATGTACAATAACATATTAACATTAAGAGTGTAATAACTAAACCTTCACAAGTTTTGTTATTRAAGCTGAAGTACGTTCATCATAAGAGCAATTTAAAGGCTTAATGAAATGCTAAATCTTGAAAGCAGTTTTAAAAAAGCACAGCATCAAAAAGCCATGTCATATATTCAAGGTATTTTAGATTTTCAGATATTTTACACAAATTAATGGCTGGTCTTCAAGGGGTTTTAGGGAACTACAGCTCCTTTTCTTTGCAAGTATAAGAATAAATCAYAAAACATTTTCAATGTCACCAAACAACCCTTATGGAACATTTATTTTAAAATACTTGACAGCCAGATCCCAGCATCAGCTCCTTGATTTCGTCCTGTGGATTTTCTATACTACAATTTAAGCTTCTTCCRTTTCAATCTGCTCTGACTGTCACAGCATTTTTGAGCTTTAAGTCTGAGACAGTGATTCGTCATTCTGAAGATTGGTCTCCCTACAGGCATTTCATGTACCTAATCTTGATGCAGAATTACTTATTTAGGCCTGCTGCATTAGCAGCAATTTGACAAGGGGCAGTGGTGGAAGCTGGGCTTTTGACATGTTCTAGTTTCTTTTGGTATGATATAGGAATCGGGAACAACAATGAAATACAAAAGCYATAAGGGCAAGACATCTGATTTCAAACTGAGACTAACAAAGTGGATTTGCTTTGCTACTGACAATAATTCTTTGGAGCTTTTTTGATTTTTAAAATGAATCTTCATTTGAGTTTTATGCAACTCTCATGGAAAATTCTATGAGTCTATGTAAATAAGGACCGATAMATTTGGCAAATGGCCATTTAGAGATGCAGGACTCCCCAAAACAACTAATGCAGGATACTGTCAGAAGATAACGCAGACCATGGAAAAGCATATCAGTTAGTGCAAGCAATGTAGTAATGCATTGATAGAGTCTTGTTGTCTGGATAAGTACACAACAAAACGAAAAAACAGAGACTGCTGAAACAAAAAWGGATTTTGAAGAAAGAAAATAAAACTGTCCAGAAAGACACACTACTGCAGTTGAGTAATTTCTGGGGGACTTTTAAACTAAGAGCAGGAGAAAAGATCAAAGCAATGTGCATGGGCACTAACATTCTAGTATTTGTGTGTGTGTATTGTTTGTGCCTGAACTTCAATATGACAGCTCTCAAATCATTATRAAAGCTGAGGTGGGTGTGGGGGTAATTTCAGGGACATAGTGCTAGGCACCAGGGCGTTACAGACTGYGTGCAGTTCCTTGGACCCAAAAACATACCTTCAAAGGAGTCCTTCAAAAGAGCTTTATWGAAATATGCAAGATGAAAGTTTAGATTTTTGCCAAATAGAAACAGACTTTGAGAAACCATGTTAGGCTGCCTGATTATTCAATTGTAAATTACTGCCTTCAGTCTCTGTACCTTGGGCCAGTTTTTGTTAATGCATCCCTCGACAGTCCAAGGCTGGACAGATGTTTTTTTGTTTTTTGTCAGAGTTGTCTGTGACATCCCTTCGTTTCATAAGATTTTACCAATGCAAGTGATATGTTTCCAGAGGGCATTCCCCAGTTTGTCCCTAGAAAATGATGCTGTCCTTTCTCACAGAATAGAATGGAACAGAATAGAAAAGATTAATTCAGTTTGAAGAGATGCAAACTGATAATCAAATCCAACTGTCCTAGTGTTATTTTTTTGGTAAACTCATAAGTTTCCACAAGTCTCTGATTGGTTGGAAGGTACTCAGGAAGCAACTGAGTCTGGATTGTCTGGAAYAATTCTCACTGGACGAACAAAACCAGATAAGCCTGCTGTGTGAACCCATTCCTTGTTCTTCTCCAGAAGTGCCTAAATATTATTTGCATATCCTAGTCAATGAAGTTGGATCTACTCAWATAACAATTATTCTGGACATTACAGAAAGACACTTGCCTCACCCTAAGGTAGGTGTTTCCGGTCAGGAAGCCTAAATATGCCTTGGGAAGTTCTCTATGGCCTCCAGGTAAGGTGGTAAGGATTCTCTTCCTTGCATGTAAGCAAGGCAGAATAAGTAACTACTTTGTTA
>NW_026623277.1:2411832-2427299 GCF_030028575.1 Malurus melanocephalus
CTGCATGCTTAGGACATAGCTTTTCTGGAGTAACATGAGGCAATGAGGAGTAAAATGCTATATACCCACTTTCAGCTTCTGCCAAAGAAAGTAAAGGTTTCTTTCTGTTTGTGATTGGGGAAAGAGTGGCACCAAGGTCTTTGATGGGCTCAGACTCCTTTCTGAGATAAGATAAGGTGCTATCCATTGGACAAAAATATGTAGAGGGGAAAAAAATAGGTATGGAGTCATATTTTTTTTCATAGCAAATCAAACGGTAGTTCTGTCCACCAGAGAGAAAAATGAGTTCTGAAAGATATCAAATCCAATTTCACAGAAATGGATGAGAAGATAGGATGTTCTCATGCTGATTTTTCCTTTGCTSTTTGATGGGTTGTACAGATGTTTCTTAGTGTTTACTGCTGCAGRGATGTCCCATGCTGGAGAACTCTGCCCTGTCAATGAGAATGGTCAGCATTGCCATCTCTGCTGTTAATGCAGACAGYGCTTTCCTTACCTTTCTAAATATACATTCACATGTCAAATCCTGCAATGTGAGCGATTTATACAATGCAACAATGTTGGCAGAGACAAAATTGCTTGTTTGTCCCCTGGTATCACAGTTACAAACCTGAAACTTCTTTAAAAGTCAGTCTTGGCCACCTCTCGAGGATAGCCCATGACATTCATGAAGGATGCTTTCCTGACAGACACTTGCCCAGAAGAGGACCTTCCTCTGTACTTAAAAGACCCAGCTATTTGTCAGTTTTGTCAGCTATCAGAAAATGATACTATATATAGGGATTTCAGAACAGAAATGGTGATATTCTGAAATGGATGGAGCTATGTGCTTCATTTGTAAGAGAGAATAAACTTTTACTWATACAGTGAGTTAAAATACCCAATGGTAAATGCACAGCATTTTAATGAGGTTCAGTGTCAAGGTACACTTGTTGCTGCTGAGAAAACAGGGTCAGACAAACTGTCAGTGGGACCCTCCCACTGAGTCATGAGCTTTAGAAAGGACCGCTTTTTGAAAGGACTGCTCTCTAAACTCTTTCTCGCACAGGGATCTAGAGGTGGTTGGTTCAGTGCATCATCCCAGACTTGGTCAATTGTTTGTTTCAAAAAAAAAAAGTTATATATGCAACCAGTCCTTTAGATCAGTCACCCAAGACTTCAAAGTTCATCATGATAGTGATCACAAGAGAGAATCTGCTGTGGAAAGGAATCTTTCGACTTTACAATGGGGGCTGGGATGTTTCCCTATTATGAAGTGAGATGATTTACTTATAGCCATGTTGGCTTATTAGCAAGATGTGTTGGGCACCCTTAGAGATAGTCCTTGACAATCATATTGCCATCCATCCTTCAAAGTCTACGGTAAACTGGAGACGGCCATCACAACCCCCACTGGTGGTTATGACTCAGGCATGGGGAAGGTACACACCACAACATGTTTGCAGACAATTAAAGTAAGGATAAACRTTTCAGAAATTAAGAAAACATCTGTTAATTCCTCCTATCCTCAAAAGAGAGAAAAGTACATTATTAGCAGATTGATCAGGTAGAATTTTCTCATGGTAATTTTGTTTTATTGAAGAAGGGACTTTGAATTATGCCTAAATTCCTTTGAACCCAGAAAACTGAGACCCCAGTTGGCAGCTTTGTCTTTTCCAAATCTATACCAAGCAAAATTTTTCATTATCCTACAATTTTAAAATTGCTAAGACTATTGAATATAGCAATCTTTATGCACCTTGTTTTGTATATGAAGCAAACTGCTTTTCAACAATTCATTTTCACATTAGAAAAAATTAATCACTCTAGTTATTGTCTTACAAATTAGAGAGGAAACCATAGGAAGTTTCATGAAAGAAGTAAGTTAGGTCCAACATCACTTATAAAGAAACTCTGGGACAAAGTTGAAGGTTGTTTTTTAAAGGTTTGATGTGTTATTTAAACAAAAAAAATATAGGTTTTGAAAACACAGGTTACCTCATTGTCTTAGAAAATTAATTTCAGCTGTTGTATGTTCCAGACTATGTCCATGAAAAATATGGTGACTGCACAAATGTTTCATCAAAATTCACAGTAACATTTGTTGTGGGTTTTTTCTCACTACTTTGGGAATAACCTTAAAATAAATGAAATAAAAAACTAGAACAAACCACTGAGTCAATAATGTAAATAGAAAGCATATTTTTATTAAACATTTTGTTAAATGGATTTACTTTCCAAAGTTAAACTCCTGAATTCACTGGGAGAATTTCCACTTTTGTGAATGCATACCTGTTTGCTGCTGCAAGATAAAACAYGTTTGTATCATCACACAAAGAGTAAAAGAGCTGTGCTTGTGCAGCCATCAGTATCAGGAGTCTTGAAATCTTTGAAACTGATTGAAGGTAGGAAAAGGACAGCTTTTAGACATTCAAGGACTTATGTTAGAGCATACCTCCTTGAGATACAATTTATTCTCCCTATATTTGTAAAGAGATGATCTGTTAAAGGTGATTTGCCCTTTTAAGAAGGCCATGGACTATCATTTCTTTTTGATCTTAGCATGAATGGACTGAAGATGTCATTCTTTTGACACTGCAGAGTCAGGGAAATTTAAAAGTATGATGTGGTTTTGCTGGCTTTTTTATTTTTTAAAGCAGTATGTATCTATCTGATGTTTTGGTTACTGAACTGGTGTGTTATCAACAGAGAATATAATTCTACTGATATGAATTTATATGACAATAGTGTATAAAGCACTTTGTGTTTGTTTCATTTATGAACAATGTCTATTTTTTTTCTTTCCAAATGAAGAAAATGAAGAAAGAATTTTAGGAATATATTTTCATTTTAGAAGGATTTGAATTACTGCAGTCTGACTTAATTCCTGGGGACATGCTCAGCAATTTTTTATTTTTTCATTACTTATTGTTTTTATTATTGTTGCTATCAAGGCAGAAGTCACACTCTGAACATTTCGAATGAAACAAGGGTCCTRTGGCAACTGTAGGAGCACAACCCAAACTTCATTTCAAAGACTATCTGCTTAAACAGACAAAAGAAAGTGAATTATTATATTAATTTCCCCCATTTTACACAGTAGAAATGKGCTAAATGCAGTAACCAAGGAGGTAATGAAAAGGAGCTTCACTCCTTCCCAGCTTGGTGCTGTCTGCAAAATGACTGAGGGTGCCCTCGATTGCTTTGTGCAGATCATCAATAAAACTGTTAAACAGAGCTGGCCCCAGTACTCGTGACTGAGCTGGATGTGGTGCTGCTCACTACCACWCTCCAGGCATGGCCATACAGTCAGTTTTTCACCCAGCAAAGAGTGGACCTTTGGTCCAAACCATGAGCAGCCATAAGTTGCTCCAGGAGAATGTTGTGAGGAACTGCATCAAAGGTTTTGCTAAGGTCTAGGTAGACAACATCTACAGCCTTTCCCTTGGTTACCCAAAAAAGCAGGTCACCAGATTATGGGACATGAGGTTGATCGAGTGRGACCCTCTTTCCATAAACCCATGATACCTAGACCTAATTCCCTGGTTGTCCTGCACACATCTCATGATGGCTCTCAAGATGATCTCCATGACCTTCACTGGCACCAAGGTCACTGACAGGTCTGTGGCTGCCTGGATCTTCCTTCTGATCTTTCTTACAGATGAATATTCACATTTGCTGATCTCAGCTGGGATAAACAATTGAAAATAGCTTGACAAGCTCTTCTGTGAGCTCCCTCAGCACTCTAGGGTGGATCCTACCCAGTCCCATAGACTTTCTCTAAATTGCATATAACATTACACCACACACTGACCATTCCCTCCCACAYTGAGTGCTTCTTTCTTCTCATCTCCGTCTTCCAGTTTAGGGGCTGGATTCCCTGAGGACAACAGGTCTCTCTAATAAGAGTGAGGCAAAGCAGACATTAACTATTTCAGCCTTTTCCCCATCCTTTGTCATTGTTACTCTCTGAATACAATAAAGGGTGAGGATTCTTAAGCAATAAATAAAAAACAGTGGCTTTTCACAAAGTGATGGAAAGAGAACACATGAAGATGTTAAGATTCAATACTCCTGTTATAAAAATCAGCAAACCGAGGGAAARGATATACTTTATATTGTCCAAGGTTACTCAGCAGATCACAGATCACATCTGGACTTATAGCACTCAAAGCTTACATTTCAAAAATACAGAGGTTTATTTTTAGCTAATGACTAGARGCAATATAATGAGATTATGAAAATTAAACCAAAGCAAAACAGTTATTTTAATAATGTCACCCATACCTATGCAGGTCTTCTGCACTATGCAACTGCTATAAAAATGAAATGCCTGCCTCCTGGGACTGTGTGGTACCATATTTAATGAGCAAACATTCCATTTTGACATGGAGATGTCATGCTGGACTGATCAWGGCACAAGCTGGACTCAGTGAGACTGACAAATCCCTTCCAACTCAAACATTACTCATGATTCCATGACAAATATAATTTTTTTTCTGAAAAGTTGCTGTGTCATGTTTTGCTTCCTTGTTAAAAAMCAACTCTGTTAAAGAACCAGGCATAAATGATCCCATTTTATCACRCACCCTGGAATCAGTTCTGCCAAACAGATCAATCTCCTTCAGCACCTCTATGTATGTCATGGAAGGCAGAAAAGTATCTGCACTCAACAAAACATTTGGCTTTCTTCTCTTGCTCCTCATCTAGAATTTACATTTATGTGTTGCATGTAGATTCCTCTTCAGGCTAAATCCATCTTTTTTTTTCTGTAATTAAAGAAGCAGTATGTGTTCTCTCCAGGAGATTGCCTTTGTGTTCACTCTTCTCMAAGTTTTTGTTTGTGAAAATGCAATAAAATTATTGAGCTTAATTTTATGTTTTCCTTGATGCATGAGAAACTTTTTAACCTTTTATTCTAGGTGACATAATTTTTAAAAAGTAACACATTTCCTGTATGAATGTCCTGTTCTCTGCTTTTCAGATTAATGAATCCTTGTGGTGATGTAATTTCCAATTTGTGTGGGAAAATGTATCCTTTGATTACTCTGATTATGAGAGTGGTTATAAATCCAATCATTCTTCACTTTTGCTTTCTTCTGTAATAGCTGTAATTCTTAAGAAGTGAACATCATGACCTGTTTTCCAGGCCTTCAATTTTTTTTTTTCATTATCAAAACAGTGTAATCTTTTCTGAATCACTTGAAAATCTTTCTGAGAAGAAAAGTTTAAGTTTTTCACAAGCAGGGTCCTTTTCAGTTTTCTACAGTTTTCCACAGCTTTCTTTCTGTTATCGAGAGAAAAAAAATAATAAATTATAATGTCTTGTGCTAGACATGTGTTCTTTAGGGAAAAATTTTCAAGACTGTTACATTTTAAAGGAAGAATATACAGYTATCCTGATCTAGGCTGATCTTATGTACAACATAAACCACAGAAGAGTAAGTCTTGAAGTAAGACAATCTTTTTTTTTCTGTCTGTGCTGCAGGAAGACCCATACTTTATTTAAAGATTCAAATGWGAGAAAAGAGGAGTGTGCTTTTGTGTTTAATTTCAAATTTTAATAGTAAATATTAGTAATCTACAGTGACAGATGCAACTCTAGGTAAACTTTCATGATGCAAATTAAAGTGCAGAGGTATGACTGATCTTCATCTATGCAGACCTTCAATAAAATACACAGAAAAGAGCAACAACTCTTACATTAAGAATAAGAAGTCTTCTTTTCTGTCTTCTGTGAATTTGTGCTTCTGTTATTTGATTTAAATCCAGTTAAGACATGCCGTTAAAAACTCTAAATGTCTTTTACAAGGTCTGTACTTCTGAAGATATCATTTAAGCTTTCCAGATTGTTTAAGAAAAGGAAGCTATGAGATGTGTTTAACTGAATCATAAGATGAATATTGTTGTCCTTCTACTCTTGATCATCAACATTGCATGATTTTACATTTCATTACACTGGCTGTGTGCTGGAAATATTAAGATMATTTCTTGTTTCTAATTCATGTGCGAGATTCACACTTTTCTGAATTCTGAAATTTCCCAGAATTCTAGAATTCTGAAAGTGATAGCCTAAGAATTTGAAGTAACATTCATCCCCTCACCCAGTAAATATTGCTGGATATGATCTGTTCTGTGAGAAATGGAGGAAATTGTTAAACTTTGACATATTTTATATTGAATTTTACATATTTTCTGCCCACTTGCATTTACAAATTTTCTTTATTGAGGTGCCTCGGATATGAGCAAGTGGCTTCTCTTAATAAGTTAACCAGAAAAAAAGGCTGGAACTAGAGCAGTATTAATGAGTGTAGTCTATATAAGCATTTCCACATTTCATTTTTGTTGAAGAGGATTTTTCTTGTTTTAAAATGCTTCCTCCTTTTCCCAAAGAACAGAAAAATGAGTGCCACACAGAAAGATATTGCCATTTACTGCCTTCACACAGGTCTAAGAGTTGTTCAGGAACATTGTTTTGCTATGTATCAGACAAAAAAAAAAAAAAAAAAAAAAAAGGAATTAACACTATTTACTGAAAATAAAGTATAATTTACTAAACCACAGGTAATTACAATAAATATTGCTAAATAATAGTACACTTAGTCTGAGAAGATCCACACAGACCCCACTTAAGAGTTTTTGTACCACGAGTGATGGATGTATTTAATTAATACTTGAAGCAGTGTTCAGAGTACTTTTCCTTTAGTTTCTTCCAACTGGGTTGAAATAAACATCCAAGTTAAATGAATTTTTGAGATAGACCAAAATTTCATCTGTCTAGGGACAAATAGGAGGCAATGAACTGCTGCTCTCAAAAGACGCTGAGGTGCTGATGCATGTCCAAAGAGGAGCAATGAARCTGATGAAGGGCACAACTCTTATGAGAGGGGCTGAGAGAATTTCAGCGAGGGCATTCTCGTCCTGAAGAAGAAAAGGCTCAAAAGTGCCAATCTCTGGTGAAATCAAAAGATGCATGACAGCATGCACGTCTGCAAAACACTTTTGAAGGATGCACTTAAAAGCGAGTCTGCCGTCCGGTAGGACTGAGCCTACCAACCTCATTTTTGGGGTGATCTGACTCTTTGTCATCTTCAGAGAACTGTCAGAGCTTACCTCTGAATAAGACACTTATTTTGAAAATGTATTTCAGGACTTCCTGCTCCTGGAGGTGCTTAAGGTAATTGTCAGCTTTTCAGAAACAAAAGATGAAACAGCAATGATTTTTACTGAGCACAGAGACCTCTTTACCTATCTGTGTTTAAGTAGATTACCAGTCTGAAAGTTTCTGTAATTTAAACTAAYTAATTCTGTAATTTAAACCAACAAGGCAAACAAATTATTTAAGGAAATATATGGTTTCTATTTTAGTCTGTCCTTATACTGTTGTATAAGATAACAATCCAGTAACAATAATCTTGTTCTTATGATTTAACTGAAGAAGGCACAGAAGTGATGGGGAAGAAGTTCTGATTGCTCTTACAGTCTAAAAAACTAATTGTGTGGTTCTTCTAGTATTATAGGGTTTCTTATAGTATAGGATTTCCTCTTTTTCATAAATCTACAAATACGGAAAAAAAATCAAAGGCAACTATAAACAATGGGTTTAAAATTTTAATACATTTCTTGTTGAATGTAATTGAAAAAAATAAAAAAGAAAAAAAAATCACTCTGTTAATCAATAAAAAAATTAAAAGAGTAATAAAAAATATTTAAATTTTTATTTCTACACTAATATACTACCTGCACACTAAAACATTSTGCTCCAAGCAATTGTTTTCCTCAAAAAATAGCACATTTTTCTTTTGACAGCTTTATGTTTTTATGAAAATAYTTTTATATACATATAAAATGTTAGTGTCTACAGAAAAGAATCATATGTAATACAGAAACTGCTCTTACAAGTTCAAAATTCAAATTAGTAAAAAGCTTACCATAGTGAATGTGTCACCTGTCATTTGTTCTTTTTCTTCAGGTCATGATGTTGTATTTGCTTTACCAAAAACCTCATAAATCTCCTGCCAGCTCACAAAGAATGAATATACTGCTGTATTCACATCTCTGTTTCACGATGAAAGGAAAAYCTGGAAAAATTAGGAGTAAAACTGATGTTATGAGTGAATCTCACAAGATGGTGATTGTTATACAGGYAAATTGGTGTTTATCACTGTTATTTTCTGGTGCAAGTCGGTAAAAAAGAAAGCTTGAACCTTTTTACGGGTGAAATTATTTCCACTTACATAATGTTTACTTTTCTAAATAAAAGGTCTGCACACAGACCCTGATCTTGCATGGGTTCCTCTCTCACATGTCCATAGGTCCTTCCAGGAGCTTGTTCCAGCCTTGTCCTCCCAGGGAGTCGCAATCATTTTCRGGCATCCACTTAACCTGGCATGGAGTCCTCCACAGGTTGTGGGTGAAACTCTTCATSCCYATGGATCTCCATGRGTTRCAGGRGAASCTCAGCTCCAGTGACTGGACCATCTCCTCCCCTTTCTTCCTCCACTGACCCTGGACTCTTCAGAGTTGCCCTTCTCACATATTCTCACCCCTCTTTCCTCCATCTGCAGATACTGTTGAACAGCAACTTTTCTCCTGTCTATGATCTGTTATATGCAGATTGTAATGGAAAAGAAACACAAGTGGTTTGAGGTGTCTAGAATGAAAACAGCAAATCTGAAAARACTCCTTGCAGGATTTCAAACTGGAGGAGAAGGCAATACACAATAACTAGACCTTATTAAACCAAGGGTTTTTTTGCATTCACTCACCTCCAAGAAAACTGAGTTGACGGTCAAACAACTCAATTGTCAATGTTATCATGCCCTCCAGATCACCCTGGATATTTCTACTTCCCTATCAAATCATAATTAGGCAATTCTTCCAGCAAAATATGAGTTCTACGATGTAGTATAGCAGTAGTAGAAAGCTTTTTTCCCCTATCACTCACACTATATGTCAGTAAATAAAGACACCAGTAACTTGTTAAATCATTTTGGGACTGGGTACAGATCTCAGATTATCAAGACCCTGCTGTACTGCTAGATGAAATTCTTATCCTTCCTTTTTTTTTTTAAATCAATGCATGTTTCCAGAGAAAGTTGYGCTGATGGAAATACTGCTAGATGCAAGTTTTCAGATAATATATGTTTTGTTTGTTTTTTGAAAGAGTTTCACTTACCAAAGTCTATGATAAAGTATGTATCTAAAGGCTGCAGAGTCTTGTAAACTATCTTGTAAACTTGGCTCTGTGAAGATGTACTCTGTCAAGAAAAAAATATCAAGCTGGTGAAACTGGAGCAGCCCTGATATTACTTCAGCTGCATCTCTCTCAGTTACATCTGAGGAGAGATGGGGTTGATCTCAGTGATACTGGCAGTTTCCTGGCCCTGTAGAAGGAAAGATTACTTGTGATAAGGGCTGAGAGCATGAAATAATACAGTGGAAATGGCTCATGATTAAAATGAATAGCCTGCCTAAGAGGATACAAAATTTTTGGTGACAAAGAACTCTTTGAGCTATTCCCTCCATTTCTTATGTTTGCACAGTTCTTTTGAGCAGGAGAATCTGTGACAGAATAGCAATGTGCTGCAGTAACTTGCAGGGTATGCAGAAATTTGCACAAGGGTGAAGCTGTTTTTTGGTTGATTGATTGTGCAGGAGAGATGCAGCCCAGTAACCCTGAAGATCAGGATTACTTACAGTGGTCTTCAACAGATCGAAGAGCACATCCATATTTTAAAGGATTTATGTCTCTCTGGTGATTACCAAAACATCTGTTAAAGAGGTTTGATAATGCCACTTAAAATTGGAGGATTTATTAGGCTTCCTCATTCTCCCAATTATTATAAAAGTAATAGAATTCTCTCATTACTTATAAAAGTTATAGCCTCTTTCATAAAAGACTTGTCTAATTTCTTTGCTTTACAATGCAAACAAGATTATTGAAGATAATAGTGAAATATTTAAAGAGAYGAATATTAAAATCTTTTCACTGCCATAAAGCATCCAGACATTCTTTCCTGCTATACCTGAACAATTATTAATCTCATAAAAAAAAAAAAAATTAAAAGCTGTTTCTTCTTTCATCCATTTTGACCTTTTGGAAATTATAATTATCAGAGATCATCAGTGCAGTGTAGGAAGGAAAATGGGGACAACAAAAACGATACTAAACAGAGCAGATATAAAACATGTAACAGATATGAAGAGGTATGTYCCTCAATATTCCTTCTCCTTCACCAACCTAAAAGTCAATGGTTGKAGTCATCACAGAAAAAGCACCAGTCTGTGGAGTTGAGGGAGGGAAGGCACTGCTGCTGCTTGCTGACAATGGATGAGCGCTCATTCTGTTCCTTGATCCCATGGACATGGGAATGCCAGAACCAAACYCCACCTGGGAGGGGATTGTTCTCTTTGACCCCTGAAAAACCAAATGCTGAYCTATCATGAACATAATAAGCAAGCTATCAAAGTCAAATATAATAATTCATATTAGTCTTGGAGGGATTGATAAATACATGTTATTTGCCTGAAGGTAGTTTAGGGACGATGTAATACATAACACAAAAAAAGGCTGCATTTATGTTAACTTATCTTAGACCAGTAAAGCCAATTTAGTTTTACCTGAGCTGTTTGGTGGTCTTTTTTGTCACTGTTAAAATTTCAATCAATTATTTTGTTTACATTTAGGNAAAAAAAAAAAAAAAAAAAAAAAAAAAAAAAAAAAAAAAAAAAAAAAAAAAAAAAAAAAAAGGAAAGGGATTTAATTACTTCTAAATATTGAGTTCCAAAGAAATACCTTGAGACCTGTTCTTCTTTCAGTGTTTTTCCTTTGTAATTGCTCAATAAGCAAAAGTGTGTGGTCACATAGGAACAATATCATAAAAGCARTCACAGCAGCCTGCTAAAATCTCTTATTAAATTTCATAAAAGTTTCTGTCTCCTAAATGCTTTCTTGGAGAAGTTACACAGCACAGTAAGATACCATTGTAGCTCACAGATACCTCCTCCATGTTTTTATAAATTAAGTGTTAGCTCATGCTGCTTTAAAACCACAGATTATATAAAAAAATAAAAATTGGAACAATTGCTATTCTATGCTATCTGCAACACTTGGAATTTTGTCCTTTATTTTGAGAAAGAAAAAGTCATGAAGAGCACAAATAATTTGCATGATTTTTGAGGTTGTCCTCTAATGTAGTTCATGGCACCTGAGAGTACAGGTTTGAGACATGAAAATTCAGAGTAGGCTTATTTGGAAAGGAAGAAGTCTACAATATTATAAGAATTAATTCAAAAGATATGCTGYTCATTAGAGTTTTAAAAGGTTGCAATTTCAAAGTTTTTCATGCTCAGTTGCTTCAAATCACCTGATGTTTACAGGAATCTAAAATATTCATGGTCTGTGGATCTCCAATGGGATAGTATGTATTAGGAATCTGACATAAACATCAGTGTGTGAATTTTATGTATTTAGGTAGTTGAAAAAATGTGGTTCAATATGCTCTAAAGTGTGGTTCTGTGAATTAGTACTGCAGGAAATAATCACATCCATATTGAAATGAGTAAGAAACACTTATCCTTGTAACATTACACACCAGCAAGCAAATCAGTCTAGCTAAYTCATACCATGTGGTATGACTAGAAATATTTTTCAGTGATTTGAAGAATCATATTTTTGGTCTATAATTTGTAGAGGTAAAAATAATACCTACCTGTTGAGAAAAGGCTGGTCTTTTACAGCTAGTCTACCCACAATCAATATAAAAAGAATGGATCATTCAKCTGTTATTTACAAACTCACTCTGTAGAGGATTTGATGATTTATATGCATAGAGAACCTTCCCTTCAATACTGCTTTGGAAATAAAAAAAGTTTTAGAGTTATAGTAATATGATAATACAAAGCAGAAACTTTATCAAAAGCTGTATTAATTAATTCTAGCACTAGTCACTCATTAGTTCATGCACTGTAATAATCAGTTCCAGAATCAACAAATCCTATTTTCTCAGTTAATTTCTCTGTTTTTTAAAGAGAGCCATTTCTAATACTCTTTTAATAAAATGGAAATGAATCCCTCTTATTTAATAGATTAGRAAAATTAAATCAATTTACATTTTGTTCAAAAAGTTTGGAAAAAAAATATGTCCCTATTATGTTSCTACCAGAGTCTGGTACAAAAACTTATTATATCTCATATTCCCACATTTTATCTGTAGCTCTTTCCTCAACCACATGAGAGTGCCTTAATGTTCTTTTTAGGGTTTTAGCATTTCAGTCATCTTTTTTTTTTCCTTTATATTAGAACTTAAGTCAACATTTCAAATTATTTCTTGTATAAATTTTAAATTACATCTTGCTTGACCATAAAAGGCATCAGAAAGGACAGAGTATCTTATACCAATGTCTTACAGTTTTATGTTACTAAAAATATCACTGGAAAGTTGTGCCTTGCAAATATTCTCACATTTGTTTAAAAGAATACAAATTGCTCACATTATTAGCTCAAAATGTTTGATGGGCTGAGATCACAATCTCCTACAAAATAATATGTGTCAGTGTAGAAAATGTCAGTTGGAGAAGCAAGTATTCATAGTTTGTCTTTATCAGACAATAAGAATCTTCCCATTTTAAAAATCTGGTTAAAAATAGAGAAAGTTATGCTAGCTTCAGAAGAACTGAGAGTTTGGGCAAGCTGCAGGAATCAAGTAGCAACCAAGATGAGAATGCTCAAAAGGACATAAAAGGAATAACAGCATTTCACAGAATTTCTAGCCGTGGATACAATTTCAGAATTCCTAAATCATTCAATATCTAGGACCAAATCCTTTCAGGAGTAAATCAGTGTAGATCCACTGAATTATTCTGAGCTGTATTGAAATAATTTTTAAAGTGAATTTTAAACAAGTAATCCCATCTCCCAACAACCCTCCAATATTATCAGCCCCTCTATTCCCTATTGTCATGCCTATTTATTAATCTGTATTGGTATTACTTTAGCTAACCTTCATGCTTATTGAAAACAAATGGTGTGAAAATCAAGATTACACTGGGAAGCAACCAAGTCCAGAATCATCTTTTGGGCTTTTATCTTGTCAATGTGACTCTTGCTTGAAGAATTCAAATTCCTTTTCTGTATTTCAAGTATGCACAAAGAGATGAAAAAATAAACAAATATGTACATGTACAATTCATGGGACAAAAAGACCAATCTAAAGGAAGTGTCTCTCACACTAATTGAGTTACAAAACATGTGACTGCCTTAGTACAATATCTGGTCTTTTAGAAAGTCTTTGGTTCTCACAGAATTGAGATGTATCAGCTGCCCAGGGCTGCCGTCTCTCAGGATGGCATAGCATCTGGAGATCAGCTAGTCAAGCCCTGGGTCAAAGAAAGGCCACCTGTAGTAAATTGTCTTGAAGAGTGTTCAGGTTTTAAATATGCCCAAGAATGGAGACTGTTACTGGTCCACATGCTCAGTCTTTCTGTTCTTTTGATTTGGTAAGTTTCTTGGGTAGGTGGGCTGTACATCACAATCTCCCTCTGCTAGAATTATCTTTTACCCAGTCATAGCTGATTTCAACAGTTTATGAATTGTTTTTCCCTGTGGCCTGCAAATTCCATATTCTTTGTGTCCATTGTCAGTGATAACTTTACCATATCAGATCTGTCAACCTCCCCCCAGGTCTGAGATAACACCAGAACAACAACAACACTTGTTTCTCATCTCAGCATCCCCCTGTGGAAGGTTATTTTCTAGGTATTGACAGRGGCATATTTGGGGGTGGCTTTGGTGGTCTCTGGTCACAGATGCCATCTCTGTCATAACTCTGCCAAACTGATTTTTGTTTCATCAGGGATATTTTAGCTCCTCAGCTGTCTCCTGTCCCATTACCAGCTCATCCAAAAGATCTTAACAAAGACCACTGAAACTGCTGCACAAAGTCCCATTTCTCCTGGCTCCCTGTGCCGCCTGTGCTTCTAATTTTTATACAAATAAAAATGCAAACTTCAACAACAGAGATACTTAGGGATCCAAACRTATTCTTAGAAGCACAGAGGTAATTGCTTGGAGATAGCTACTCATTTTCATTAACATGAAAAAAATTATAACAGTTCTCTAAAACAGAAATTTAATTTAAGAAATAAGGATACATTTTATCTACATAGTAGGGCAAACAAGGTCATSCTCAATAAAAAAAAACTCATCACCTGTTGTCACCTCTTATGTTCATGTGTAGAGCACTRCAACCTACATTTCTAACTGCAAGCAGAAAAAAACAAACTTCTTTATCCACTTCTAATCACAGCTGCTCAAACTGATTCACAAATTAAATAATTCATCTGGAAAATAACAGTCTTTCTCAGGTAATTTGAGAAGAAACAGTGTTGATGAATTCTCTTTTTTTTTTTTTTTTCTTGATGTTTTTTGGATGATTCTTTTGCTGGTGTTTTCTCAGGTAGAGCTAATTTCTTCAAATGCAGATTATTGATTGAATGACTGATTTGTTAATGTTTATTAGTTACTTTCTGCTGAAAATTTAGTTTTTCCATATATTGTATTTCTCAAATATGAAATTTTAATATCTAGTGATAATTCAGAGATAAATTTTTTAACACCTGGTTCACCAGTAAGATAAGCCCAAAGGTAGTTGAAAAAGCTTCCTGATGTAAAATATGCAAGGATTTAAAGCTATTGATTAGATGAAGACACCAATTAAGTGCCCAGCAGTTACATTAAGGTTGCAGATATTTGTCAGTGCTCCACAGACGAAAAGGTCTAGCAATAAGGGGGAAAAATGAAAAAAAACAAAATGAAAAAAAACCAGTTTACATTTTTTCATTGTTATATTTGTTTCTAAGACAAAAATTACAATTTCTTAATGTAAAGATGAGAGAGTCATTGGAGAAGGAAAGCACATTTTTAAACCAGTATTATTTCTGTCCTGAGACTAGATAAGTAATAASTCTTTCTATGTTTCAATGCAAATGGTAATCTATTATATCGGGGAAAGATTGTGATAGTTTTATCCTTTGAGCAGGAACTATTACACRGTTGCTGTAGTGAAAAAGAAACAGAAGTTAATGTTTATTTCTGATTTGAATCAAGTAGCAATTGAAAAATCAATTCTGTTTTCTACTCTCTTAATTAGGAAGAACCAAACAATGCAGTCATGTTATGAAAACTTTAGCCCTTAAAATCAGGTTTGCATTGAGGGTTTATTCTGTGAGTTGTTTATAAATGAAATTAAAAAAGACAAATTTACCTATCCTTTGTATTCCTCAGTCACAGTAATGGTGAAAAATTTGCAATAATCTTCACCTTAAATTAACTAAATGACAAGAAAAAGCAATTTTTTTTCCCTTATCCTGCTACTTCTGCATTATCTTTGATCAGTATTTATAACATAAACATGATGTCCACCAAAGAATATAAAAAACTCATGGACTGCTCATATACTCATGATTCTCTCTTCTTCTTTTTTTTT
>NW_026623277.1:2427304-2433735 GCF_030028575.1 Malurus melanocephalus
TTTTTCCTTTTTATGAAAGTATCTCCTTATTTTGCAACAACATATGGCAACTCTTTTTCATGTCTTTCTCTTTTGTTCTAATGCTTTTGTATTACCTCAGATACAAAAATGCACCCATCCCTATCCCAAAAGTAATTTATTTTCATACTGAATTAGGACCTTATTTCCAATTACTGGGTATGCTACTATTGTGGTTACTATTGATATAGGAAAAGTAACATTTACTAAGGCTTCTTTTCTTTTAAAGCAGAAACTGTTTAATCTGAGAAAACTGGAGTACAAAGTGACTTTATGTGAAAATTAAATTTTTTTAATGGGACTGAACTTTCTCAATTCAGTCAATATAGCTTAAATAGTTAGTGARGTACTAAAGATAAAATAGCCAAAAATTATCTGTTCTTCTATAGAGTATAGACAGATTGGTGCCAAAATGATCCAATTGTAAAGGGTTGATGTAATTTTGAACAAAAACGAGTTGGTAAGTTACTCAGAGAGGTGCTGAGGATTACCCATTAACTGTCTGAAAATTGTCTGTAATTTCCTCTGTCATTCATTTTCTCATTCTCACTTATAATTGCCTACAAATTGAAAAAAACCAAGATTTTACAGATAAAAGGTCTGAGACCCTTAACTAGGATGCATCATGGCCAAAGTAATAGTTCAATGAGGGGCATACTTGGAAGACATTTTTCATTGTTGCAGCCAACCTAACCCAGATACTATTCCAGGTCTGGAAGAAATCCACTAAAAACCCACATTCTGAAACAAAGGCTTCTGTTTTCTGAAGCCATGTCTGAAAACAAAGAGACAGGAATTTAAGAAAAGTGTTTCTTCTAGTTCATAAGAGAGAAATAGAAGCAGAGAAAGGTTATTTACTCCTCACTACTTTAAAAAGGAAATTAAGTCTCTGATAGGGGTGGAGGTGCCAACTCTTTGGTTGTCCCAAAACAGCTCAACAAGCTGCATTTGCAGGTCTCTGACTAGAGAGTTATATCTAGTCTGCCCAGTAGCTTGGATTTACTAGGGAAAGGTAGGAATTCTGTGTGCATGTCCTCAAATCACAGGCTAGTAAAGAAAGAAAAAAGGAACAGAGCCAAAAGAAGAGATCCTTAAACTACACCCTTCCATTATTTTTTCCCCTGTAAGATGGTAGAAGCGGCATGGATTGGGTTTTGTCACCTTTCTTTTTTTTCACTGTGTTTTGCAGGTAATAAAAAAGAATGAAAATACAGAATGTATCACTATATTCTACTGAATTCCCTTTTCTTAAGCATAGAATAGAAATACCCTTTTTAACAAAGCAACACTTATTGTAAGAAACAAGCTTGACACTAGCTCACACATACTGCATAAATGACCTTCAGAGGGGAAATGACATCTAAATTTAACAGTTCRAAATCTTGTTTTAAAAGAATTTTTAGCTCAGACATTTCCAAAGGTAACTTAATTAATTGTATTCTGAATTAAACTGTCCAGAAGARAAATTCAACTAAGACCATAATTTAAAATTTTATTGCAAATACTATTTGTATCTGAATTTTATTTATAAGACCTCAAATTATCATAGTTCTGTGATTTTTTGATATGGAGATGACATATAAGACATATGAAGTTAAAAGACTTACCAGTCTMGTGTGATGTGAGTAGCTGTTCAAATTCATTTCTTTGGGTATATTTTGCAGAAAATCTGTGGGTTGTTTAGGGTTTAATGCTGCTATTATTTTCTTTTCATGGATCATATATTTCTTACAGAAATTTCTGCAGTCTCAAACAACTTTAAGCCTTAGTTCATATTCTGTAGGTATAACTATTCCATTGCAACACAGTTAAATGATAACAACAAAATGTTGATATTTCTACTTGTGTAGGTACCTCCTAATCTTTCTACAAAAGAGCAGGGGAGAAAAAATCCTATGTACTCACTGTTAAGGACATTGATGCAACAGAAAAAAAGATGGAGGCTGAAAATCTTGAGGCTTTTAAAAATGTGGGCAGTACTAATAGGGTACAATAGTGCTTGRAATGCATGTGATGTTAAAAAGTCAGGATGCTCCATCGCTGCCATCAAAACATTTCCAGGCACTTTACAATTTCCAGGAGTCCCCCGACTGCAGAAGTGGTTCAAACTCAGCCATGGTCACAAGAACAGGATTATTTTCCTCTTCTGAAGCACTGATCAGAAATTAGATTACTTCAGGGGAAACCCTGCTTATATAATCCCATTTTTTTCACCTTTCAAGTTTTTCCCAATGTCTACAATTATTTCTTTTTAACAGCTCTGATCTATTTATTGTTTCCCTATAGRTCCTAATTTTGCTGATTTATGCCCTTAATTACTGTCTGTAACTGAGCAGTCCTTGTAATTTCTGTCTTGCCCAGAAATTCATGTTAATTTTTCCTTCTGTCACAGTTTCTTGTTTCTGTCTTTTGACAGGCTGCTGTAAAATTGGCCCACCACAAACCAACATTGTTTTAAGTTATGTATCTCGTACCCCTCTTTGCTCTCTGTTAACACCTTGTAATTTTTCATGCTATTATCTTGTTAGTGCAGCCACATTCAGGGTCAGCATAGCACACACATGGCAAAAGAGAGTTAAACGGCAAAAAAATACCTTACAATCCCCTGTCAATTATTAGCCTTATGAATTTTAAGATCAATATTTTCTATAAGCAAATCATTGTCTGTCAGTACTCATTCTCCCATGTGTGAAACTTCCTCATCAAAAATATATTTCAGTCRAAACCAATGATCCACTTTGTAGATTATAAAATAATAATTTCACTTTCGCTATATCATCCAAAGTATTTTCTTCTCAGTGCCCATAATTGCTTTCAGTAAAGTGTAGTTCCAAAAAGCCAGAMCAGAATTTCTGTATTATTAATAAAACATCTTGCTCAAAGTTCTTTGAAAGATGTCACTAAGTAACATCAAGGTGTCACAATGTCTTTCTATTTACTGCTTACACATTGACACTAAATAAACAGCAACAGAAGAAGAGTAGGAACACAGCCTTGTGGTTAAAATGTCTTTTTCTTCCATAAGGCTGTTTCCAGGAAATCTAATAACTTATAGGCAGTCTGTACAAAAATTAMATATTTTGCTCCTGTATACAGATTGTCATTTTGAGCACCATTTATTTTTACTGCTAAATTATTTCTATCTTGTCTTTTTATAGAATGGTCCAGCACCATTCATCACCCGTATCTACATCTAAACAACAGATGGCATTTGATTTTTTTTTTTTATTCAGATTCCCCATGAATCTGTTGAAAAGAGAATTTCTTGAAAGATAATCCCTGCTTTTGGCCACTCAATTCTACTGCTCCCCAGGATGCAGTTTGCCTTCTTGGCTATCCAGGCATGCTGTTGGCTCACAGTGAGCCTGCTGCTCACCAGCACCCCCAGATCCTG
Source organism: Malurus melanocephalus (assembly GCF_030028575.1). Lineage (NCBI taxonomy): Eukaryota > Metazoa > Chordata > Aves > Passeriformes > Maluridae > Malurus > Malurus melanocephalus. The sequence goes on from NW_026623277.1 coordinate 2,430,717, forward strand.
TTCTGCTGGACTCTCCTCTCCCAGCTCATATTAGTGTCCAGAAGCACCCTGTCCTAGGTGCTGAGTCTTTATATATCTTTATCTTTATTTTTATCTTGCTAAATGTCATGCCACTGATGATTGTCTGATGCTTCAATCTACACAGATCCGCCTGCAAGGCCTCTCACACCTCAAGAGTCAGCAGTACCTTCCGAGTTTTATGTCATCAGCAAAAGCTTTRATGGTGTGTTTGATTCCTGCATCCAAAAAATTTACGAAAACATTGAACAGAACAGGTCCATAAGTTCTTGTCCTGTCCTGTTGTTTCATCCAGGACAGAGTTAATTTTTGCAGTAGCCCTGAGGAGCTGGAGCCTGGCCATGTCCAGGTTATGTTTCTGCACCATCTCATGTCAGCTACCAGGGGAAGGGTTGAGGAACTTTCTGTCTTCAGAGAAGGACATGGAAACCATGTTGAGAGCACTGTGTGGTGGGACCTTCAAACATTGGGATTACATTTAACACAGGCCACCTGGACAGTACTTACCAGAAGCTCAACCAGCCAAGCTGTCCCAGCACAATCAAAATCTTCAAGTACTGTAAAAGGAGATAAAACTCCATGGTGCATATGAGATAAATGCCAAGGAAGACAGTTTGGATTAAGTCACAAATTCTTCTGTATTCACAGATGGCTCCCTGAGTGCTATTGGCCAGAAATGATATTCACAAAGTTCAGGATTTACACAGGATTTTCTTGTCACAGCTCTATCATATTCCAATATAACATATTGATACCTGGGAAGTTGAAATCTCAAGAAAAGAGCTATTGATCCAGAGATTTCTTCTAATTGCCATAAGAATAGGTTACCATTGTTATCAGCTGGGCTGGGCCACTGGCAGCAGACACCCAGTGCAATATTTCTTCTTTTTTTCCATCCCCCTAACCCAGAGTGTCCCAACCACATCATCACTAATAGTGGGGCTGCACAGTCAAACCTCTCCTTCAATACAATTCCTTCACCTTGCCTTTCTTGTACCATTCCTGAACAGTCTGCAGCCCTCCATTCCATCATTCCTGTCATGGTACTTATTCCATAAAGTCTTCCTAACAGCAAAGACATCATAACTCTGAGAACAGCCCAATGCTTCCAGTTTATCTTGTTTGTTTCTCATACTACATGTAGTATTGTACAGATGTGTGTATGAAACAAAATTCATATGTGTTCCCTACTCCCCAGTGTTCCCTTGATCAATGCTTCCATTTACATTGCCACCTAAATTTTCCCACTTAATTATTCATATATTTTGTGTTGAAAAACCCCTAAGTTTGGAAACCCAAAAAATGTGTTCCCACAGTTTGCACAAGACCTCCCAAAATATGTTTATTAAACTGACACAATGTGAGAAAGCACTATTATTTTTCCTGAATGTGTTCTTACTAAATAGCACAGGTGGACTGTGATTATTTTTTTTCCTAACTCTATATTTTTTCCTGGTTATATATATATAATTTATATGATTTATGTCATTATATAAAACTATACAATTTTATAATAACTCTAACAATTTTTCACTACTCTTTTCATCTTTTCAAATCTTTTGTAAAGTTTGCCTTTATTCTGCTGGTTGCCATCCCTATAAGGAAGGAAAATGTCTGGGTAGGACCCACAGGCAGGTAGCAGAAATCCATGTCATCTTATTAAGAGTAAAATACCATGCTAGCAATATTTGACCAGGTGAAATTAAACGCATGACCAAGAATTTAGCTGTGGGTTGTTTATCTTTCCATTCTTTAAGGAACACCTGTTTTTCACAAAACACCTCCTGAAAACATTTTGTCTTTGAAATAACAACTTTTTTTTTTTTTTAAGTTACATCCAAATTTTTCTAATACTGTGGAACACCCACATGCTTTTAGAGAACAAACCTAATTTAGAGGTATCAATACTTTTTCCCAGAGATTTGGAATATTAAGAGCAGAGATGATTACATCTAGAAGAATCTTTTCTGCAAAGAACTGTCCAGTTGTGAAAATCGCTTACAGAATGGGGGACACTGAGAGAAAAATAAAATAATACTCCAATACATAGAACATCCAAATGTTGCTTAAAACTTTGTAAATCACTAAAGCAAACAAAGAAAATAATCAACTCTGGCACTGTGAAATTTATCTGAAGTCTGAATGTTCAAACACATATAAATTGTTCTAAATGAAACCTTTGTTTTCACTCTGTTACAAAAAATGCTGGATGACCCTGGTTGCCTTCCTTTCACATTTGAGATTGTTAGATGTTATTAATTTTTCTTTTGTTTTCTGCTCACAAGAGTGAAACTTATTATTTGAAAGGAGGGAAAAAAAACCTCACCTTACTTAACATTCTATGTTTAATTTGTGATACCCAAAAGCTAATCAAGATTTCATGCTGTGATAAGACTCTGTGGAGTGCAAAAGAGGAATGGGACTTCAGGAATGGGACAGTTCTTAGGGCTAAATATCCCATCAAATTAACAAAATATGAAGGAAAAATTTTCTTTCTGATGAGACCTTTGAATATTATGTGTTTGGTAAACAATCCTGTTGATATATTTTATGCACTGAGATAATACAATAACTCTTTCTTAAATGTCCTATCCTAAGGACAACTTGAATGCACTCTGTTTTTCAAAATGAACAGAATTAAGGAGACTTTGTGTCTGTCAGCAAATTGAGGAATGTGGGAGMCTGAAGAAAGTTGCATCTTCTGTCGGTAAGAAAACAAGCCCAAACTCTCTGACAGAAGACACCTGGCCAAAAGAGTGAACCCTACCACTGTAGCTCTTTTCATGGAAACTTGCTAAAAAGACAGTCACTAAAAACAAGTCAGAGAAGCTGAATGAACACAGATTTAAATCAAACARTATAAAATAGCTCAATTAATCTTTCTGTGAGAATCAGCTGACAAATTCCTCTGTTCCTGTGTTCCCCTGGGAGGTCCTTAATAGTGCCCATATACACCCATAACATGACACGCCCATTGCATCTTATAATAATTCTACTTCTC
>NW_026623277.1:2434189-2437186 GCF_030028575.1 Malurus melanocephalus
AAAAAAAAAAAGCCAAGACTTTGCCAGGTTTAATTGCAATAACTTCCAATAATAGTTTTTTGTTCCAGGAGTAGAAATCTTTTTCTGTGGAAGCTCTGTCTCTTGAGTGTTAAGTTTTTAAGWAGACTGAATGTGCGTCCACATGTGATGGTGATGAGTGGTGCTCTTTAGAGGTCCATACTGCGACAAGAGCTGTTTAATGACTCCATCGGTGGCACTGACAGTGGGACTGAGTGCACCCTCAGAGAGTTTGCAGACAACACAGAGCAGTGGGATGCAGTTGACACTCCTGAAGGATGAAATGCCATCTATAGTGATCTTGACAATCTCAAGGAGTGGCTCCCTGGGAACCTTATGAGATTCAACCTGGACAATTGTAAGGTGCTGCATCTGGGTTGTAGCAACCCCAGTGTGAGCGCAGGCTGAAGGGTGAACTCGAGGGATTGAGAGCAGCCAAGAGCCACTTGGGAGTGCTGGTGCTTGAAAGGCTGGACATGAGCTACCAAAACACTCTTGCAGTCCAGAAAGACAGCTGAATCCTAGGCTGCATCAAAAGCAGCATGGCCAAAAGGCCCAGGGAGGTGGTTCTGCCTCTCTACTGCACCTCTCCCATAAAGAAAGTCTGAGAAAGTGGGGTTTGTTCAACATGGAAAAGAGAAGGCTCTGGAGAGACCTTACCGTGGCTTTTTGATACTTGAAGGGGGCTCATAAGCAAGATGAGAGTAAACCTTTAGCAGGGCCTGTTGTGACAGGACAAAGATTTTAAAATGGAAGATGGTTAATTTTGATTAGATATAAGGATTTTTTTTTTTTTTTTAATTATGATGGTAGTGAGACAGGTTGTCCGGAGAAATTGTGGTTGCTCTGTCCCTGGGAGTGGGCAAAGTCAAATTTGGCCAGCACAAAAGGCTGGAGCAAGGAAAGATTATGCTTGTGGAAGAGGAACAGATTAAGGGATTCTGACACAAACTGGATGTTAGTAAATTCTGATGCAGCCATGAGTGTCACGGGAGTTGGTTGAAATAATTTCAAGGCCAACTTTGGTCATGGAAATTGTAGAATTGAAGGAAAGCAAATGTCACTGTTGTCTTCCAGAAGGACAAGACCTGGGTACTGTCCAGAGARCTGCAGGTCAGTCAGCTTCAACTCCGTTTTTGGGAAGATTAGGGTTTGACAGATTCTTGAAACTGTTTCAGAGCACATGAAGARCAAGGTGGTCAGGAGCAGTCAGCTGGCTTTACCACGGGGACATAATACTCAATCAACCTGATAAGGTTTTGCAACATGGCTGTCTTGGTATCTGAGGGGAGAACAGGATATTTCAAACCTTGACTTTCAACCCTGTCTCCAATAGTATCCAAAAAAATCTCTTTGCTGTGAGGTTGACTGAGCGCAGCAAAAGGTTTCCCAGAAATTTTGTGGAGTGCCGATCCTTGAAGATATTAAAAAAAAAAAAACAAAACTTACTATACATGGTTCTAGGTAATTTGATCTAGGTGATCCTGCTCGAGCAGGGGCTGGGGCAAGATGACTTTTAGAGATCCTGCCCAACCTCAGCTATTCAGTGATTCTATAACCCTTGCAGAAGCACTCAAGAATTGGGGAATTGCCTTAAATATGAGAATGTGATAAGGAATTTGCTGAATCCAGATCCAAATGACATAAATCTTCTGTGTTATTGGAAAGCAAGCAGAAAAAAAGGCCAATGTCTTGAAATTATTTTATCCCTAGTATTCTCTGTAGTGGTGCACTTCCCAGACACCCTGCCAGCACCCACATATCTTATTTTCAAAAGGTCCTGCTGAATGACCAAACCATCTCAGCAGTGAAGCTTCCCTTGATCATACCAGTTAAAATGTGAGGCATTTCTGGACAGCTCACGGTGGGATTGTTACCCAGTGAAGGTGGTAAGCAAAGGATAAGCAATCACCAGTTACAGCCTGGTGAATTTGAAGCCTAAGTGGCATGGTAAAATTCTGAATTGTAGCCCTAGCGGAATGATACCATTGCTACTGCATTTTGGGAAAAAGTCCCAGTAGTTACCAAACTTGGGTTATGGACATGAGGGATACTTTCTGATGTTCAAATCAATCATCTTGCAACCCTGTGAGCAGCAGTCCTGAGGCCCTTTGAGCTCTCCTGAACTGCAACAGCCTGCACCAGCTGTCCCAACACCCCACCCACAGATCACCACGCTCCTCAGGGTGCAATCCTTGTCTGTTTGGAAGCACAAAGTGATGAGATTTTTCAGTTAAATTAGGGGGATTTTTTGATAGGGACCTTCACACACAGAGGAAAACTGTACACATCATTTTAGCTCTGAGTCTGTGAATTGAATATGCTATGAGCATTGTTATCTAAAATCTACACGTAAGTCATTGTTATGATTGTAGTAAACCCTGTCAAATTAGTTTGTAAATATTAAAGTAGTCAATGATTAAGTACTGCTAAACCCTTTTGCACCCTAATCTTTGCATTTATATCCTTTGTACTCGTACCCCCTTTCTCATTCCCAGCTCCTTTGCACTCATACCCCCTTTCTCATTCCCAGCTTCCATGTAAAATGTTCCAAATTACTTCTAATTTTATATTCCTTTGTAGGCTTTAACTGGTGCAGTAATAGAGTGAACCTTACCATCAAACTCTGTTACATCAYGTTTTCACAAATTCATGCCAAACCCTGATTTTGCCAAATCTCTGACAGCGTTCTTTAATTGGCTAAACCCCTCATTCACAACACTCTCAGAAAGCAAATGTACAAATGTCAGTGCTCAAAAGCATGAAGGAAGTTTTCTATTGAAAAGCTAGAATTTCCAGTAGCAAAGGCATTGAGAGAACAGAAGGAGCACAAAGTGCCATCTCAGTGATTTTGAACCTGCTGGATGAACTGGAAGAGTCAAGGAACATTCAAATATGACTGCACAAGGATCCACTGTCATTTCAGATGGGTTAATAAGTATCCTTGAGACCCTCCTTTGCACAACTTTATCTTTTGGA
>NW_026623277.1:2437351-2442692 GCF_030028575.1 Malurus melanocephalus
TTTTAAAGTTGAGACAAAGAAAGCAACATAATTTAAAATTGTTAAAATATTCAAACTGAAAGTCATAGTACGTGATAACACTTGTCAGTAAAAAAAATAATGCCTAAAAATCCTCAAGGTAAATGTTCATGATCCTTCACATTTATTTTAAAACATCCTGTTCTAATGATGATAAACATAAGCCAATAGCATTCTTCAGATGCCAAAGCTGATTTTTAAAGTCAGCAGTGTGAGAGCAACATGTTAGTTGCTACATAGTTTTAAAAATGCAGAGGGTATACAGAGTTTTCAATGTATCTCCAACCTGCATTTTACAAATAAGCTCTGTTTCCCCCATGGCAGCTTGAGCATCCCTGCCTCTCCTCTCCTGACATCGCTCAAAATACCAAATTCAGCATTAGATATTTGGTTGATTCAAAAGGGATATTGCATTGGAATTTGGCCTCAAATACATCCCTAATTTGCAAAAGTTTTAGGATAACATACTGTCTACAGTGAAAGTGAAGGCGTCTATATAATCTGTGTGATGACTGAGTATTCTCTTCTGAAATATTGTTTCAACGAGCTCCAATTCTCTTCCTTACTCAGCAGAAAACCACTTCTATTAAGATTATGCCATACCTATATCATGTCACATCTGTGGTCTGTGTAGCAACAATCAGTGTTGAAAGTCTCAGAGGTGTGGAACAGAAATATATTTAATTGCTTTCTGAGCCACCGTTTAAAACATCACAGAAAGAATTTAATTTTCTGCGTTACAAATCTTAGCTCTGTGTAGTATGTCTACCCCTGTTAGAAAAGCTTCTAACAACCAATTTGTCTATTTTTGTTAAAATTCTGCTGCAGGACTCCTAGCCCAGAAGCAGGATTTAAAACAGATTCCTACAAGTATGTGGTAGCTGTCTGTGGTGTCCTGCATTCAACACAGGGGGCAGATACACTTGTAGRAACAAAATGACTACACAGCTAACAGTGTTGGTGTAGAACTGATTATGATTTTTGCATCCTGGATAGTTGCTGACAAATACTTGTTTTCTAAGTCTCTTGGCTGAGACTGAACCTAAAGGTTATTGTACTTACAGAGATCCTAAGCATTTAGACTGATCACCTGTTTGCACAACTGAAATATTTACCTTTCAAAGGTTCTTATCTTTACAGATAAGTGTCAGTTGGGTTTTATTTTCTGGTTTTGCTTTTCCTTTTTTTTTTTTTTTTTTTTTTTTTTTTTTTTTTTTTTTTTTTTTTTTTTTTTTTTTTTTTTTTTTTTTTTTTAATTGGTTAAGATTTGAGAGCAAGACTCATTTTTATTTAGCCTGGTTTCAGCCAAACTCAGACAACAAAAATTCCTGGTTGCAAACATATTCTGCTTAATATGGAATGCTAACAATTAAATGCATGTGAGTAAACACTGAGGTCTCAGCTTCAGGGATTCTGTCTATTTGCATTCATCRTCACCACAAGATTCTGACAGATTATGTCATAAAAATGTTAGCTTTTTGTCACCATTCYTAAGTTCTTGCCTGACTAGTCGAAGCACAAGATATCATAAAGGAAATCTGGAGGGTATTGCTCACTGCAGTCTCCGTGTGAAATCTTAATGAGATTACTATCTTTTTGCTCTTCAATACTGTAYACACATTAAGCAGTACCATACTGAAACAACAGATACCAGCCTAAATTTGAATTGGACCACTAAATTTTAAAATAACCATGTAACTTGCAAGATCTATGAGGATTTATTAGTGTAGTTGAGCTTGAACGATCAGTCCTGCATGCAGGTGGGCATCATCTAGATCTGTTCTGAAGGTGATAAAGGTCTCATCTCAAAAGATTTGTCTATATTATGGAAAAATCAGGACTTCCAGTCTTTGGTATCAGATCTTTTTGATTTTATGCTGACTGGCAATGCCACGAGAATAGGTGTGCCTGACAGCTTAAAAGACTGTGATGATACCAATTATTTAACCTTAAACATGGCTGCTTCATGCAACTGTGATGGAAGGTAAAATCCCTCCTTGAGTTTCAGGATTGATCCATAAGCCAAAAATACAGCAGTGGTGGCAGTCCCATCACACCTTTTGTGGGACAAAGTCCTCCAGTACTGATGTGATTTTCCAGTGTTGCCCTAGACAGCTTTTCTGCCTCACTTTATCCCTGAGGTGAGGTTATAGACAGTCAAATCAGCCAGCAATGGCTGCAAGTATTCGAAGATCCAAACTTGACCACCAGAATCTGATCTTCCCCAAACAAGGATGATTTCCATCTTGAACATACCCAAGCTGTGCACTGGTTTATGATTTAACCACCATAGAACAGAATCACAAAATATAACCCATGGCAGAGAAGTTCTCAAGCTGAGCCTGGCTGTTGATCCGAAACAAATCCTTCCTACTAAATTACAGAAAACACCTAATGCTTTTGAATGTAACAAATTCTGAAATAAATTCATAATCTTGGTGTCTGTCCTTCAGCATATTGCCATARCTCTTGTATTACTTGTTGTTTCAGATTAAATTTTTACTTTAGAAAAGTTTTAAAGATAAATTAATGCAGTCAGTGAAATACTGATGACTTGACTCATATATATACATATCATAAATTTATTGATATTCTTTGTTGTATCTTTTCTTGTATACACAGAGGARCATATAAGTGTTTGTCGGGGAGTCTGTGAATGCAGAAAATCTTATACACCTAAAATGTATCAAGCTTGAAATGGCAAGGAWTTTTTACTGAATGTATAAATGAAAGATTAATTTGTATATTAAACTTCCTGAATTTGACAAGCAGCAGCAAAACTTAAAGATTTAGAAGGCCTTAAAAAAACATTTGGAAGGGGTCCTTTTCCACCTAAAATCATCTAGAATTAACATTGTTGCTGTAACAARCAATCCAATCAAATTAATTTTGCTACAAAATCTGTACATCTTGGATAGATATTGATACTGGTATTACAGGTTGCCAGAACATGGAGTTTATGCCAAGGAACAAACCTATGGGTTTTAAGAGCATGGAACCTCTCTCAGCATGTGTTTATGGCAAGAAGGTGTGAACAGAAACTTCCAGTATAATTCTGAACAGAACAGAAAGGAGCAGATTAGAACAGGATATGTTAGAATAGAATATTCCAGTTGGAAGGGATATTTCAACCATCATCTGGTCCAACTGTCTGAYRGCTTCAGGGCTGACCAAAATGCACCTTGTTGAGAACACCYTCCAAATGCATGTTAAACACTGACAGATTTTGGATGTCAAGCCCAACTCTAGGACACCTGTTCCAGGATTTGATCACCCTGGCATTAAAATAAACAGGCTTCCTAATGTCAAGAACCTTCCTGGATGCAAGCTTGACACATTTCCATGCAACCTATCACTGGATCTCAGGGAAAACAYCTTGGCAGCTCCTTCTCCATTTCCTCTCCATAGGAACCTGCAGAGACCACTGAGGACAACCCCCACCCTCCTGTTCTCCAAAGTAGACAAAAGAAAAATCTGGGCTTGAGATAAGAACTAAGCTCTTCGTGGGCTTGAATCACCCTAGAAAGATAACTTCAGGATTTCTGGAGAAAATATTTGCATCATCTTTGTTAACTTTTGCAGCATGCGGGGAACGTGACCCCTTAGGAAGTTTTGGGAAGAGGAGAAGGATAAATGTAGCAAGAATGTACTCTCATCATATCAATGATTTCTCATCTGAATTTAGCTGTTTGAGTCAAAAGGTCAGGACTATTAAGTTCCTGCTTGGCTTTCTGGGAAAGACAAAAATTTGTAGTAGCCTACCAGTCACTAGTATAACTTTTGATCTTAAAATCAAACTGATCTGTGGCCTGCAGTAACAGCAGACAAAAAAATCTAGGAATAGAATAATATGTTTTTTTTAAATTGTCTAGCACTAGCTTTGACTGGTTTTTGCTTTTAAACTGTGTGGGGAAAGTGATGAATGAGCTTTTAAGCAGAGAAACTGCTCATACACTACAGTTCATACTGTTATCTCAAATAAACACAGTAACTTAGCTTGCATTCAATACTGAGCATGTTTACTCATTCACCACATATCTCTTTAGATCCTCTGTGACAAAGGAAGTTGGGTTTTTTTTTGTAAGATGCTCCAAAACCTGTAGCTTTTTTAATAACTTCTGTTCACAACAGTTATTTAACTATCCACTATATGACCGGAGCCACTAGGAAATCACTGACAGACTCTGAAATTTTTTCAGCCTCTGAGAAATCTAAATATTAGATTTCAGTGTTCAAGAAACAGTTTTAACAACGCTACTGTGACTAATGCTTATTATCAGTATATCAAAACAGGTCCTTAAAAGCATTTTGAGAAGAAAATTCACATAGCATTCCAGTAGTCAGTCTGCTGTTACAGTGAGATTTTGTGCATTTGGGCATTTTTTCTACTTTTGACTCAACAGAACTAACATGGGAAGTTGCATAGGATTCCTGAATTATATTTGTAGATAATATTGGTTTTATTTCTCTTCACTATGCAGGTGGTGATATAGCATTATAAAGTAGTTCACTATAGAACTAGATGTGTTTTCCCTGGATTCACAGTGTTTTGGAAAAAAAAAAAAAACAAACAAACCCAAAAAAAACCCCACAGTCCCAAGGCTGCAATGAAATAGCAACATAAACAGAGAAATGAGCAGATTTTAACTGACTAAGTAACTTGAATACAGTTTGGGTTCTTGGTTCCTGTATTTTGACCCATATTCATGGTCCGTGAAACTGAGAGAAAAGAACAGTCTGAAATAATTACAGGATTTGTCAGCAAGTTCATTAGATTGAGTTCTCAATGGACTGTCCATGAATACTGCATCTGGTAGCTAAATAATATCCAAAAATGAATTTGCTGTTACAAATGTCTACTGCAGTCCCATTGCATAGGGAAATGCCACCTTCTTCTGACTTTAAACCTGAGCTGATCCAGAAGAAGCTGCACATTCGTGCTGGGTTTTGGAAGTCTTAAAGAAAAGTTTTTTGGAGGATTTTACATGAAGTTRTAGACAGAGACATTCTGGAGGGTAAGTGAAACCCTACTTCCTTCAGCTTTCCTCTGTGCTGTTAGCAGAATACAGCTGCCAATATCCATGGGAACATTTTAGCCCTAAGCAAATATACCAAAGTCCTGCTGCAATAAAACAGGTATTGAAGAGTTTTAAAACATCTTGAAAATGCCCTTGTCAACCTGCTGCAAGTTAAAAGTGAAATCTCTGGAATGTCATATTGTGGAAAGACACAATCTCAAATGCATTTAGGTCATTCAGGAATCTGATTTAAAGTACAAAAAGTACTAATTTTTCGACATAACTTCCCAGTTCTTAATTCAGTG
>NW_026623277.1:2442885-2450786 GCF_030028575.1 Malurus melanocephalus
CCAAATAGATTTTCAAAGACTTGAAAAAGGACACCATGAAGTACACCTGAGAGAATAATTTCTGTATTGATTGGGTTTYTGTATTGATTAGTGCTTCTGACATTAGCAGGGATACCTACATTTAGCTGCAAGACTACCATCAGTGTGGGAATGATAGTTTAACTCCAAAACTCAGAAGGAGAGGTGATAAAAAACTGTCTTCAAAAGGGCATGGAATTCCTTTATTAGAAGAGCAATCAGTCCTCACTTTTCTTATTGTTTGTTCACAATAATTTTCCATATGATTTTATAKTCATTGAATTATATACAATGATTTTTCAAATAGCACATTTTTTTTCTCTTATTTAACCTCTCTGGTGGGTTTGTACGTTACACTTCTGTACACAACTTCATGAAGAGTGATGGGAGTCTGCACCAGCAGGAAGTCCATGTAGGTTCAATACCTTTTGGGGCCCTGAGGTGTGTAGGACAAGTCACAGCCCTGCTGCTGCAACGTAGTTTTAAAGTCTTCCCTGTTCAGCAGGCCCTGAAATGACCCTTTACTTTTCTCAGACTCTTGAGGGGTTATTGATTGCATTACAGGTGTTCTATGTCTCCTGAGTGCCGAGGTCAATAAAGAAACTCCAAGTAGAATCCAACTTTTGTAGTTGCATTTCTTTTCAGTGTCTAATAATAAGGTGCCATGGCAGCTTCACATGTGATGAAATGTGATRAATTGAGAAAAAATGAGGGCATAGTTAAAGCATACTTGAAGGTAGGCCCTGTCTCAAGTACTTTTCTTCATAGAAATGTTGCCAGGGAGGAATAATCAGTCAAATTCAGTAGAAAACTCCAGGAGGGTCTGAAGTTCCCTAAAATCTTGCATAACTCCTTATTTTGTGACTTGGTGTATGTCTTTACTTCAAGATTATAAGAATTTTTTTTTCGTATTTCACACATTGTATTATGGAAATTGTCATTTTGGTTTAACACCCTGTTTCACATGCTTCATGCTGTGTCCAATATGTTTGTTTTGCGGCTTAATATTTTCCTTTTTAACTGTAGCAAATGCTTGGACTAGCTCACTAAAATTGTGTGTATTATGTAAATGAATAAACAGCCTGCAGCCTGAGACTCTGAACCTTAATTTTGAAAGTCTTTTTCATCCTGAAAAATGATCAAGGAATGCATTAGTGACTCAATTAATAGGAAACATTTGTCCCATCAGAAATAGATTTAGGTCCACCAGCACATTCATATATATTGTCCAGTATTTCCAGCTCTCTTTTCTGATACCTAAAATCCTTAGGTGTATCTGAGATTGACAGAGAAAGCTCTCAAGGGCAGTAAACGCTTATTTTTACTTACTGTAAAGCAGGATGCAAATTTATAGTGTCATTTATGCATCTTTCATTAATCTTCTATTTAAAAATATGTCAACATGACATACATACAGCTTGAGTTTGGTTTTCAAACAAGTGAAACAATTTTATCTTATATTTTTCCTCTCTCGAGCTGAACTTCATCTTATTAAACTGACACAATTTAGCACTGTAATCTACTTCTGGGAATATTTTACATTTAGAGTATATGAAATTTGACAGCATTATAAAGCTTTAGGATGGCAAATGTAGAAGAGGAAARAAAGAAAAAATATTGGCCCATATGCATATCATATTTGCGTACACACACTTTAGATCTAGGCTTCTTTATTTTGTTTAGTAACTTGGAATACCTATCAGGTAGCTAAATTTGATCTAGTTCCAAAATAATGAGCTRGATCTGACTGTTAACAGGAGCCTGTTCAAGAATTGACATAGCATTTTGCAAAAAGACACATCAGCACTCTTGGGACTGTAAATCACTACTGGAAAAGCCCAGGAGAAAAACCTCAGAAGAACTCAACAGCATGCTTTAAATAAATAAATGCAATAGACAGTCAGTTAAAGATGCAGCTTTTGTTTGAATATAGCTACAGGTCTCTGCAACTTTATATTAAATCTTATCCCAAGATACAAAGTGAAACGTAGCAGAAGAAATAGGCACATAAATCCACAACAGTGATGCCATTGAGTAGCACTTTGTCTTATAAATAGTATTTATAACCTTATAAATACTATTTATGATAATCTCATATACATTCACTATTCTTCTCCTGGATTTGGTTGATTTGGGGTGGTTTTGTGTGGTTTTTTGGTGGGTTATTGTGGGTTTTTGTGTGTTTTCTGGTTTTTGGGTTTTTGTCTGCTGGTTGGTTTTGATGGCAAAGTGTTTCAGAGTTTTCTCTGTTTTGATCATGTTATTTTTTCAGGGAAACCAGGCAGTCATATCAAAATCTTCAAAACCAGAATACTGTCTTGATGTAGCAATGGGAATTGGAGAGTTTGTGTATTTCACCTATATGTAGAAAACAAAAACCAAGTTCATCCCAGGTTTTAGGGGATAAAATAATCCAAGAATAATCCTGGTATYCTAAAAATGCTTACATGCATACAGTTATCAATGACTTATAACTTTAAAATTTCCTGGCAAAATATACTTTTCTACTTCAACAAAAGTTGTTTCTCTTCAACTGTGTCCCAGAATTATATAGAATGGTTAATATTGGAGGGACCTTTGGAAGTGGGCTGGTCCTTTCCAGGTTGATGGGTGGATGATGCAAAAGARTATGTGTCTATCATATATATCTACATTTCTATATATCTACATATATCTCTGTCTATACCTATGCATCTATATCTATATTTATCTATCTAGGTAACTTGCGTTGGAAATAGTTGTAAGGATTTAAAAAGAAATGTTGCAGTCAAAACTGAACTTGATAAATTTCCAAAGCTCTTTGAAATCACTAATATGAAACAGCAAAGGCAAGTGAAAAATGCCGTACACATAAAAGAAAAATCAAATGCAAAATGTTAAATTTAAACATTTCTCTGGAAAATACACTATAGGTTTTGAAGGAGTGCAGAGTGAATACTGGCCTACCAATGTGACCATGTTGTCAAAATTTTGAACTATAATATGGCGAGATCTTTGTATATTGAAGTATTTTTCTTTGCTGCAACAACTGGCAGGAAGTCAAATGTCAAAGGCTATGGTTTATATTAACACAAGTATATTCCTACCATTTTATGTTTTCTCAGGGAGTGAAAGGATAAAATCTGAAAAAGCAGCTGAATTATTACTGTTACTGAATTTTGAGCAGCTGTAGAAATGGTTATAGAAGAAAAGGAGGAAAAAATTGAAAGGAAAGGTAGAGGCAAGCTGCCAATTCACCCAGCACTGTACAGATTCTGATTCATGTGGCTGATTTGCAAAAATATTATGGCCATAAATCAGGGCATTTTGAAATCCAGCAAGTGGAATGCAGACACAATAAAGGCCCATACATTTGGATTTCAGTTGGTTCTTGTCAACKATTAACATTTCTAATAGAAAGAAGAGCACAGCAATAAATGTTAGCACAGCAAGGTGCTGAGAAGCAGGGTGTATGACTCAGATGGCAAAGAGTTAAAAGCACTGCAGTAAACAGAACAAGTGTTATCTGTAAAGCTGTTGAGGTTAATTTATGGTCCCTTGGCAGGAAGCAGATGTCAGCTACTTTCTTTGCAATTAAAGATCACAATGAAAACATTTCAATTTTCCATGATCTGCAATATCGAACCAGGTGTCTGCTGGATGRCTGTGTATGATCCTTTCCTTCGAATGTGCACCTGAACCCTGAAAGGAACCCAGAGATTGTAGTGTTCCCACTCTGCCCAGTGCCTGACCTCCCTCTTTCAAGGGTTGTCAGAGAAGCATAGAGCTGCATTTTTGCTGTGGCACGAGTTGGAATTTTAAAGTTCTAGTCAATTTAGCTCCACTGATAGCCACAGTACCCAATAATGCAAAACTAATAGCCACAAGCATATGTGTGCTTGAGTATTGAAGGGGTAGTGACAGATTTTGAGAGAAGAGGTGCTATCAMTCACATCTTTTTTCTAATTTTCATGTTTGCCTGTTAAAAGAGATTAACATCTTGAATATGGACCTAAAGGATATTTTGTAAGACCTGTAAGCTGAAAGTCTTCCCCTGCCTCAATTCACACTATTGAACATTAGTTTCCCTTTTCAACAAACACCCTTAGATTTATTAACAATCTTMAGTACTAWTTCCTCATAACACAACACACAAATTCTGATTTCAAATCCAGTTAGAAGCAGAGAAGCAAGCATATATTTCATTTTTGTATGCTGACAKTYAAATAGAGAAAAAAGAAACCCCCMAAAAAATMAAAAACCAAASAAATCAAAACTGTCAYTGTGAACGAACAATCATATCAAGCTTCATGGAAGAAGATGACAGTTTTTTCTATTCTTCATAAAAAGGCTTTCACACMTGAAATGGTAAAAGAGAATACCATTCAGTCAAATAATGAAAAGTGTAGGATTTTAAGCTTGTTCAGGTAGAGTGGTAGTCAACTAAGCTAAAAAAAAAGAAAAAACCTGTTGATGAATATTAACAATCTCAGAGCAGAGACTTCAAATCATTTATTGTTATGAGTTTTTTTTTTTACCCAAACCAAAATTAGTGTCTTTTTGCAAAGAGGGCTATGTAAAATTCCTAATGTTTTTATTTTTTCCAGAAATCTACATTAATACTTAGTACTTTAAGACACATACAGAAAAAAATSTGGAAAAAAATATCCCCGCCATATTTCACGAACAAAATTGACCTCCATCTATGTACAAAGATAATCTTTATTGAAGGRCTGAAAAAGAAAACACCATAGCTTGAAGAAAAGCTTATGTTTGTTTYAGATTGTTGTTGTGATTCTATTCTTAAGACAGACTGCATCATTTAAAGATGAAAGAATCAAAAACTTTTTGCAACATAACTTGAAATAAGTAGGTTTTTTTTTACCCAATTTGAATAGTTCTTTTAAAAAATATAAACATTGCCGGGTGAGTAATGGTAGSTGGGTTAACATCAATAGCTTAGTTTAGACAAGTCATGTAAGGCATGAATTCTGTCATCCTTTGTAGTTTGGCACAGTACAGTAATACACATGRATTTCATCACTGTGCACATTAATTACTTCTTTCACTGCTAAACAGCTGTATTTCACGTCAGTCTTTTCAAAATCCACTTTCCCATTTTTCCCCTTTATTTTCCTTTCAGTATGTGAGATTGAGGATGACCTCTCAAGGTGAATTTTGCTAAAGACCCCCCAAACAACCCAAATCCAAAAGTATGAATAATTTCTAGATTAGACCAAATCATAATTWTATTTGACATAATCAAATTATTGTCAAATAATGATATCTAAAGTTAAAGAAATGTCATGTCATGCTTTTTCTTGACTATTTTTATAAATTTTAAAGTCTTCTTCTTTTTCTAAACTATAAGATAATTCCAGACAACTTAATAAATTTTGTATTTCCACATGTTTTATTCTACTTTGTTGGAAGATAGAGAAAAATAAAAATTGAAGCACACCACAAGTGTTGTAGAAACCTGTAATTGTAACTCAGTGATTTGATTACATTCAGTTTATTCAATTACTTTAGCATACAGTTATACTCCTACTCCAGCACACCGATAAGCAGCGTAACATTTCAGCAGGCAAGCCATGCCATTCACAGTTAATGGCCCTCCAGCATCACAATTACATTTATGGCATTTTGCCTCACTGGGCCTTCTATTACACTTCTATTTTTGCTTGTCTCAATACAAAATTTCCCTTTAGGTTGTGGTTTGCCATACTCTATAATCTACAGAACATGAAGCATTTTCTTCTTTAGGTTTCTAAATCATTGTTTAAAGATCCCCTCAAGTCAGAAGAAAAGTTCTCAGGAGCTTCAATGGGTTSTGCATGTGCTCCTGATACTTGGAAGGCCACTACAAGAGGTAGGGTACACACTTTGGGATACAGGGGAGAAGGGATTTTTAGATTGCCCAGAACTTATTGTGGGACATTTCACTGATGAGACAGAAGTGGGGATGAGAGGGATGTAGATTATTTAGGGAGAAACAGGTAGAGAAAAATAAAGACATAAAGACATAAAAGGATAAAACTGAAGTAAAATACTGAGGTCCAGAAACAGTTACTGAGCAGACTAAATGTGGTTTATTCATTATTCTGCCTATTCTTTGTCTCCCAGAAAATGATTTTGTCACATCCAATGCTACATAACTATGCATATTAAAAAATTTAATATTTTTGTGGTTTTGATTCCATTTTCAGATTTTCTGTTGCACATTAAACCTTGAATTTCCTTTAAAAATTTCATCCTAATTTATTATAAGTCACAATATTTGTGATATTATGTGTTGTCATAAAATGACATAAAAAGGGTAAAAATACCAGTTGCATAAATAGCTTTCATTGCTGAGTGAGAATGGTGAATACCTTCTGGACTTTTAAAAATTCCAGTGATGAATTGTGTGATCATTAAATCTGCAGCTGTCACAGAAAATGTAATTATTCAACTACTCAATTATGAAGCAATTGTATTTATAATGAATGGGAAAGTCAAGAAAACATAGGAATAAGCTTCTTTTAGGATGTTAAAAATTACTGTGTTTCATGCCAAAAATGTTTCAAACAATTTTTCTTCATGTTAAAAGTATAGGAATATCAACCTATGTATATGAACCCTAAAATGGTGTTACTTCACCGAAGTATTTCATAAAAATTTGCATTCCCTTCCACTTTGGGACACTGTTCAGGGCTACATCATCTTACTCTTGCTCAATAGTCACAGGTGCATATAAATTCTTCATTTACCTTAAAAACAATAGTGTAAGAAAAATGTTAAATCTATACTAAATAAATCCTTCAGATAGAAAGTGAGTGGTATGGGCAATAATGTTTGAGGTTGACTGAAGTCATGACATTACATTAAAAAACATTAATGTTGTCATACTATTTACTCAACCCACAAAGCGTGGTTATTGTATTATCTACCTTATGTCAGAGATGAAGTTGAGCAAAGTCTATAGTCTTGGTAAAACTCCTAGAAAACTGACACGAAACTGATTGCTATCAGAGAGTAACTCTCAATAATTCAACAGCAGACAGTGAAGGAATGTCAAGTGGGTCCTTCAGACCTCTGTCTTCTATCTGAAAAATGTCCTGTAGCACTTAATAGTTGCATTATAATTTTGATGGCTGAACATAGTGTGTGCTAATAAAATTCACAAGTGCCACTGACAATGGATGATCTGGAAGAACACAGATGCAGATGCAGGTCGAGGTGGAAGTCAAAATTAGATCAAGAATAGAACACAGAGAAAGTGTTCTGAAAACATCTCTTATAAAGAAATTATAAGAAGAAGTTTTATACTCAATAGAAGTTTTTCTAGAAGAAACACCAACCTGCATCAAGATGGAAAATTTCAAACTAGAAAGGTGTCTGTAGAGTAGAACTGAATTAGGGTCTTACYGTGAAGCAGAAATTCAATAGTAATGCCATAAAGTTGCAGAGCCAGGACGAAGCCAAAGTGCACCTGATCATTAGCAGTGTTGAGTATATATAAGGGCAGTCCATCTGTAAGTAAACACTATCTCAGCTGTTCTGGAGAGAAATTGCAATGTAGCAGATACTGTGCTAAAAATGATTCATTTCTAATGAAACAACAAATTAAAGATTTTACTTCAATAAAGATCAAAGCAAACACCAGGACCAGCTCTTATAAAATTTATCACTGCTGAACCTAACTCCATCCATTTCTATATTGGATGGAGTGAGTTTAMCAAACTCACATTCTGTAACGTGTTTAACAAGATTTTATTTTTAACAACATTAGGTGAAAGAAATGTTCCATCTTATCTTGGCAAAGTATTGCATTTAACTCTGAAGTGAGTCTCTAAGTTATCAAACAGTCTTCTCTGGGAAAAAGTACATTCCTTTTGTTATTAACATGTTGAAAGTGTTGA
>NW_026623277.1:2450799-2460102 GCF_030028575.1 Malurus melanocephalus
AAATACAATGCAACTGAATCTAGAACCACTTCAACTGTGTACAAAACCCTTCCTCATAGAAATATGCCTAAAGAAATTAATGGACAGGACATGAATGAATGGGATTCATCCAAGGAATCGATTGGCTGGTCATACTCAAAGTATTATGGTCAGGGCTCGTTGTCCATGTGGAGACCAGTAATGAGTTGTTCCTCAGTGCTCCTTGAAGACTGATATTGGGACTGACATTGTTAAACATCCCTGCTGGCAATATGGACAGAGAGAATAACCACACTCTCACCAAGTTTTCCAAAAGCATCAATTTCTCTGGCCAGTCCACTTGCTGGAAAGAAGGGATGCCATCGGAAGGATTCTGTCAGGCTTGAGACTTGGGCCAGGTTAGCATGATAATATATTTTAATTTATTTCCAAAGCACTCAAACGACTTGATTTTTGTGACTAAATGAATATCTCCTCTCCTACTGCCAGCAGAAACCAACATTGTTTAATTGCGKTTTTTTAAAAAATTATATTGTCCCTTATGCCTAGAACTTTCAAAGAAGTTTAAGGGATCTCAAGGATGTTTTGTTAAGCTGTTAAATCTGTTTGAGACAATACCACGAGATCCCAGTCATTTCTCACAGAATTCTATAAACTCTATCCCAAATATGATTGGTATATTTACTTATTTGCTCTGGGAAAATAACTACACGGAAAATAACTACATAGACCATGCCTGTAAAAAAAGAAAAAAATTCAAACCAAACCAAGTCAATAAAAACCTCACTCTCTTCCCCCTGCCAAAACCTACCACAAAGACCCCCAAAAAACAAAGATAAAACCCCCAAAACAATGCAGGAGAGGGAGATAAGATGCAATTGCCTGTGGTAAAGGAAAAATAACATAAGCTCAAGTGATATGTGCATTTAGTAAGACTGAATTAAATATTTATGATGGAATCAACACATTTTGAAAAAAAAAAATGTGATTACCTGAGTTGGATGGCATAGCTTTCCTGGMATGAACCACATTTGATCTGCCCTCAAGCAATTTTAATAGTAATTTAAAAGTACTCAGGACTCATCATTTTATGTCAGACACTCATTTGAAGACATTACCTAAAATGATATGAAGCTCTTATATCCTCATCTCAAAATACATTAGTGATTTCTGCTTAAGCATTTATAGTGGCAGACTTCTCCAATTTGTAAAATACAGAGCTGAGATGAAAACAACTTATTCAAAGCCCTTTTCTGTTAAGGGTTACTTTTCTATTTACCCTCTGGATATGGAAATATATTTTTCCATTTAATAAATATGTTAATCATAATTTTA
Source organism: Malurus melanocephalus (assembly GCF_030028575.1). NCBI lineage: Eukaryota > Metazoa > Chordata > Aves > Passeriformes > Maluridae > Malurus > Malurus melanocephalus. The sequence goes on from NW_026623277.1 coordinate 2,452,114, forward strand.
CTCYATTTCAACAGTGAAGTAAATTGCTATAATAAAGAGTGATATATGAAAATTGTGCAACAAAGGAAGTACAATAAAAATAGTGGACAGAGTGTTTCTGAAATATCTCTTCAGATGTTTTTAAATTAAATAAACAAACATTTCACATTTTACTAATAGAGTTTACCATCTGCTCTAAATCAACAGCGTCTCAGGAGTAAAAACCAAACACATTATATACATACAGTGCTGAGAGCGGAGCCATAATAATCAATACGATATTGAAAAGAGTTTAGAAAAGTAAATCAGTCTCATCTCTTCCAGCATTCGATACATGCAGTCATATTATGGTGCACAGGAACCTGGACAACTATTTAATTTTTKTTTTTCCTTGCAAATTAATCCAATTGTGACTGAACTGGTTCTGATTTCCTGGTCTGAAGCAAGGCTTATTGAGAAGGCAAAGCAATTCATGTTCACACATAGGAACAGTTAGCTMATTGTAGCATAGTTGTTTTACTCTCAGTTTTTATAGGTGTTTTCATGGATAGTGCAGTTGCAATGGTTTGATCACAGCAGATTATCAAAGCCGTCTTTAAATCCAAATCTCAATCATAGTGCCAAATATTCTCACATATGCTTTTTTCTTTGTGTTCCTTATTCCATTCTTTTTTCTGTTTCTGACTAGCCTGACAAGCCACTTGATTAAAGTTATCAAAATTACATTATATATAATAATCWTAAGAGGGGCAGTTGCAGGAATGGAAATGAAAATGACCAAGAAATTATATAAGTTACCAGAAAGGAGCCATAAAGACAGAAACTGTTGGTATCTAGTTAACATTATCAAAGCAGGGGATTTTTTTCCTTACTGAAAGCATTTCACACACTCCCCCGCTTCCATTCTTTTCTCCCCCAAATGCTTTTAAGATTTTTTTGAAAAGCCATAATTTTAAAAGAACCCATAAGAGACTATATATTTTTTTTTTTTTTTTCAAATTGCCCTTTTCTAAAAGAATGGCAATTTTCCAGATTACTAGTTTACACAATAAAGGCATGTCTTTATTGCCATACTTCTAAAATGGTAATGCAATAGAGACGGATGGTTCATTACATACTTGGGATGGAGCCAGCAAAATTAAAGTACTCAAATTAGTATTCTTTGGTGAAAATTCAATACCCTTTTCAAAAAAAATGATAAATCTACCTAGTATCAGACTTCTGAGCACCTTTCGTAAGGAGCCACAATATTGTATTTCAAGGTTTTCCAAAACTTCCTAAGATATTTGGTATGATGGAGACCTAACATTTCTGTACTAAAGAATCAGAACACAATATTCAGAGGGGGTAAAAGACAAATGAGTCCTGAGATAGTGAACCAGTCAAAAGGATTTCCATTGATTCCACTGACAGGTTTTGGAGATTCTCATTGCAATGATTATAGGATTAGAATGTATCAAATTTTACATTTACTTGGTATTTCTTTTTAAAAACTAATTTGCAATCTGCTGAACTAGTATTTTGATACAAAATCATGCAATTGCCAACTTAAGAAAATTCTTGTTTTATAGATAGGCATAAGTACATGTTCTGAGGAAAAGAAAATGGTAAAATTATATAGAGTATTTGCAGTCTTTATGCTTTAGTTCTGCTACTTTCCAAAATATGGAGAAATAATAATTTCCAGACTATGTCACAAAGACTATGGTCATCATAGRTCAACCCATGAATTATTATTTCTTTTGACTAGAAAACACTGTTCATATTTATGAAATTTAAAAAATAATATTAAAATGAGTGCAAAAAATATAAGGGAAAAGTAACTGAAATTTTGAAGTGTAGTTGTTAGTCACAACTACATTGTAGTAAATGACATTAAACAAGTTGGGGCAAAATGAGTATAGAATAAAAAACTGACATCCGGTTATGGGCTGGCRTCTGCTTATTTTAAGGATTTTTAAAGCCAGACATTGAGCTCAGCAGAGTATATGTAAAATGAAACATGACCTGTGAGAGACATCACGGTTTTCTGGTAGGTGTATTTTATCTTTCCACTGATGGGTGTTTCAACATTTGCAGATGTATGTGCAGTCTCTGCTATTCAACCATCATTTCTGATGCAGGAGTTGAAGGCATTGTTAACTTTTATGACAATGATACCGCTCTGGGGGATGCTGCTGGTTCTCTTGAGAGAGAAGAAGCTTTGCAGAAGGCAGACAGACTGGAGAACAGGGCATTAAATCAATGGGTTGAAATTTAACAAGTCCAGGTGCAAAATTCTGCACTTAGGACAGAGTAAGATGGACATAAGTATGAACGGGGAGAGGAGAGGCTGGAGATTAACACTGCAGAGCAGGATCTGGGGGTGCTGGTGAGCAGCAGGCTCACTGTGAGCCAGCAGCGTGCCTGGGCAGCCGAGAGGGCAAACTTCATCCTGGGGAGCATCACAGCACAGCCAGACAGGCAAAATRGGTGGTGATCCTGCTGTATTTGGCACTGGTGCCACCTCATGAGCTGTGTGCRGTGCTGGGCTGTACTATYTGTAACAGACACAAAGGTRCTCAAATGTGTCCAAAGAAGGCTGCAAATCCAGTAACAGGACTGAACTGCTTCTTGTGAGGAGAAGATGAGGTCTTTGGTTTTGTCTAGTTTGGAGCAAAGGAGACTGAGAGGTGACCTCATTGCTCTCTACACTCTCTGAAGAGGATATATGGAGAAGGAGTACTGAGATTTTCTCTCTGGGATCCAGTGGCAGGGTGCATGGGAATGAGTCAAAGCTACAGCAGGGGGTGCTTGGACTTGGCATTAACAAATTTCTCTGTTGGGTTGTCAAACAATGGAACAGGCTTACTAGAGTGGTAATCAATGCTCCAAGCCTGCCAGTAATTAAAAGACAGTTTGAAAAAAAAAAACTAGAGTGGTAATCAATGCTCCAAGCCTGCCAGTAATTAAAAGAAAAAAAAAAAAAAAAAAAAAAAAAAAAAAAAAAAAAAAAAAAAAAAAAAAAAAAAAAAAAAAAAAAAAAAAAAAAAAAAACAAACCAACACAAAAAAAACAACCCCAAAACTCCATAAAATAACGTGCATTAAATTTTGGTTAGTCCTAAACTGGCCAGGCATTTGGACCAGATGATTGTGGATAGGTCCTTCCAGCTCAAATATTCTGTTATCTGTTATCTATATCTATTATCTTTATCTCTCTGTGTTGCTGTATAACTATCTTTATCTATCTAATCTATATCTATCTATAAAATCCATATCTATACTATGTCTGTATTACCTATGTATATCATCTATATCTATCTATGTCTGCATCTACCTATCCATCTCTGTCCCTATCTCCACTTAAAATTTATCATTGCTAAATTATCTTTCTTTTGCTATAGAAAAGGAAGAAAAATCTATGGAGTGAGTAAGAGGCTCTCAGCTTAAAACTACAAGTAGCTTTAGGAATGAAATAAAACTTCTTAATTTTAGGGGAAGAGTTGATTAGTTTTCTCAGAATTCAGTTGTGAAGGAAACTGTTACAATGCATTTGCTCATCAGAATAATGGATTATATAATAAYAGAAATGTAATTTCTGTTATAAAACCCAATTGTTTTTTGTTCACTCATATTTTTTAATCTTCTTTCCTATGTATCATGTGAAATATAGAGCATATACTAATAATAAAAAAATTGTAGAATKTTTTATGAAAACTATTTTTAAAAGCTAATGCATAGGCAGATCTCAAACTATTTTTTTTATTTAGTGATATTTTTCAAGAGTAGCTTTGAGAGGGTAATGAAAAATAAAAATTCAAAATATGAAAAATATTCTCCACATTATGGCAGAATTTTTAGCTTCGGTGTGGGTAGACTWCATTAAAGCTCTTTTTTGGTATTTTGCAATAATTAATGATATTTCCTTAAAATATATGTGTTTTTWATATTGGGCACTCTTTCTAGCTGTTTTCACAGAAACTAAATAGAAGGAGCTTTTAAGGAATTTTCAAGAATATGTGAAGAAAAAAATCCTTTAATGAATATTTCGCAGTGTGGTTTAAAATAGCAAGAAGAGATAAGAAAACAAACATATTTCTCTAGCAGTCTGAAAACCACTTGAAACTTTTCTGCTTTTCAGWGGGCTTTTAGCTGCTACTTTTGTTGTTATTATTGTTATTAGCAAGTAGTTTGAGGAAATCTTTTAGCAAATGCATTTGTGCAATTATTGCCTTTTCTAAACAGAACTATGTGAAAGAGAATCAATGTTTATATGTCACACCGAAAAATCTGCAAAACATCCTTACATGGGAAACAGAGCTAGTAATGCAAATACTGAGAAAGAAAATAAATCCCATATATCTAGGAAAAAGAAGGATATTTCTCTTCTATACATTTCCTTAAAGGCAAAAGAAGCTGAGAAATATCCTTTTTTTCACCACTTATAATATAAAATACGTTTTGGTACACAAGCTAATAAAAGAGCCAGGTAATTTGGTTGCTTTCAGGTGAGTTTTGGTTTCAATTTTAGCTTTAGAATCATGGAATCACAGAATATGTGAAATTGCAAGGAGTATTCTATTGGGATTGCTGGTTCCAACTTCCTGCTGCTCACAGGACTACCTAAAAATAATCCATTTGACTAGAATGACCATCCAGAAGCTCCTAGAACTTTGACAAGTTTGGTGCCATGAGCATTTCCCTGTGTATTCTGTTCCTATAGCCACCCACCCTTTTATTGAAGTGCCTTTTCCAAATGTCTAATCTGAATTTCCCCTGACATGWTTTTTTGCCTGTTTCTCGGCTCCTATTGATGGTCACCAAAAAGTTCACCAGCTCCTCCTCTGCTGCCTCCCTTGAGGAAAGTGAAGATTGAAGTGAGGTCAMCCCTCAGCTTCTCTTCCCCAGGCTGAACAAGCCAAGTGACCTCAGCCACTCCAGCTAAATCTTGCCCTTGGGGCCTTTCACCACCTTGATCTCCCTCCTCTGGCCCACTTTGATCATTTGTTTTCATCCTTATAAAACAGCACTGGAGCTGAGGCTGCCCCAGGTCAGAGCAGAGAAGGACAATCCCCTCCCTTGCCCAGCTGTGCCTGATGCCCCCAGGACACGGGTGGCCCTCYTGGCTACCAGGGTCACACCGAAACTGGCCCCCAGATCTCTTTCTGCAGGGCTGCTCTCCAGCCTCAGCTCCTCAGTTTGTGTGCATTACCAGGGTTTTTTCATCTCAGATGGAGAACCCAGCACTTGGTCTCGTTAACTTCTGTCTGTGATTCATATATGATGCTCTCTAGTCCATCCAGATCTTTCTGCAAGGGCCCTTGACCCCAAAGGAGTTCACAGCCCCTCSTAGTTTAGAATCATCAGCAAATTCACTTACTGTGTATTTGAGTCCTGTGTCCAAATAATTTAAAACACATTAAAGAGTACTTGGCTCTAAAATCAAGCCCTGAAGGACCCAGGCCACCAGTTTGATGTAACTCCGTTCCCTGTGATGCTTTGAGCCCAGCATTAACCTGGGGCCCATGAAGACAACAGACTTACATAAGAAGTGAGTCAGATCTTGCCATTTGGCAAATTTGGCAACCTGTAAGTTCAAACTGCAGTTGARGAAACTTTAATGCAGGCAAGTAGAACTGTTTATTTCTGAACATATATCTTCCTAGGTATCCTTTACTCACCAGCACTAACAGTGAGGTGTGAAACCTGATACCCTGAGGGTTATCATTGCTCCTATCAAGGTCACCTATAAGCAAAAGTGACTCATGGACATAAGCTAATTTCATCACTGGAAGATAACATGATGCTATCAACAAATTTGATTGTTCCCATGGAGATAAATGGATTTTAGCAAAACAATCCCAGTCAGCAACTCAATAAAAATTGCACAAGGTCTTGAGTTAGATATGAATTTGGCACAGGTAAATGTAATGTAATTTGCAAAGTCACAAACACATTTACCACTTTYTGAATAATTAGACATAATAATAAGATCCCTAAAATTCTTAACAACTATTTGAAAAAACATATCACTACCATTTTCATTAGCTCTCATTGTTTTAATTTCTTCGGTTCTGAAACAATACTTTTTCTGACTTTTCTTCTGGCTGTTTCTTTCAGTCAAGAAGCTTCCTCATAGTCTTTGCTTTGCCTTGCCTTGTCTTTCCTTTCCTTGTCTTTCTTTCCATTCTCCTCACATGCAATGAAACAGGCATGATCTGTTACATATTTATTTAAAATTCAAGTGGATTAGAAAAAATCCAGTGGAGGCATGAAAGATGTACACTGCCCTATCTGTGTTATTAAACACACATATTGCAAGCCTTATTTTTTATTGATATTGTTCCCCACTTAGGAATCATTTAAAATGGATGTTTTCTGATATTTTTATGATAACCTTAGAAACTGTTCACATTCTAAAATTTATTGCTAAACCTGTTTAACAAAGTTCAATAACTGGAAGGTTATAATCAACAGGGGAGAAATTATGCACTGATAATAATGTTAAATGATTCTAATGTGATAATTTTCTTCCATGCTGCCTCATTCATCCCATTTTGGCAGTACAGTAAACAAGCTGCTCTAATAGACAGGGAAAAATAAAATGTCATCAATTCAAGAGTGAGCAGCTGATAGTAGATTTTAAATGACAAAAAGACCCCCAAAGTTTTGAGATCTTGAAGTCTGTTTACATCTGATGGGTTCAGCTCACAGTATTAGGGAGCATTTTGTTTCCTGGTGGGAGCTGGGAGCTGACTTCTCTCTGGCTTTATGATGCAGTGCAGGTACACATCAAATCATGCCCCATTGACTATTGCTGTTTTGGCTTTTTTCCCTATGTCAAAAAAATGGTTCATATTCCTAAATGTAGGGTACCTTTTTTTTTTTTTTTTTTTTTGTAATCCATAGTTCATGTTCTGATGGGAAATGTTACAAGCACCAAGATTAAACTCAGACAAAAACGGTTGCTGCACACCATTGTCTGTAAAATATTATTTAAGACAGAAATTCTGAGGCACATTGCCATGCATATTGAAGGGAGAAATTTGTCTTTGAAACACTTGGTACAGTCGGGGTGAAATCCAGCTGGATGTTGCATACATATCTGTTAAAAACTTGAGGAGATAGACATGTCTTTMCTAGAATTTCCTAATACAAAACCAACAAAAACCCTCAAAGAACATCTTATGTCAGACCGTAATTTCCACAGATATGAGGCAAGAGAAAATTGAACTTTCTGGACACAGCAGTATGAGCATAAGCACATAAGCTGGGTACAGAAACCAGGAAATATTTTCTTTTAAAATCTTTAAACTTGGATTATTATATATCAAATAATAGTGATAAAACAATTACTATAGAGAAGAAATAGCTGCAAAATATGGCAGCATTTGGATTAGATATAAAAACAAAATAGAAGTAGGCAGTCTCTCCTCTTCATTGGCATAAACACTGCCCATGTTTTGATCCTATCTGGCTATCTACAAATATCAAATAATAATGTGTCATGCTTATTTGCCCTCATCAATTTGATGTTGGAAGCAGATCCAAACTAGCTCAAGAGTTATTAAATCATCATTCAAGATTCATCTAATTAGATTATAAAATCTGTCTTTCATCCTGTCATCTCCTCTACCAGCAGACCATTGTTTGTGTTATCTCCACAAAATCTGGAATTACAGATGAAGACTAAACTACTATTTCAAAAGGACTTTGGTAGTTTCATGTTGATGAAATAACTGAGTGTAAAATAATTGATTTTGCAGAATTTTACTATGATTTTTATGTATTGTGTGTAAATACTATCACTTCCCTTTCCAATATTTTAATCCAAACAATAATTAGRCAATGTTTGTTTTAGAAATGTTTTTGTTAGTCAAAGCAAGACCTGAAACAAAAGGATTTGTAACCATCACAGTATGTAATGTGGTTTGAGATCAATGACAGTTCTAAGTTTGTTTTTTTTTTTCTCCTCAGCAGAATGAAAAATAATCACTAAGTGATTTTTTTTTTTTTTTTTTTTTTTTTT
>NW_026623277.1:2460111-2475875 GCF_030028575.1 Malurus melanocephalus
TTTTTTTTTTTTTTTTTTTTTTTTTTTTTTTGCCAATGCGTAGAGGAATTTATTATTGTGCTTCCTTTTAAAACAGCTGTGTTAGTATCATGCATACTAAATAAGTTTACAGTTGTGTGCTATCATAATTGGAGTTTAGGAAGCTTTGAACTACTCACACTTGAATTGAGGTTTCTGAGCCTCAAGCAAAGCTTCCACAGCTCAAATACCATAATAGAAAAYTGTGAGAAAACTGTGATATTTAGAGACCTCAAGACCCTCTTTCTCTCTCCCTCTGAAACCATGCATATCTCCAGCAGTACCTACCAAGGCTATGGCGTGGGTCACATTAATGTGTCCTGTAAACTCTTCTTTGCTTGTCTTTCACAATCATTGRAAGTGTACCACGCCAGCTGGAAATACTCAGAAATATGGAGAAATACTCAGAAGCCTAGAATCAGCACACTGCAGCCAACCAGTGTATCATGGTCCATTAAAAGCATGGTTTTCTACATGGTGTTGATGTTGGTGAAGCATGAGCATAAACACAAAAGTATGTTTTTTCCTTGCCTCAGGCTGTTCCTTTGCAGAGAAGCTGGAATCCCTATTTTGAAGATTTGCATGGAGGCAGCAGTGTTTACCCCACCAAAACTCTTCTACTCTTCTTTCAAATCTCCTATATCATGCAATTAAGGAAATCTATAAATTAACACCTCACTGATTTTTATGTCTTGCAACCCTGTAATAAAATGAATCACTGCTGCACTTTAAGTTTTGAGTTTCTTTCCATTTACAACTTTAAGACAGGAATGAAAGATAAAAGCAATTGAATATTTTTCTTTCAGAAWTTTTTTTCAAATTTCATAAATTGAGATACTTGATAGATTACATAAAATGACAGGTAATTGAGTAAGGCAGACGATGTCTTCCAATTATTTAGTGGAACGAAGTGGCCTTGGGAACTTTTTAGAGTGTGCTGTCTGAACAAGGAARCAAAATGGATGAATTTCCAAGTGATTTGAAAAACAAGAATTTCCAAACATGTGACTTCAAAGCACTTCAGAAACTCAATCACATTGAAATATAGTGACATTCTAAAATCAAATGTTCCTTCCTTCCATTTTGAAAAATACATTAATTTTGTATTGATCGCAACTTTCTTTTTCCTATTTCCTCTGGTTTTGCTGTTACTCAGATTTTTCTGTAACMATTCCCTTCTGAGCATTTATAGATATGCTGAGTTAGATTTTCCATTTCATCAAAAATTGTCTTACCTGCATTTTCATGTACAGAAACATATATAGATTGCTTTTTAATTATATCKCTAATGCTCCCAGACAGGTAGTCTCTTGCTCACCCAAACATGCTGCTTCCACATTGATTTACAGACTTCAAACAGAAAGATGTCTACATTTCAGATAATTACTACAATACTAAAAACTCAAACTTTTGCTACAGTAATTCAAATGAGTTATTAATATCAATATTKAAAGAATGCCATATCAATAATGTTTTCTTCACCTAATATCAGTGCAGATTTAAATGTTATCACTTGCCATGTGGAAAGATTAATTAAATTTCATTAAAAATATTATCCAACACTAAATCAAAGAACTCAATTATTTTCTTAATGTAATATTAACTTTAAAGAAATCTAGGGTTACTTCAAATGCATCCACTGCATGGCAGATGGATTTTCACTTTCCRTGCCCCACTGCAAACTTAACATCTGTATCATGATTAGCAACATTTTTACAATATTTAGCAAACTCTGTTCTCCTTTTGAGTATGAACTACTGGGAGGTATGTATGGAAATTTAAGAAAAACTTTATGGTTTCAGTATTGTAAGAAGTTCACAACTATCAGAAAAGCGTATTACTTCTGGATTGGAACAAGCTGAAAATACTTAACTTCCTATCAGCCAAAATTCAGCTGAATTGCCCTAATTTGACCCACTCCTTCCTGGAAGCAAGTACCCAGACATTCATTTTCTTCAAATGTCAGCTAATCTTCAATTGTATGTAATTTCACATGATGAAACATTACTTTCACTTAATGGATTTGCGAAGAAAATTGGATGTCAACAATTGTATCATGGGAAAAATGGTTCTARGAACTTCCACTACAGACTATCATGTAATTATAATTCTTTCAGCTTTCAACTATGCTTTACAAAAAATGTAGTTTAACGGTGATTGGACTTATATAAGAAGAAACTGTCAATTCAAYCAAAAGGTCATTTTTTAATTTGATCCACATATATTTGATTTCAATAAGAATTTTGAAAGCTTTAGTATTCTTTCAAATGAAAAAAAAAAAAAATCTGACAAATTTGTGTCTGTTTTCATAAATTAGCCTATTATTTTATTGCACAAAATAAACCTAATTGCAGAAGTAATTAATCAGTGATAATTCTGAATTTTCCTGCCACTAAATAAAATCCACAGGTCTCTAAACACCAGTATTTTTAACTGCTATCACAGATACAGAAAAAGGAACTCTGTTAAAGTTAAAAGAATCTGTGGTAACTGATGACTATTGCAGTATTGTGATATTTAGAAAATGACAGCTGTAGAAACAGATTTGTCTAYTAATCACATATGCAATTACTTAATTGTTAACTGAACAAAAACAGCTAAAGAAGCAGYGGAGTATGATTAAGTCTTATGTCTATTTTAAATAAAGCAATAAATGTGGTGTTGTTTATCCCTGTTCAAAGGCAAAGCAAAAATGCACATCTAGAGAAAACTGGGGTGAAATGTCTCCAAAATTATATGTAGTTACATGCTTTTATAAACCACAGTTTAACTCATCAATTTCTTTACACAGGGAGGTTTGTTCATCACAAAATCCATAGGAGATTTTTGCTCTTTTAAATTGTGGCCCAAAGATGATGAAAATACAGAAAAAATAGTAGTTTAAGGACCAGACTTCCTGGCTTTGCTTCATACAGTAGACTGGTGAGGGTTTTTCTCTTTGTGTTGTTTCATTTTATTTTGGGGGATGTTTTTCAGACCACTATACCACTACGTTAAAGGGGAAAAAATCCCCTATAATATGACATTTTTAATGCCTTTGGTTCATAAAGAGAAGTGGACTTCCCTTCAACTCTGACACCTCATCAMTTATGTCATCTAAGTACAAAATCAAGCACTATGACACAGTTCATTTTAAAACTTGATCAGAACAKCTTTATTCCTTCTACCTGTAGCAGTCCTTCAAAAATTATTTCAGCATGTCCCAATGCCATGCAAGAATATGCAACATTTGTTTTTATTGCCAAGCTGTGGCAGTCTGACAGAATGAGAAATTTCATTTTAACTGTTTCAGGAACTTTGAGATAATTTGCTCTAAAAAAATATGTCTTAAAAATATAAAGGCATAATTTGACTTAGAGAAGATCCAGGGCCCTTTAGATATGCCCTTCTAATGACATGTGAATGTGACATTTTTTCTAGTGTAACACCTTGAACATGGTAGGGTAGGAGGTATCAAATACTTTAATTTGATGGTAAGAAACAAAATGAGGAAAGATCATTTTCATCATTTCATATTCACTCTTTGTAAACAGCATTTGCCTTCCATATAATTTTGTATCATTTTGGACATCCAGCTGGGTAAAACTCTTTAAAACTTATAAAATCAGAAGAAAAATGAAATTACAAAAATTGATAATTACAGCTGAATATATTAGCAGCTTTGGTGAGCCCACATTCAATTCTTGATTTCATTAATTTCATAAATTTTCTTTTACTCAAATATGCAGTTTGACTTCCCATCAATGAAGTCTGTATGAAAAATAGATCTTTAAACCAGGAATTTGATAGAATCCAAGTGATTCATATAGATCCAGATGAGTCTTTCCTTAATTTGTCATACACAGTGACAATCAAAAATACATACACTAACAACAGTGGAAGGCTTTTTTCCCTTTTGTTGTTTTTGTTTGTTTGTTTGTTTGTTTGTTTGTTTGTTTGTTTTTTCTTTTTTTCCTTTAGACAATCCAAATTACCACCAATCTGATTACAAACAAAAAAATTACCAAATATTTTAAAAATTACTTCTTAATACTTTTGATGACAAAAAACTTTTTGGAAATTTCTATATGTGAATAGAACACTCTAATTTAGCAAGAGTTTTTTTAAAACAGCACTAGCTTCTTTTGTCACATTATGCAAACATCAAAGGAAAAGTCTTTTTCTTTCCTTAATGTGTTGTCAAATATTCATTGCTGAGTCATTCAACACCTAGATGCACTGTATTGCCACACAATTTTCACTCCTTTTAAATATTATATTTGATACTATTGCATATTCTTTTCAGCTCACACAGCGGCAGAAATATTGCAAATATTTGTGAAAAATGATACTTTACGTTTGCAATGGAGAAGACTAAAGAATAAGGTGAAACAAGGTCCTCAAATTTCCTGCAGGAAACTTGAGCATGTTAGTGCAGCAGACCCTGAAATGAAAGAAAGGGTCAAGACCACTTTGTGGTTGTTTCCACTGGTGTTGTTGTGGTCAAGGAATAGCAGGGAAAGTTGTCACTGTGTGAACATTTAGCAGGTAGGAAAATGGTATCAAAGTCAAGCACAGTGATATTCATATTTCATATCAAGTCCCTGCAACGATTGATAACAAGGAAGTTATATCAGTTCTGAAGCATTCCGTGATTTAGAGGATTAACAGACTACTACTTTTCCTTCCTTAACTAGATACTGAGCTTATTTTTTTTTTTCTTCTGTTTGTTGTTATGATTTAATCCTTTTGGAAATTTGTATTATGGAATCTTAGCTTGAATTTATAACATTTTGTATCTGCTTCTCAAACAAAATATTATGTAATCTCATATCTTATTCAAAATGATGACCTTTCCATCTACTGACTTAATTTTTTTTTTACAACTTCACTTTCTTTTTATAAATATATGTATATATACATATATTTTATCTTAAATTGTATTTCTACAGCCAAAACTGCATGCAAGAAACAGTGTTGTCTAAACTTAGCTCACAACTAAGGTTTTCTGTTTATAGCTGGCACCACCTCTCATTTTGATCGTTCTATGAAGCATCTGTTATGAGATAAAAATTTCCCAATAGTTCACATACCCTTGGCAAACTCCTGACAAAGACAGGTGATGGTGCATAAAACCCAGTGAAGCTGCTGGAAGATCATTTTTTTTTAGGTTTATAAAGTATATGGTTGCATTAGATCTAGAGCACCTAACAACCTAATTTATGTGACTCTTGTTAACACATTTCCAAAAGGAATTTTAYTGCCAGATGARTTTTAATTTTGTTATTTTTGAAAAATAACACTTGGATCCTATATTGCTGAGACAGTGCACTCAGGATCTGRGTCCTGTAAGTTCAGAATTTCCTGTAGTAAATGATAACCATTATCACACCTTCTCAGAGCTAAAAGTGTGGCTTTCATCTTACAGAATAATRAAACTGCAACATCTTCAAGAGATAAACTGCCCCTGATTACATGTTTTGCACAGCTCTGAGGAAATCAAAGCCTTGACCTTCYTGGGCCATGAGAATCATTCTGTAATACAAATGCTCAATTATGAAAGTTACTGTGGGCATTGACACTCTGGAAAGATGCTCCAAATTGACTCATAATTGCCTGATACTTAATTTCTGATGTGAATCTGAAGCAGATTTCAGTCAGTTCTCAAAAGCTTGCCTAAAATTCCAGACAAAAAAMCCCAAACCAAACAAAYAAATAAAAACAACAACAACAAAACCTTTAGCTTTTTCTGCACTAAGTAAATTAAGCCACAATAGGAAATGTTCCAAGCATCAATTGCATGCATTTTTCAGTTGGTAGTAGGCTGTAAGGTACTTAGCTCAGGTCAACCATCAGTCTCTCAAGCAATCCCCTGACACAATTATGGCATTTGAGACCCACCCTGGCTACACCAGACCATCCTTTGCAGTTCTGTAAGGGTTGGATGACTCAGGGATGATTCAGATTCCAGCCTGTTTGCAGCAGTTGGGTTGAATGCCAGCAAGCATTCCCTAACACTGTTTCACTTGGTGTTAGAAATGTCACCACAGGGGCCACATATCATCATATTCTTGCTTACAGTATTACCAACAATAGAGTCATCTGTCACAGCTCTGGAATGTGCTCATGATTTTGTTTAACTGATTTATATTTCAGTGTAAACTGTTTGGTGTCTTCAACTGCGTCTGTTCCTGTACATGGCCAGATTGCAAACAGCAGGGAAAAAACCCTATCATCCATAAGCAGCATTTAATTTCTTGGCTGAAAATTTCACACAGGAGAGAGGTCTCTAGTTTGTATGCTAGTAAACACRTTTACAGCTGAGACACCATCACAGAATGGACTGCCAGTTAGGAGAATAACTTTGCACATGACTGAACAAGTCCAACCCACTTGCATTTAAATTATCTAAAATGAATGGTCCCAGTTCTGCTATTCTTCATTCTACATTTATTATTCTGTGCATAGAGGTTCAGACCACCATAAATTCATATTGGCTGTTTTACAGTCAAAACAGGTTCTTTCKAGATTTTCTTATCACAGATATTTTACAGAAAAAAAAAAAAACCTTGTTTTCTGATTATTCAAGCTACTGAGCAAAAATTAACAAAAAATCGTGGTGGATGAATCTCCGAAGCTGTATGATTTGTCTCAGAGGATTCTGTCCTTTATCCAAACAATAATTTGGAAGTGGTTGGCTAGAAGTCAGGAATATCTATTTGTAGCTTTTYTGAAGTACCTTACTGAGTGGGGGAGGCCACAGGATTTTTCTTCAGCATATGAACACAGTGAGGGTAAGAGAGCCCTGATTGTCTCTGGAAGAAGTCCAACAAGAAGTGAACTCAAAGRTCTATTTTGTGATTGTCGTATTGGATGAGTTTTGTGGGGAATACTTTCTTCATGCACAACAAAGACAATTCTTACTTTTTCCGTGTTTTGGCATGCAAACTGGAATTTCTTTCCCACCCTACCGGTACAAGTCTTTTGCCTACTAAAATGGGAAATCCCTCCTGGCAAAAGCTGAGTCTCAACACAGCACGTACAGCTCCCGGTACATCTGACTCTGACCYACACTAACAGTACATGCAGAGCAAAGAAACTGAGACATTATGCGAGCTGACATTGAGGTTAAAGCTCAGGTATTACTTATTTAAGAATTAATAACTCATGCACGACAAAAGAAAACCTTTTATTRAGAAAAAAATTTCCGTCATAATTAAAAATGCTAATACACTTTTTGTGTTTGTCCTTAACTCTTTTCTGACAAAGTTTTTAAGACTTTAACTTAGCGTCAGAAGTACAATTAGGGCAATAACAATAACTGCAGTTTTAACTCATTTATGCCATGTAGACAGCCAGAWTAAGTGAAAGTAACTCCTTTCTCTTGGATAGATTAATAAATGAATGGCAAATGAAATCTCTTGCCAGTCACCAGAAGGTGCAGTTATCAACAGTCCTACAAATTTTGTTTAATCATGTGTAGTATGGTTTAATCTAAGGGAAAATGTGCTTTGTTGGTCATGGAGATTTTCATCAGARAAGAAACTGCATTTTATAATTAATTATTTTAATTGGAACAGTTTCCTAAGTGCATGTGTTRCTGTGATAACAATAAAAAAATTCATTGCTTGATATCAGAGTTTCCAAGACACAACCTAGAAAGCTGTTTATTATTTTGAAGATGAGGATTTTATCCATAGCTTCATAATTCATGCATTTCATGTTCATCTCGTAATGCCATTCATACATAATAATATTGCATAGTTTGGTACATTCAGCAGGAAGACTTTATTCAGTATCTCCAGGTACAAAGAGACAAAGCTCARCAAGAATGTAGAGTTAATTTACATCAGTCTTTTGTAATGGAAAATAAAATTATTACTGTACTTGTATATACAATAATAAATTTAGGAATAAAGACCTAAAGCTATCAAATGTAGTAAAATATTTGGGATAGAGGTCAACCACAGACATTGCTGTATATTTTTAATGTGTAGAAATTTACTACACTTGGGACAGAATTTACCTTGAAACAATTAAGCAAATTCAATCAGAATTTGAAATTCTATTTCAGAACATTTAGCCCTTATAATAATAGGCCTGTAAATATATAACAAAAGCAGTGCTGTTCAGTGCAAAACTGTGAGCTAAAATTTATTCTTTTTATACAGCAACTTCAAACAATTCTTCTGCATCTATTAAGCTTGACCACAAATAATACTTCCATAATACAGGTAGAGCAAAAAATAATTTGTCTTATTTTATCAGTCTTGTATGTTGATGGAACAAAAAGTTCACCCCAAAGTACACTTACATTTGCAATAGTGTTTCCTCATTAGTAAGGGAATATGYTCATATGTGTGCATGCACACTCAAATATACTTCAAACACTATACTTAGGCACAGAAATAACAGCTCTTACCGAAGTAAACCGTAAAGATTCGATAAATATACAAGGCCAGAACTTCAACTGCAGWAAATAAAATTACTTATGTCTTAGTTTGAAAGGAATGCATAGCATGTCACTTCTCATTTAATTAATTGAGGATCCATGTCTTAGAGCTGTCACACAATTCTCATCAAAGTAAAAAGGTAAACTCACATGTGTGGCTGAAGTACCTTTTTATTGCCATGGGAAACTAAAAAAAAAATAAAACAGGAAAAAAAACTTTCATTTGTCAGRCCTTGAAACCCTGCTAAAATTACTCCTCTCCTTTCTCTGTGAAGGCCAACAGTCAGAGACTGTTCAAACAAATGTATTTCCATGGGTCAGGAAAACTTCCAAATTTGTGATTGCCTTAGTCAGTGAAGGGAGAGAAAACAAGAAGCTGTGATGCATTTAGTTCACTCGAGGAGCTTGCCTGTCTGTATTTGGTTTATTTTAATTTCACAATTGCTTCACAGTACTGAAGAGTGCAAAGCAGTCAATAGTGGGCAGGAGATAATTTCAAGTCAGCAAGTACATTACCCTACTGTAACAGTGGAAGGATTGTAAGYGGAAAATAAATAAAATTACAGATTTATTGCTTGACTCAAAATTGATCAATTAAAAAATTTGCTGTACTATTTKTCTCTCAGAAATATTTCTCAGTGATGCAGTCAGAACTTAAAATGAAATGCACCTATTATACAGTTCAGTATATAAATTCCTAACAGCACACTCTTTCCCCAACAAAGAAAAKGCAAAGAAAAATAATTTTATTGATACTTACTGCCTGACATAGGCACCCAAAATAGTTCTGTGACATGACCTGAAATTGTAGCATGACCTTATGAGTTATTTTGGACTGAAAAGTTCAACTTAAAGTAAAAATAGCTATAGCCAGAGGGAAAAAAAGCAACTAAAGGGAAAAAATAAATGTACTAGGGAGAAAAAAGTCTTACCAATTTGATATTTTTTTCTTTTTCCTTGCAATTTTTACAGTATCCTATGTAGACAGCTGCCTTAAATAAGTATATGCTTACATTTACAAATATGCCTTAGAAAAAAAAAATCCTAAAAACTTTCAGCTTCATCTGTGAASATCAATGGTAATGAAATATAAATGTCAAATTGTATAATTTAAAGTAATGTAATTTTCCAGTACAAATACTATATTTTTTAGTAATTCTGAACTTCTTTGAGCATATACATTTTAAGTAAACTGAAAAAACTGACTGACCTAAAATTTCCTGTTTTACCGTTGTTTTACTTTAAAATTCTTTTTGAAAAAATATTACTAACATTTGCTTAACACTATCTTAGTGATACTTTTTTGGCACTCAGGCCGCTGATTAGCTCTCTTTAGATTTGCAAAGAGAGCAGGGAAATGCAAGTTCTGAGTCTGCAAATGCTTATTCACCTGGTGTCCCCACACACTGCAAGGAAGCCCTGCTGACATCAGCTGAGCTGTTCTCAACATGCTGAGTTACATGTGGTTTCAAATACTTGCAGTCTCAGGAGCAATCAGGAGAGGAAATTGTTGGTACCTCGTGTCTCTAAAMCCCTAAATGCAACCTAAACCAATTGCTTTCTGTTTTGGAAGTTATCTCCAGGGCACTGGATCCAATTTTGCTTTCAAGACTTGCTTTTAGTTGTCCATTTCATGYAAGGAATATTTTCAGTTAAATCCCTCTTGAATAACAAGTGCAGTTAAGTGTTTTCCTCAGCCCAATCTGGGCTGCCCTGACATTCACAGTGAGGCAGGATGACACAATTAAAACCTCCAGAACCTGCACCTTCTTATCCATTTATTTTCATGTGTGTTCCCTTGCAATGTGATTTGGATTGCTCTAATTTCACCTGGCATTTCTTGATAAAGCAAGAGTGGGAGGRTACCTACATTTTAGATCGTGATTTCTGGAGTGATGAGTGAAACTCTCCAGAAAAACTGTGAAACACAAGGTCTCTTCTRTGAATTACCATCACCCTTTAACCTATGACCAGGAACTCAGTTCTGCACTTCTGTAAAAACTTACTTCAACTTACTTGTTGCATTTGTGGGCTGTCTATGGTGGATTTGCTGCCCATTTTTCAAAATGCAGTGCGGAGTGGTGTACTTCAAACCGCTAAAATGCTGGAGTCTGTAGTTTAAAGCTGTGCTTTGAAAAAGGGCAATGTTTGAGGCTGCAAATCARCAGTGTAAGTTCAAAAAACCCTTTAGATTATCTTCTAGGCCACTACATTCTGGACCCACGAGCAAAGGGGAAAAGTTTAGCAATAGATAAAGGCAGAACTGCTGCTTAAGTAAAGTGGTCATGCCAAATTTGAGGTATCTGATACTTGAAGTAAAYGCTTTAATGTGATGAAATTACTTCTTTTCTTCAGTGTACACTTTGCACACACATTAACTGGYACCAAATTCTTTGATGACTTGATCAAGTGAGCCTGCACACTGAAGATTRCTTTTAAACTGGTATTCCCTCTCTTACACAGTAGAAGTAATGAGAACTGTTTTAATTAACACTCTAGTAAGTTTCCGGTTTAAAGTGTCACATGAGCCTTCATTTCTATTCTCTTGCATTTATTGTTTTTTTTCTGAAAGTTTTTTAAGACTTGTTACTACAGTGGCAGTAGAGCAATAAGAATTTCATGTGAAAGCTTCATGTCTTAAATTACTGTGTCGTGTAAGTGCACAGTCCAACAAACAATGACTCTTTGGTTTTTTAATCCTTAGGTTTCTGAGCACTCCACCTTCCGTTAAAGCATGAGTATCTCATGGTATTTGTGCAAACAAGAACATACATGTGTTACTGACCTTGCACATAACACAGAGTCAGACTGAACTATCTGGAAGACAGAATTAATYCGTTCTTCCAGAATAACCAAAATATTCACCTTGGAGAACCTCYCTAAGTTCGAAGTGGATGTGTGAGGTCAGAGACCAAGCAAATCCTTGTTGCACTGCAATGAGGAAAAAAAGCAGGAAGCTTCTAAAAATCTGCCTGCARCAGAGAGCAAACTCAAACTGAAGTCCCAGAGATGTGTGTCAAAAGGAAATTTTTCAGCTGTCCTCAGGGGAATGATTCAGGAGCTACAGAGAACTGCTCAGCTGTGAAGGCGGAATGSAGAAAGGTCAGCCTCTTTTCTTTCTCTTTTTCCTCTATGCAGAGAGAGTGAAGACAAAAGGTGGTTTTGTTCTCAGGTATGGATTTGCTTTGACTCACCCTGAAGACTTAAATTCTGTGTTATGATTTTCCTCATCCAGCYACATTACTTTGTTACTCTAATGAAATATGGTCCAGAGACTGAAAAGTTTCCTATGTGCTGTTATTCCACAAAGAAAAATTGAACTCGCTTGATCTCATGGTCTTGGGGTCTTGTCACAAAAATCTTTTAAACAATGTCTTTGCAAAAGATATCTGTTTTCTCAATAGGTACCACTGGTATTTGCAAATATATTAAATTGATAAACACATAACAAAGAGATTATATTGTTGTCAATTGTGGATTACATGGTTCAACATTAATAAAAAATAATTTCTGTAATGGTATAATTAGAGAAAGTAAAAAAAAAATCTAGGCAAAAGGATTTCTTTATGTTTACGAATTAAAAATAGGGTATTTGCAACCAAGAATCAGATATTGTTAGGAAACAACAGAAATTGCTGCATTACTGATACAATTACCTTCTATTTAAAGGAAAAATCTAAGAGAACATTAATAAATATGAAGAACAGGGAACTATGTCCTTTGAAAAATCTTATTCTCAAGGCTGCCAAGAGTTTGAGCAGCTGTAGCTGAGGTTTTTTTGTTGGTTTTTTTGTTTTTTTTTTTTGTTTTTTTTTTATACAGTTCTCATGTAAGCCAATGTACATGCTTGTATGGAGAAGCGAAGACATGTCTGAGTCCTGTCCTTCATCTTTCAACTCTTCAAAACGGGATCTGGATATGATGCTCAGGAATACAAGCTAATGAAAACGATTCTTGTTTTACAGAACTTTCTAATCTGCAATCAAAATGTTAAAGTGATGTTTAATTTCAGTTGGCTAAATATATTCTCACATTTACTCTGTTTGTGCTTGGATAGCAACACTAATGGGAAATACATGTTTTGGTGCAGGAGATGTCAATAGAAAAAGAATAGACTAATAATAAGCTGTAGATAGTTTAAGCCATAAGGGACTTTTGAAAGATGGTAGAATTATTAAACTGGAGTCTGCACCACAAAAACCTGGTCTAAATCCAAAGGGAACTACTTTTATTGACTTTTATAGGCTAGAGCAGACTGGTTTTGAACAAATAATTCTTCCTCCACACTAGTTAGTTTTGTTAGTGAAAATGGCAGAAAATAATAAATAACTTATTTCCAACATTATTTTCAAAATAATAAAGATTGGGTTATTACCTCTGAATCAAAAAAAAAAAAAAAAAAAAAAAAAAAAAAAAAAAAAAAAAAAACCACACACAAAAAAAAAACCAACCAAAAAAAAAAGCCCCCACCAAAACAAAAAGAAAACAACCCAAAAGCTAGTTGAGAGTCATAAAAATAAGGAAAAAAAGTTCTGCAAATAAAAACAAAAAGCAACTCAATGAGAGTTTCTTTTCTGCAGTGAACTAAGACCAAATGAAAATAACCCCTAAGAAAGCCTGTCAGGTTGACTTGAATGATTCCCTCTTTTCCTTGGTATYTTTTTCAATAACATCAAATAACAACTTCCAAGCACATGTCTGAGCATTCCAGAGTTCCAGAGTTATGGAAGACTTTAAGTTATATAGTTTGGAGTCGGGACTGTAATTGTTAATATATATATCTGTAGTTTAGATAGTATCTTAAAGCTGTTCAGTATTTTTTACTGGCAAAGATGCTGCACCCAAGTGTGAGAAGACTCTGATAGCTCCAGACATCAATGTCATCACTGTCCAGAAACATCCTCCAAAATGCAGTCATCCTGTGCTCTTGTCACAAAACTGCTGAAAATTACAAAACCTCAACAATTCAGATTATTTGTTAATCATATAAATGTAATTTAGAGAACTCTTGCAGTTTCTGGGAATGCCAACCAATGGTTGTTGCCTTTGGTTATGAATTTAAACATTCCTATTCTAATAGTCTAGTACGAAAATTCAGAGAAGATACAACAAAATATCATTTTTGTAGAAGYTCTTTACAGGCATCCTCTTTACTATTTTCAGTTTACTTTGTTAGATCAAATTACCACAAATATAGAAGACATTGGGATTATTTGGGATTAATTCAAATTTAGATACCTTTCCCTTACACATTCTTAGAAATACTGAATCAAAGCTTGATTTCTATGTGTAAAGTCTCATTAAGCATACTGAAATTTTGAGCTGTATGAACTCTGAAGCATTTTTCCCTTTAAAATTCTACAAACTACGCAATTCCTACATAAATAACTGTATTCATAATCATTTGTTGGTCAAAATGCTCTAACATTGCATGTCATCATTCTACACTGGTGTTGATATAATCTACAACCCAAGATATCTTCAACCCCAAATATTTGGCTATTGCCAATTTAGCAATTTTCAGTTTCCTTGTTAAATTAGCAGATACTGAAAATTTGGAAATCAGCAGCTTCTGAAAAATAAAATAAAAAAAAAACCCAGCCCCCAAACCCATCAATGGAAAAAAAAACCAATCCCCAGAGTGTATTATTTTTGCTGACATTCTCAAAAATAGAAAGGCAAATGTTGTAGCATACCTGGAAAGTTAATTAGGAATTTTAACAGGATAGAAATGAGATGAAACTGAATTGTGCGAAATTAGACTGCAATTCCACAAGTGAAACATGTGGAAGATTTTCATTTGCATGAAGTTCTTACTTTACTACATTAGTCTCAGTTTTCCAAAACTTAATTTCAGTGGTGATCTGARAGTCAGAATTTGCAGTTAGAATTATTATAGCAATACTACATCATACAATAGTAAAAAGTACCTATTACTGGTCCTATCTGCTCTRCCAAGAAATCCTGTTCAACTATAAAGGTTTCTGGAGYTGAAGGGTGTCTTTTTCTCTCTATAGAGAGAAATCACATCATTATCTTATTTGTAAGCTTAGTCATGATACAAGAAGTCAATGCAGATAAGCAGTCCTTATACTTGATCAATACAAGATCTTTTTATGTCTGACTTATCCAAAGTGCTGTATTTCTAATAATAGGAAAGCATAAAAGGTGTCGCAGATTGGAGAGTCAGAGGTGAAGATGTCCAACATTAGTCAGCAGATGTCAACAAGAAAAGATAGTGTTTTTATAAATCTAAGAAGTCCATGTGTATTTTTTTTTYCTGTGGTTCAAGACTGATTGAAGTCATAGAAAAAATATCTGTAATTGCTTTGAGTTACCTGAACAAAGAGAAGAATGTAATCTCCCATGACTAAGTGAGAAATCCTAATTTATATTCTACAMTAAATTCTCCCACATTCTGTAACCCCACTACAGTAATAAGCTCCAAAATATTTCCATAGATGTCTTTTACTGTTACCACCAAGCTAAAAGTTWTATCATTTCTTATTCCTTGTTTTTTCTGTTTCATGCCTGACCCATGGCAAAAGATGGAAACATCTTATGTGAGGTAAGTATAACCGAATGGTCTATCTTCCTCAACTAAATGACTCAGAAAGCCATCCAGTATGCAAATTGCTGCCCAGGTACACTCCAGCACCTATGCAAAGGCAAAGTCACAAGATAAAGAAGCAAAGATAAGTACAGGCCTCTTGTAATACATCTTGTAAATGTTGGAGGGGATTATGAATTCTTGTGTGGGTCAAAACCCTTAGTGTGCTCCTCCATCTCCTTCAAAGTGAAAGAAAAATGAAGGATATCCAACTTTGCCACACAACAGCTTTATTACAATTTTGTTTGAAGATGAGAGATGTCATAGAATTTGTACTTTAAACTGGAAAAATCTTTGAACCCATTCTCTCCGCTTGGCAGGTTTTCAAATCTGCAATCACCTGAAACATAGAAATAATCTGTCAACAAAAGGCATCCAAAAGGTTGGAGAGTGCCCTGAGCCACGGTGCCAGAAAGGTGAGAGGCCAGATGTTGTCCTCACTGATATTATCTGAAGCAATGTGTCAGACACCTGAGGCCAGAGGGCACCAAGGCAGATGCCACCCTGTACAGCTGGGAGAGGTGTGTGGAGGGCACTCTGAAGAGCAGATGGGAAAGGATGCTGTCTAAAGGTGAAGCTCTGCTCCTCYTGCAGCTGCTCCAAGCAAAGGGATTTGTGTTGGGCATGGCTGACTTCTTCTGACCTCCACACATTATGGGGGTGATTATAAAGATCCCTCACTTTTCAGCAGGAAAAAGAAGAGGG